>NC_134589.1:83283776-83609089 GCF_037038515.1 Microtus pennsylvanicus
GAGATCAAAATCCAGTTCCCTTACACAGACTGTCTTGTCCCTGAATAAAGGCTAAAACAAGGGAATTTCTAAGTAGTCAAACACAAAACACACAGTACATAATTTGGGTTTGATTCTGAACTTAAAAATGAAAATATGTCTTCTTATAACAGGAGCCTCATATCAATCCAAAAAAAATATCAAATTTCCTGCAAAGGGCTACATACTGAAATGATTCATTTCTAAGTGTCATGGGCCTAGCTTGCCCCTGGGTGCTGATGCATCTGTATATTTTTCAAATGTACCTCCTGGGAACATTACAATAAAACATTTCATTATCCATCTTCTTTTTACTTTTTTTCCAAGTGATGTCTCTGCCAGATATGGAATGCATGTAATTCACTGTTGCTTTTAATTTGTCAGTACATTAATTTTAGTTGATAAAGAAGTTAACTGGATCTGCTGTCCCAGTTATCTTTGATAATTCAAGTTCATGCGCCTCTTGCTTTTAAAGGCTGTTCTCTGCTTCCCCAAACCTCTCTGGGTTTATTTAGCTCTTAAGTTGTCATTGACCCAAGAGACAATTCAAGGGTGATTATAGTTTTCAGGCTTGTTTGTATGTGACAGCCATGACCTTTTCTCTAAAGACACCCAACTGCTCTTCACCGTACCTTGACCTCCAAACAGACACTTACTACAAATCAATTTCATAGATTCTCCTGAAATACTCCAGAATGTCTCTGGTAGGAAAATGACAAAAGACCACCAGTTTACTGTCCTTAGAAAGAGCAAATGAATCATGAATTTTGAATGAACTTCAAGTCATTCTATTAATTTTTTCATGGGTTACTTCTAGTTAAACCATCATGTCCTAAATTTGGGGGGATAGCTTCTGGAGGAGGTACTACCCCAATTTCTGGGTACAAAGAGCAGAAGTGTTCTCTCTGTGTTGGGAAATCTAAAATCTCGGCAGTGTGGAATAGGATGTGAGTTTGGAAGACAGCCCTGGGCCTGGTGATTATTTACATTCTAATCTGATGGGTGAGACCCCCCATAGTAGTAAACATTTTGGGGAGTCAATGGAATTTAATTCTTTAATTCATTTAACCTAATCACGCAAGTAGATACTCACCTTTCTGTTTCGATCTATAACAAAAATTTGTACACAGTAGGTGCCTAATAGGTACTGATAGAAATGGACTAAGTGCAACCTCAATTATTTTCCCTTTCTATAACTTTTATTAAATCCATTTCTTATCACTGTGGATACACACACATGTGCCTCTGCTTCCTGACTCCCCTGCCTTTATTTCAGAAGTTTTTGCCGTGCGTGTTAGTAAAACATCCATTTCAGAGCAAATGCAGGCTAGATAGAAGCAACTGTGCTTCAAAGCGTTTGTACACTGGGATATTAATTTCCATTTCAGAGTATTTCTTTCCACACAAGATGGATGTTCTGCTTTCAACTTATTAGTTACATAAATGAGCTTATCTATTTCTAATTTTGACTTAATATAAAAAGCATCGCATTTTAGGTTTCATCCATCTAATTTTCATTTCGTATAATTATTTGTGGTAAGCTGATTTTGGTTTATGCCATCTGCTCATCAGGTTCATGCAGATAATATTAGAGGTATGTATCCTCCAATATTGGAATATTCACATTCATAAGTCACGCCGCATTTCTCAGGGACACTGTGATTGACTGTGGCTGCTCCCAGGGAAAGTGATGTCACCAGAGCCAAGCACAAGAGGGAGGGTCCCTCAGTCCTCTCTGTCATTTCCAGTTATGGTTTAAAGCAGATGGCTGCTTCTCAAAGACCTTCCTTACCTTAGGCAAAAATGTAAAACTTATTTTGATGACTTCTTTCCCCCTTAGCCTCCCAGCCACCTTGAAAGGCTCCCTTCTGTCCTCTTTGATATCGCTATCACTTCAAAGGAAAATCGAGAGCCTCAGTTCCGTTAGCAAATGATCCAGGTAGCAGCAGGCCGCTCCCTCTAAACGGTACAAAGCAGTGTTACATAGGTGAAGGCAAGTAAGATTTACATAATTCGAGTTTATTAGCCTCCTGTGCTTGAAGGCTGTTCTGTGCCTCCCCGGACTTGTGCAAAAAATGGTGGAGAGCTATTTAAAAGAGCCCAGTCTTCAGTGACTTAGAAACAACCTACTTCATACCAAATAAAGCTACAAAATACATGCTGACTGTTCCTTCTCTTTCTGTTAAGTAAACAAGCATTTGATCTAAAGGCTTGGTAGTCTCTTTGTCACAACAAAAGTGCCCACTTCTCAAGAAACTTTTAGGCAAAATATTTACAAAACATATCTATGCCCCGAGTGGCAGGTATTTTCAAGCACAATCATTGAAAAACAGATGATTTCTTTATTTTTGCAGCTTGATATCTTCATAGATACATAGCATTTACTGATGGCGCTTGACTTACAAACACCATTAGTTCAAGTTGCAAAGGTCCTCTGCTATGACCTTTCCCATTTCCAGCCTTTTAAATTACTTTTTAAACTGTTGTTTATCTCAGTAAAAAGGAAAATGATAAATAATCCATTATTCTCATTTATGAGGAGAGCGACCAACATTTTGGTCATGACTGTGAATAGTCTTCAAAACTGTCAAACAAAAGGATATTTCATCTAAAATGATAAAACTGACATGTGTAATTGGGAATTTCTCAGCAGGACTTTATCAGTAGCAGAATCGAGAAGTAATAATTATAACAACAGTAAGAGCAATATAACTGACCAGGAATCCGCCTGTGCCTTGCACTGCACCCTCCCACATTATTCTTACAATAACTCTATGAAACCAGTGCTGTGGTCCCTAAGTTATATGTGAAGAAAAGGGCACTTGCAAGTGGTATTCGTGCTCAGCCCAAGTAGCCTACTGTGGGTAAAAGCTCGAGGCAGGATTCAAAGGCAAACATTTTATTTCCCAAACCCTCTATCATCTATTAAGTGCCCTTTGAATTAAAAAGTACTAGTATATTCATATTTGAGCAAAATAATATGAGGTTTATTATTTCAACTATCTTGAAGTGTATTGTCTAGTGCTGGTTACATGTTCACTGCATGACCGTCAATACGATCTGCTTCCAGAATGCTCTTCTCAGAAAACTGATGCCCTGTGCCCTTTGTCCATAGCTCCCCAGTTCTCCCTCCTCATGGCTCCAGTCAAATTTTGTTCTGCTCTCTCTCTCTCTCTCTCTCTCTCTCTCTCTCTCTCTCTCCCTCCCTCCCTCCCTCCCTCCCTCCCTCCCTCCCTCCCTCTCTCTCTCTCTCTCTCTCTCTCTCTCTCTCTCTCTCTCTCTCTCTCTCTCATAATTGTTACTGTTCTAGGCACTTCATATGTTAAACCACAAACATCTGTACTTCTATGTCTGGTTTGTATCACTAAGCATAATGTCTTCAAGGTCTATCCAAAGCTCAGCTCTGTACCCCTGTCCTTTTGAGTGATAAACAGTATCCATCATGTGGATATACCACATTTTTCTACCCGTAGATCTGCTGGAAGAAACTCAAATTTCCTTTTACTGTAGACTATTTTAAATAAAAATGACTGTACAAAAATCTCTTTGAGATCAACTTTCTATTCTTGAAGTTATATATCTAGAAGGGAAATGCTGAACTAAATGCTAATCCTTTGTTTCTTGAGCAACC
The DNA here is from genome assembly GCF_037038515.1 of Microtus pennsylvanicus. Taxonomy (NCBI): domain Eukaryota; kingdom Metazoa; phylum Chordata; class Mammalia; order Rodentia; family Cricetidae; genus Microtus; species Microtus pennsylvanicus. The sequence goes on from NC_134589.1 coordinate 83,287,426, forward strand.
GGAGTCTTCTTTTTCATCACAGTTTCACCACCTAGCATTTTTAGCAACAGTGCATCCTAGATATTCCGATCTTTCTTCCTATTCATCAACACTTGTTTAAGAGTGGTCACCCTCCTCCTGTAGATAGCAAACTTTCTTTCCTGTCTGCCATGTAAGCTTGCACACCCACACCCACAATGAAAACATAGCCAAGGGCACACAACAATAAGTCTCCAAGGAATTTTCTTCATGCATACAGTTTGTAAATGTTGATACTTCATAAATAGACAGGAGCACAGAGCATTCTGCATTACCTGGTACAGATAAACATGACTAAATGCAAACGCCTTCCCTTTTTGTCACATCAGTAAACAAAAGGAGGAGCAGAATAAGTATGCCCCTCTGTCTGCCTTCTTCTGAGTAAATATTTCAGTTGGAAGGAGGCAGGGATATAGATGCTCTCATGTCAAAACCGAAGATAGAGAAGAAACTTCATCCCATGTTGAAAACTCTTGGGTTAAGTTTAGACTGGGAACACAAGCACTGTAACTCTCCAAGAAATACTATTTCGTATCTGTTGCCTTCATAATATGTAATCCTTTTATCTGCAATGTATATAGCACTGTATTATAGATTTTTATAAGGTGTCGTTGCTGTAAAACTCATTTCCCAAGAAGAGTTGAGATGGAAGCCATTGTCCACCATTTTTCCAGCTTTACCTTCATTGTAAGTATGCTTGTTTTTAGAATCCAAAGTGGGGTGTGTGTTTAACCTGGAAACCATAAAAGGTCTTTTGAAAATTTTCTCTTCGCACTGAAGGTGCTGAGTGTGGAAGACATGAGTTCATCTCTCTAACTCGCCATAGTTCTTAACATAGAGATGAGGACTCTGACATGTCAGTGATATTTTTAGAACTAATGGCAAAGAGTATTTTTTTCCTCTCTCTCTCTCTCTTTCTCTCTCTTTCTGAATACACCGCAGACAGCCATAGTTCATTGGGCTGGAGTATTTCAGCTGTATAACTAAAAATAAATGCCTCGGTAAAACACCAACAAGGACAATGTCAGTTTCCCAAAACTTCTCTCTCTCTCTCTCTCTCTCTCTCTCTCTCTCTCTCTCTCTCTCTCCCTCCCTCCCTCCCTCCCTCCCTCCCTCCCTCTCCCTGTGTGTGTCTTAGATTTGGGTTTTAGAGTAATCCCTTTATGTTAATTCCATTTAGTTTTGAAATTCATCAATCAAGTATTATATAACTTACCCCCTTCGCACTCCTGAAATAAACTGCAGTTGGTATCCACGCACAGCACTGTGGTTGCCTTCCAGAAAACAGCCCTTCATAGGTATTTTATTTAATATTCACAAGAGATGTGGTCCTGAGTCCTGATAGCTCAGTACATACCTACATAGATGAGCAACCAGGAAGATTGTATTCAAAGTCATATACCTTGTGTGGTGTGTGTGTATTAATTATTTCTTAAGTAAAGATAGCCAAATCACAGTCCTGATACTACATCACAGAAATTAATGGATGATATAAGGCAGGAAGAAACGTATTACTACTACTCTATGGGATAATTTAATATTCTTCTGGTAATATGATCCTACTGTGTTAACTGCTGTTTTGTCTTTCATTTTACCTAGAACTTATTATTCCTGTAATTTGAGATACTGAGTATTGATCAAGTAGAGTTGTATGGTATACTTAAGAATAACAAGCTTACCAGATGTGAGAGATTAATGGCTTGTGAAAAACATAGTTCTTGTAAGAAAGAGATAGGACAAGTTATATAGCTACAAAAGCAGTGGATTTACAAGAAAAAGATGAAGCAACATTCAAAGACAATTAAGAGGCCAATTTCACACACATGTACAGACATCCACAAACACATAAGTTCCTCCCATAAGGGATGCATATTGTAGGGTGCTAAAGTTAAGTGATGGATACAGTGGTACCTAGAAAATCTCCATCACCTAATGCAGAACACTTACTAGTTATACCAATGGAGAGGCTATTTAATGCTTTCTTTTCTTTTTGATGCAGTCCAGATGGGGGCAACAGAAAATATATAAGAACGTACCATTTCCTTCTTTCCTTCCTTCCTTCCTTCCTTCCTTCCTTCCTTCCTTCCTTCCTTCCTTCCTTCCTTCCTTCTTTCCTTCATTCCTTTATTTTTTCTTTCTCTTTTTAGTTTCTTATTTTTTAATTTTTATTCATTTTACATACCAACCACAGTTCTCTCTCCCACCCCTCCTCCCACTCCCCTCACCTCCCCCAACCCACTCCCATCTACTCCTCAGAAAAGGTAAGGCCTCCCATTGGGAGTGAACAAGGCCTGACATACTCAGTTAAGGCAGGACCAAACCCCTTTCCCCTTCATCAAGGCTAAGCAAGGCATCCCATCATATGGAATGGGCTCCAAAAAGACACTCATGCAACAGTGGTAGATCCTGGTCCCACTGTCAGGGGTCCCACAATCAGACCCGGCCACAAAACTGTCACCTACTGCAGAAGGCTTAGTTTGGTCCCATGCATGCTCCCCAGCTGGCAGTCTAGATTCCACGAGGTCCACATGATCAGGTCAGCTGTCTTGTCGTTTTCCACCTCATGATCTTGACCTGCTCCCTTGCTCCTATAATCCCCCTCCATCTCTAGATCATCATCTTTAGACCATAGGTCTTAGGACACAGAAAGCTGAATATGAATCCTCTCTCTTGGTATACTGTCGCAGATTAGAATTATGTCTGTGAATGCATTACTGCAGATACAGTAACTAGCAAGAACCATGTAACAAGCAGCACTCTCATCCCTTTTCGTATGTCAAGCCCTTTCATAAGCATGTCAGCCATGCATGATTCTTGTATTGTTCTTAACTCTATATGAAAAATGGGCATGGAGATAAGAGGACCCAGCCCAATGTTACAAAGACGGCAAATGGCTGAACCAGAACTTTCTGGGTTACACAAGTTAGACCACTTTTGATCAACACTATCACCTCGAGTGACTGTCTGGAGCTCAAATTGCAAGTCGTTTTGTGTAGTAAATGTGTAGGTTGGTATTCTTGGATCTTAAAAGACATTTTCTTTTATACATGCTACACTTGTTTTACTTACACTTCACAAAGGCATTGGTTGTTTTGTACCTTTCTCGGTTATTAGACGATCAAAGGGCTTCATTTCATCGGAGCAAACCAAGTGTGAATCCAGAACGTTCACTCTGTTGGTAAGAACCAAGCCCCGGAGTTTGAATGTCGCTGAAATCTGAAGTCAGGACAAAAACCACTCTGTAGTAAGGTACAGGGAGATGCTGCTTCACCAGAGGGTAGCAGAGACCCAAATGCTTCGGGCGCTTCCTGGTCACTTTACACAGGCGTCATTGTTCAGACTTAATTGCTGACTCAGAGAAATGTTCTTTCTTGAGAGGCTTACTTCTTATCAGAGCTGAGTGAAGAGTTTCGGTCTGGAAGAAAAGCACACATGAGCTGAAGAGAAAGGACCTCAGAGAGTGAGCATTGTTTTCTTTACTTTTACTCTTCTCTCATAAAGGGAGTGCGCAATGTTAATCAGGTAAAGCTCTGCTGCCATCTTCAACCCCCTTCTATGGACTTGCAAAGCCTTGACAAGTATGAATTCTCTTTCTTCCTGTGAGTAATAAAAGGAAACATCTGCTGCGATCTAATCATCTATCCAGGTATGCCGTTTTTATAGCAGGAAGTGGGGGAATAAAATCCCTTAATGATGAATTGCTGGGTGAGCTAGAATCAGGAATACCTTTTTAGGCATGTGTTTTATGTTCCTTGTTATCCCGCATTACTTAGGGAGGGCTCTGAATTACACCTGTTTTTAATATCACAAAATAAAAGGTGAAGTGTCTCAAGAGGGCTCATCTGGGCCATGGAGACCACAACATTTCGGAGTCTGCTCTGCAGGGACCAGATGCCCAACCCCGGCCCTTCACTGAGTGGAGACAGTGGCCAATTGCCATTGTGAAAGAGATCGGTTCGGCTTCCAGATCTCTTTTATTAGTATTAACAAGAGACTCATTTCTGTGCGAGTAAATTCTCAGCGAAAAGGCGCATAACTGTGCGTTTACCAGAAATGTGCTGAACTGTTTAGATTTAATTTAGATAATCAGTATGCATAGTATGTACATTCGAGTCCAATACTTATGATCCATAACTTTTCCAATAAAGTCTCTCAACTTCATCGTGCCATAGTAATATGATTATCATGGGAAGATGTTTAAAACACGTCCCCTCCCCCAACCAGTCTATGTCACTCAAGTTGGAATACTCTCACATTATGGAAGCCGTTTGGGATGCCAAGGGCGTAGGCTCTGATACAATAAGCTGAGGGTCTCTGCGCACTGACGCCATGTGGTTGCGTGAATCCTTCAGCGTGTAGTTAAGCACCTGGTAGGTCTCTTTTCATTGGCTGCGTTGCTCAAACTGTGAGAAGTAATTACAAGGAAATATGACTTGTTTGACTCTTAGAATAAAAAACAATAAAGGAGTTCCCTCTCTCTCTCCCGTGTTCCCTCCCATTCTGTTCCCTGACATCAGGGATTGTGTTAAGGGAAAGTATGAACTGAACCTCTCAGTCTACAGAGAGTCTGACGATGTCACTTGTGCTTCAGAGCCAACGTGTGAATTCAGATACCAGGTGGTTCTTACCTGACACCCGAGGCTCAGTGGGGATGGGGAACCCAGCCACAGAGGGCTACATGACAGAGCGGGGACTGAAAGGTAACTGCTTTAATCTTAAGACCACGAGTGGCTGGGGAGCATGACTAAATCACCATGCCAGTTCTTAACGACACTGGGTGTGAAGGTGACCTCTCTTCAGAAAGATATAATGGTGACTGACTCCTGGTCAGACCCTCCCAATCTGGCTACATGCTCCACTCTTTAGGTTTTGAGATGGTTCATTTACCCTTAAAGACAAGATAAAGTTGGCACTTAATGGCACGGTTCCCTTTTCATGGCCCACTGGACTTTTTAGGGTCTCCAAGGATAGCTTGGTATTTCACGGTAGACACCTAGTTTCTCAACTGCAGACTATTGCTGTGCCCAGGGACCACTCCCTCTACTTGTGTGACTGTGGCACAGCCTCACTATTTTAAGTTCTGTTGGATTAGGCAGGATAGGTCATGTTCATATCCAACCTCATATATGGCAGCATCCAAAACCTCTAACAGAAAACAGTAAATTTAGTTAATGCAAGCAGAACTCTACATGTATTTCAGTACACACAATATGACAGATATCTGCATGCTGGACTTTCCTGGTCCTTGTATATTATAATCATAATAGACATTGTTATTTTCTACCCTAAGAATGTCTTTCAGAGGACTTATTTTCTCTAATAACTAAATTTATTTTTGTTATTGAACATCTACGAAAGAGTACATTTATAAATATATTGACTTGGTATAAATTACTTTAATGGAAAATAATTTTTCAAAGTATATTTAACTTACTATCATAGGAGCACAATTTTTCTGCTTTCCCAAAATGCTAGTTTTGAGTACAGATTTTCAGGAGTGGTTTACATCTGAGCAGTCTTTATGGGTGGTGTGTAAGGAGGGCATCAAATGCGGTGAAACAGAAAATGCTTTAGAATTAGAATCTTCTGCTAGTTTTATCCAAGCTGCATACTATAAAGATGGTAGACATCACACAATGAAGTGTGCATCACCCAGGAAACTACGTCCTGATTTTATATCAACAGTATGTTCAATATTTTTATCTCTAAGTGATGTTTATCTTTGTTAAAAAATTATACTACAAAAATTGAAAGTAAGACAATAAATAATTTTAGTGTCAAAATGATGCATTTTCAAGATCATTAATGTATTCTCATTGCACAGAATTATGTCTCTCAGTCTGACGCTTCTGTGCATGTATGTAGTGTGCTTTGATCATAGTAACCCTTGTTTGAGGGGTAGAGAGGAGTGAGCCTATACTTTTACAGAGAGATCTTCAAAGATGATGTTTACACGTCGTTCCAAAGAACCCTCCTCAATTTTGTGAAAGAAGAGCTAGTTCTTTAATTTTTCTATGTGCTATAGTGAAAATATTGGAATTACAATGAAGATAGGAGCATCTTTTATAGAAGGCCATGATACTGAATCAGCTGACATAAAATTTTATATGGTAGTCTATTCTTTAGGCCCTACGTGATTTGTGTGCTATGGCATTTATATGTCTACTTTATAGGTGATTAAATATTTGGTCAAATCTTATATTTGTGGATATATCTGGGGTAACAAATTTCACTAGAATTTTGATCAGAAATAAACCCCACAACCTGGTGTCTATTCTGTTCTTTTTTGATTAGAGCATTATTTTACGAACAGAGCATCCCACTGTGAGTCCAAATAGGGCTTCTAGAAGTTTCCTAGTTTCCGCAGATATAATATCCCATTTTTGCAACATCAGAGAGCTTGCGTATGACAGTGTCAGAATTAAACATAAAGTAGACACCAAATTATTAAACAAACGAGAGGGAAGGGAAAATCCAAAGTCCTTGTGTCCATCATGTGTGGAAAAAGCTAAATAAAATAATGAGGGCCTGAATTTCTTTTTGGTAGCTATGAGTATGTCTCATGAATGCATAATTCTTAGTCTCATCATTCATAGAGGAAACTTACCTTCTACAGGAATAATAAAAACATCAGGTAAAGTTGTGTTTGACTCTGTTCTTCGAAAATGTCCGACACCTTCTCTTTTTGGCAGTACCCACCATCATATGTAGATTTGACCTTCTCTGGTGTCACGTTTGCACGTGGGCAGTTTATAGGGAAAGGGGCAGTAAGCCATTGATTCTCAAATGAAACATGTGTCTGCATATCCCAGCTTTCTGTGTATGGTCCTCAAAGAATTCAGCAGTTTTAACACTTAATACATGCAGGACAAGAAAGTGGGGAAAAAAATCAAAATTGTAACATTTCTTTAATGGCAGAGAGTCTAACTAGTATTCAGCTGAATGCTCTTTTACTGGTTTTTGTTTATATTTTGTTTTTTGCAGTTGTCCTTGGTTTCTGGAAACAGGGTCTCACTACGGAGTTCTGGCTGTCCTGGAGCTCACTCTGTAGACCAGGTTGGCCTCCGACTCATAGGGATTTACTTGCCTTTGTCTCCCAGGTGCTGAGATTAAGGGGTGCACCACCATGCCTGGCTACTTTTTCTGTTTTGAATGATGTCACTTGTAAACACAAGCATCTCTGTTCCCTAAGTGATGCAAAAAGTGATACATTTCTGGCTTTGTTTTTCTCTGTTAAATGACAGCCTTTAAATTTGCATAAGAACTCTCAACACTATCTTAATCAAATTATTCTCTCATACTCTCTACTGGAAGAGTTTAATCTCAATTCAGATCAAAGTAAAAGTTGGTAGATTTCTTTTTTATTTAAATCTGAAATTTGGATGATAGAATAGTCATCAAAGCAGGAATTAGTCCTAACACTGCATCAAAACACACATTTTCATGTCTGTGTAATTAAGTTTTAACAAACATGTTTGATGGTTACTTAAAAAACATATTTTTTTCAATGTAGGAATGACATTTTATAAACTATGATATAAAGAGACTGTGCAAGACCATTTGTTTTTAATTATATTTTGATTATGATAAGCATTTGTTATTTTCCCAAGTAAAGATTCAATTAATGTTATAAATCGATTTTCTAAATTGGAGGCTTGAAAGCAATATGTCAGACACGACTCTGTGGATGCTGTCAGTTTGTGCTTTTCTGACATCTTCTGGAATGTTTGTTATTGTGTGCAATGTTTTAATTGGAGCCACAGTTTTGAAAGTGCTTGCAAGGTTTATGATGCAAGTGTTCTGTTGAAGGAGTCACTCGTCATTAACAAATTACTTTTGCAATTATTTTTTTTCAAATCACCAGTTAGGTTTATATTTCCTTCTCGGTCTTTTACATTTTTCTCACCAGCTCAAGTCTTAGATGATTTAAGTATGAAATTAAGATCCCTTGGCTCTCCACCACCCTCCATGGCTAAAGGAAACTATAAACATTGGGAATTGCAGATGATAGCCACTGTGCTTGGAATCTTGTATCTGCTCTCCTAGACAGGATGTTTCCTAAGTTCTATTTAAGAAAAAAATGTCAAGTAGCTTATCTTTAAAACATGTTACAATCATCATTAAGTATCACAGGTTATAATAGGCAAATCACCTCTGCTAATTCTTTCTGAATCTCATGCTTTCTGCATGAAAAGAAACAAGTGAGTACCTGGATTTTCTACCAGTGATGAAACTGTCATGAATTAGTAACAGGCTTGGCATCAGGTGATGATATCCGAGATATAAGCTTCATTATTAGTTCCTAGGCAATCCTAAGGAATTATATTGGTCTGTGTTGACAAACAAAATTGTTTATTTTATATAGTTGCAATACAATTATAGATCAGTGTTACAGTTTCTAAAGTGTTAGTCACATCTTCAAATTCCTGCATGACTTTTAAAGTTACTATTAAGGTATATTTATTACTATGAGATTATATATTCAATGTTTTCCTTTGTTGGCGAAGAGCTATTTTTCCTTAAAAAATGTTTGTAATTGGTTTGCTTGGGTTTTTATTTAGCTCCAAATTTACTGAAAATGTTATTTGCTATACTATATATGGCTGCAAAGAATATCTTGTGAATGATGAGATGCAGATGTCTCTAGAAAGGTGTGGTTCAGGTAGGGTGGGGTTGAAGGGCACTTTGTTATACTTTCTGGGTGATGAGATCAGGATGTAGCGTTAGGAGGGATGGTATGATTCAGGCTGACAGGGGCAACTCAGCAGAGTTACGTTTTCACAATAATCTGAAAATCGTGGAATTATGAGGCTTCCCTGGCTCACCATGGGAACCCAAGGCAGTAGCACTTGCTCTGTATCCATTTCCAATTGCAAACGGAAGTGGGGGGGGGCAATTAATAAAAAAATAATAAAAACCCCCTGAAAAGAAGTGTTAAGCAGCTTCCTTAAGGAAATTTGACAAGGACAACTTAGCCAGAGTCGTCATCTTCTTTGCCATCGCAAGATAGCTGAATGGTTTTGAATGCTTCTTCTAAAATCCCTAAGCCTAAGTTTACTCATCCAAATAACGAAGGACTTTAAGAGTGTAAAAGACTCTGAATTCTTTAACAAAAGTATGTAGCCCTTCTTCTGAAGGGGTTAGACTTCCCAGCAGACTCTTGCTTCCCAGCTCTGTGTGTGGATGAGAATTCAGAATTCCGCTTTGCTGTGCTGTACTGACTGAGAGGCTGAGATGCTCACAATGTATATTTACAAGTATTATACTGCTTTGTTTTCCTTTGGGTAAAGGCTAGCATTTTTGACAGGGATTGTCTGTACAACCGCATTTTCTAAGCATTTTTAAGAAAGGAATCAGCAGCACCTTTCTAAGCTGACATAAAATTTGTAAATTGGAAGTCCTTGCAAAAAACCGAGACTTGGTTCCCAGTACTTACATCAGGTGGCTCACAAACACCTGTAAGTCTATCTTTCAGGATGATATTATCTTCATCTAGCTTTCATAGATACCTGTATTCACATGCATATTTCCACACAAAAAACACACACACAATTTCAATTCGAAAACCCTGGTCATGGAGAAGAGAGCCTTCCAGGTACATGGCTGATGCAAACATTCAGGCTTAACCAGCTCTACTGAAATTAAAAGAAAATCTCTTTTTTAATAAAAATCAGTTTTGAAGAATTTGGAATGGTGGATTTAGTAAGATATTGACAATTGTATTATTTGAAAGTCAAATGATTACCATCCACATCTGCCAGAGTGGAGTGGCAGATTACATAGCTTCAGTGTGTCTTTTGGCATCCCCACAGCTCTTGCTGAACAGGTTGGTGTGTGAGGCTAGGCACGCCAGCACGGAAGCTATAATAAAGAGAGAGCCAAGAGAGATGTTCAGTTGGAAATCTAGAGGAAGAAAAAGTAATCTCCAGTTCACAACAGTGCAGGAGAGTTGTAAGGGAACCAGATGAGCTAGTGTCAAGGGCTGCAGATGGAGACTTGGCATGTACGCAAGGCAAACCTTTCTACGTCATTCACGTTCAGACATTCTTTTTCCTCATAATACAATTCCATGCCAAGTAAACTGGATGGGAATACCCCATTTGTTCACGTATCTCTTGTTCTTTAGGCCATGTGTGGTTTGTGGAAATAATAATCCAGCTAAATAAGGAGTATAGAATTCTACTTTTTTTTTATATTGGTTTCCATAGCAAGACTTTCTTAACCTCTTTTTTTTTTTCAATGTAGATATCCAATGTGGAATTTCTGATTCTAATTTTATGTGGCCTTCATTTGGGCATGAGTTTCTTTAGGGAACTGTTAGTAACATGAAGACCTCTAAAGTTTGTTCCCCAGGGATTTCCATCAATCGAAGACTCCCCTTTATCAGTCTGATTGGAAATTATAGATGGCGTTTTAAGTGTAAAGTAAAATACTGTCCTTAAGCCTCCTCTTACAAACCTACTATTTTTCTTCCTGCAATTGTTTAATCTTGTTTTGACAGCAGATAGAACACTAGAATTTGTTGGGCTTTTATTTCAAATTAGCTACTGTCCTAAATAACTAATTTCCAGTACTATCCATCAGCCTAGAATGGGCATGTTTACTTGACTGAAGACATTAGCCTATCTACTGGGAGACAGAAAAGGACCGGCCCTGGCTTCGAAAGAATATGGCTGGAAGCTGGAAGCTGATGACTTGCCCTACCCCACCCCACCCCCATTTAGTCCTATCTGTATGGTTCCATTTATCTTTTTTTTTTATAAAGACTTTATCTGAAGAAAAATTAAAAGTTAAAAAAAATCCTTCTTGCTAAACAGACAGTTTAATTGGTTCCACTATTTTTGGAAACTGCAAGATAAATGCTACGTGTGAAGTTAATAAACCATAATTGGAATTTGCTTAAGAGCGTTCTTTCATTCCACACGGACCCATTCACGGCAGGAAGCAATAGGACCTAGCTGGGATGCAGTAATATATAAGCCCCTTTCCTGAGGACAGCGTGACTTTCTGCCTGACCTTGAGGAATGTAATAACTTTCCTAGGTCCCCACTGGACAATAAACAAATTGGGGTGGGAATTGAAGACTACAAACAAAAACAGTAACTTAAATAAAAGGGAAAGCAAGACAGTGACGGCTGTTTCAGTTCTCAGATGATAAAGCCCATCACGCCTGCGTGAACATTTGCCATTTCCCCGCCTCCATATAGTACTTTCTTCCCCCATCATGGCGGTAACCTTTATCTGATTGATTCTGAACTGTGTAAGCACACAGGTCTGTACACGAGCTACCAATGGATTTTCCATATTTCCAAGTGATCAGTGACCACTCATCCATGGTATGTACTGAACAGAATCACTATTACTATTGCTGTTATTTCTGCTAATGAAGTTTTTAAAAAATGCAAAGTTTGTGTATTGGGAGGAGTGAATAATTTAATTCCAGATATGGCCAGACACTATCAGCCTCATAGAATTTGTTCTTCTCGTACATGTTACTAACTTGAGCTATGTATCAATTTCATTAAAGAACTAAGAATGAGATATAGTTTATTTCCTATTATATCATTATTTTAAAAAGTTAAATTGTATTTATTTATGTCTTTATTACATATGTGTGCATGTGTGTGTGTGCGCACTCCCACTGATGGGTACCCGTGTCCTTGCACACACACACACACACACACACACACACACACACACACACACATCCACATCCTGGAGCGGAAGTCAGAGGACAAATTGCAGGCATCAATCAGTTTTCCACTCACTCTTGGGCTCAGCCAACTTTATTCCAAGGAACCCATTGAAGCTGTTAAAATTTTTCTTGCATCCAAGAGGCAAATGTTTGTTTCCAGAGTAAATAGTTATTATATTGTTTTTTAGGATGATATTTAAAATGTTTTGTTGACATGCTTATTGAAAGCATTGTAAATACTGGGGGAAAGTACAGAATCTGCACTTTTTGTACACTTTTCCTCTCTGTGTTTTTAATAAATTTTTTTGCTGCTAATTTCAGGTTAATAATTGACCTTAGTAGTTTTCATAGCTGTCATTACTCAGGCCAGGGTGTCTTCTCTGAACTTATGATGCTGTGAAAAAAGAGCTATGAGATCACGCCATAGGAGATAAAAATCAATACATGTAAAATCTGTTATGTTTGTGTGTGGCCTTTGGGAAGGACTTATTCTTAGGTACATATGGAAATGTGCTTAATGCAAATAACAACCTAAAATTATTGAATGCCTATACTCCTAAAAGCATTAAATATACAGAAAAATATTGCTTCTCCCTAGAACAGCATTTCTGAAAATTAAAGTTGGGAGACACTTCTTAAAAATTATCCACCCAGGGGGACTTTGTAATGTACTTTATATTTACAGATACTCAGTGTACTAAAATTAAAAGCAGAGAAATGTTAAGATTGTAGCTTTAACTAGTAACGGACTCCAGAACTTGAGAAGTGGAAGTGAGAAGATCAGGAATTCAAGATCAAGGCTAGCCTTTCATCCTAGAAATAAGTAAATAAAAAGTTATTTTAAAATAACAAGTCATTTTGTAAAAATAAGTGCTAAACAATCTATAAAGAGCATAGGGAGAATCATTCTATTGCTTTATCTTATTCTTTCCAGATATATTTTAATACATGACTTAATAAACAATAAGCAATTAGTTTTACTGTCCGGGTTGAGATATGTGCCGAAAAGCTGGCCTTCACCTGTTAAGTAGACAGCAAATGGAAAGAAAGGATGTTGAGCAGCCATTTCACATAACTATAGACGTTCTTTCTTGAAACTACATAACATCGAGCAGAGCCAGTTTCATAAAGACAACTGACATTGTAGCAGCTTCCTATAGGAACAGTAAAACCCACTGACCTTCCTTGCCATTGCAGAGGTCTTTTCCCTTGTGCAGAATCTTGTCCACAAGGCCATGGCTACTTGGAAAACTCTGGTTCCTGAGATATGCAGATCTTCCCTGTGTTGGCACATTTCATGTTAAAATCTCAAAGAAATCCTCTCACAGTTACAAATAGTACCATCAAGCTCATCAGAAATGTTCTGCTGTTTCAAAAAAGCCGTTGGGCTCCTGATGGTAAATTTAAGCTCTGCACAATACTAATTTTTGCTCCAGAGCTTGAATTTGATCATTGGCAACAATACAGCCATATGGTTGATTTCTTCAAGTGGCTAAGTTACTTCATTTATTTTATGGAGAATGCCTGTTAAATACTCTAGTCTGAATGGCCATAATTGTCTTTGCGTGTTTAAAGTAAAAATAATATTCGACAAGAAAGAAATGGTTTCGCTCACAACCCAATCATACAACTGCTTTTCCACAAGACAAGGCCTGCGCGTGGTTCCTAGACTGAGAACAGCATCTCCTACTTCCCATTACACCTCATTTCATACTTTTAAAAAAAGTATCAAAAGGCTAAAGTGTAATAAAATTGATAATGTCGCCTTTTTATCTCTGTTTCACGATCATCTTTTAGCCAAATTAGCGCTTGTTTTCGCAGTGAGAAAATGGTGGTGAAAACTCTGAGAATCCCAGTGATTTTCAGAGAGAAGGCCTCTGCCAAAATACCTCTGCTTTGGCCTGGCAGTGTGATTGTCAGCACAATGAAAAGGATGATAATTTACAAACTTATAAAAACAAGTTGGCCTCATAAATCTTCTGGGGTCTCAGATAAACACTATTAGAAAACAGAACTGAGTTGTATTTGCATATGACAGTAATACAAGCTGAAATATTTTATATACCTTTTTCTCATTAACTATTAAATCTTAGGCTATTGAACTCCTTTGATAATCTAACCACTTCTCTGTTATCATTCCACATTTCTACTCAGTTGCTAGTTTTGTTAAGTCATTTTTTAAAATATCATTCTTCCTTCCCTGTCTACCTGAGTGAAAAAAGCAAATACGTGGTTTCCGGGATGGCCACTTTGCATTGGACAAACAATAAGAGGGCTCATTCATAGGAGAAGCTAATTCCCTTCCTCCTAGAATTCATTAATTGTCTATCACTCTTTCCTATGGGTGGATCCTGTGAAATTTCCTTCCTTCTGCATTAACTTGTCCGATTGATATTGCCATTGTTCTGGTCTTGTTTAGTTTTCAGCAGAGACTGTTTCACAGTAGACTTCCTGGTACTCTGGCTCCTACAATTTTCCAGTCCTTCTGCCATGATTTTCCCTGAGCAATAGATGAAGGAGATGAGCTGTAGATGTGTCCATTGGTGCTGGGCTCCCCAGGATCTATTGATCTCTACATTGTGTCCAGTTGTAGTTTTCTGTGGTCATCTCCATTTGCTGCAATGAGAGGCATCTTTGATGAGGGGTGGTCCTTAGACCTACCTGTGGGTAGAAAGGTGACATTGGACTGCAGTGAAGAACTAGCTGGTCTAGCGAAGTGGAGGTAGTAGGTTCTTTTCTAAGGTCATGACTACCTTAGTCCCAGGTATCTAGGCTTAACCAGCTACAGAATTAAACTCAAGTATTGTGTGTGTTATTAACTCAAAATGCTTTGAAGGGCACGCACTGGAAGAAGAAAGCTTTGAGAAGAAGCAAAGTTTCTATGTTAGGTTGTTGTCTAGAACGGAGGGACAAAACGAGCATCACTGGTTCTTTTTTCTGGATTTTAAACTGTGAATCACACCTTCAGGCTGCAGAAAAATAGCCCCCAGTTGAACCCAGAGCTAATAAAATTTGCTTCTTTTTCTTAAATTTTTTGGGTTGTTTTCGCATAGACTAGAGCAGTGTGCTAACTTGCCGTAAGAACGACTGCCAAGCGTACACCTATAACTGGACTCCAGGAGAAAACCCTGCCAGGCAACTGTTCCTTAACGATACAATCTGCATATTTTAATGAGGCTGGAAATGCAGGCTCTGCTTGCTCTGGGTTTTCCCTCGTAGAATGTACATTGTTTCCCTCTATTAACAGATGATAATGGAAGTGGGCTTCCTATCAACACCCACCAGAATGATACGGCTTGACATTTCCGGGGTTGAGATAAAACACTAATGACCTTTCTGTGGTGACTTAAGTCTAATGATCACTCAGTCATCCGGGGACCAGCATGGCTGCCACGTTACACAGCACAGAAACAGAGATTAGCAAAGGATGACGAAGCAAGCATCTGATGATGCGAGGATCGCGCCCCCTTTTGCCTTGCCGTTTCCCTTCCTCTCTTAGTTTTGTTACCAACCTGACAGAAGCTAGAGTCATTTTGGAACAGGGAACCTCTGGTTGAGAAAATGTTCCAAATGATTTGGCCTGTAGGTAAATCTGTGGTGTATTTCTTGATGGATGTGGAAGGGTCGGGCTCACTGCGAGTGGTGCCGAGCCTGGGCTGGTAGTCCTCGGTCCTGTAAAAAAGCAGGCTGAGCAAGCTATAGGGAGCAAGGCAGCGAGCATCACTCCTCTGTGGCCTCTTCATTCACTTTTGCCTCCAGGTTCCTGCCCTGCTTTAGTTCCCTTCCTGATTCCCTTCAGCTGTGAACTGTGATGTAGGCATGTAAGGGAAACAAACCTTGCTTTAGGATATGGTGTTTTATTACAGCAATAGAAAGCCTAAAACAGCCAGGCGGTGGTGGTTCATGCCTTAATCCCAGAATTTGGGAGGCAGAGGCAGGCAGATAACTGTGAGTTTGAGGTCAGCCTGGTCTACAGAGTGAGTTCCAGGACAACCAGGGTTTCACAGAGAAACCCCAGTCTTGAAAAACCAAAAAGAAAGAAGGAAGGAAGGAATGAAGGAAGGAAGGAAGGAAGGAAGGAAGGAAGGAAGGAAGGAAGGAAGGAAGGAAGGAACTCTAAGACAGAGTTCTTAATTTAGTTTGTTTGTCGTACTTCCTCATCTCAACTCCCTCAACTTCTTGCTTTTTTTAATATTTTTTTGATTTTCTTATCTTCTAGTACTCCACTACTCACAAGGCAGATACAATGCTGATAAGTTGATAGCCATTCTTTTATTTAATATACACTATATTGTAAAACAAACATAGATATAAATGATTCTATGTGTTCATAAATGCACACATCTTCATGGGCACAGATTCTATGTGTGTGACTTTGGCCATGCCAGTATGTAATTAAATATACTATGGTAGAAATAAGTGGCTACAAACTTGATAAAGTAACATTAAATTATGCGATACATACAATTTAAATGTTAGCACCCCAAACCATATTTATCTAAACCTCTAAGTTATCATGGTTCATCTTTTACACTGGCACAATCAGAAGTTTGAATAGATTTTATGTTGCATTCTCCTTAGCTCCTAAACCACTCAATTTAATTGCATACAAAATGATGGTGGTGTGCTTCATATGTTGCTAGTCTGACCCAGTTAAACATAAATGTATAAAATTCAGGATTCTTCTGCATCAAGACACCTATAACAGAAATGCATGAGGAATGGCCCAGAAAATATTAAGCCTTCAAACTGAGAACCAAAAAGCCTTTTCATTTGCATCCAGATCATTTGGATATGCACGGCTCATAGATTGCTTCTTAGAAGCATTGCCTAAACTTACTTTCGAAACTGCTAGGTTATAAGTGGATAAATAATTTGGAACCAAATTGTTTGTTACAAGAAAATCATCTCTACAGAAGCAGATGTTAATATCTCAAAGGGGAAATGTGTTCAATGCCTGAACATCAAGTTTCTATGATGATGTTTTATTTTTTTTCCCATAGTATCTCAAACTTATTGCCCTGAAAGTCTTACTCTGTTTCATTTTGGTCACTTTCCCAAATTTCTTCATGACCCTTATGAGACCACGATTCTAAGTTCCTTTCCTCATAATGGAGTTCTGGACCACATAGTTTTTGGAATGTTCATTGCAGTGAGTGACGTAAAGAAATATTCCTAGTTCCAAGAGAGGGGATATGAACTAAAGAAAGAGTTCATTCCAACAGTTTAATGCAAACATGTTTACATGACTTCAAAGACACATATCTGAATGCAATTTCATGATTGGGGGAGTCAATAAGCCTGGGATAATCCAAGAATCTTCTCTTTATCAAATCATCCAAAACACTTTTTACCATAAATCAAGGAATGTGGTTAACTGTTTCCAGAGATAATTGAGGGAAGCAGAGAGATGGCCTCCCTCTCCAACTCCCAGAGTATATGTTGTTCTGAAAAGGACCTGGGTTCAAGTCCCAGCAACCACAAAGGGGTTCACAATTATTTGGTACTCTAATTCCTGGGGACTCAATACTCTCTTCTGGCCTCTGTGGGTGTCAGGCGTGCATGTAGTACACAGAAATACATTCAGGAAAAATATCTGTGCACATAAAATTAAAGGTAATTTGGTTCTGATGTGTTCAAGTTTGGATCCTGGCTCCTGTTGAGCAGACACGTGGACCACTTAGCCAATTGTCACTTGCGCCTTCTGTATTTCATCCTGGGACTTTCCTCGGACCTCTCTTATCTCACTGCCCACTTCTCTTCTACCACTCCAAGGACTCCCACAAATAGCCACCCACAATAAGATTAATTTATTTGTGTGAAATGTATATACTGTATCATATACAAAATTTATTCTCAAACTATTTTCCCTTTGTTGAAGAAATTTATATTCCATAAAGAGGTAAGCAGAAGAATTATGTATGCCAGTCTTCCTGGAAGAATAACTAGAATGTTCTGCTTTTGGGACAGTGGCTATGAAGTGGTTTCTGAATTCTTAGTTGCCTAAATTCATGCTTGCAAAGATACCATGGGCCTAGAAATCTGTGTTTCAATATGAACCCTTGTTCCATAGAATCACAGTTAAGTAGATAGCAGAAGCCTAGTTACCTGTGATTCAGATGGTTTGAATAGACTAGAAACAGTGTGAACACACAATGAGCTAGATCACATTACCGGATCAAGTGACTCATGTACCTAATCAACAAGGGAAACAATCAAATATGCAAAAGCCAGAATCCTATGTGGGGAGGGACATTGCTTCAAGAATGTAGTGAAAGTCCCAAGTCTGATGTAAAATGAGTCTCTGCTTCCCACAGCTTCTGTGAACCTGCCCTCATTTTCTTGCTTATAACCCTGCCTAAACCTCTAGAAGGTGTTTGGTTGTTTTTGGTGGTGTTGTTAGGTTTTTTTTTTTCAAGTTCAAAAAACAAAACATTTCATGGAGAATAAAACAGCATAAACACAAGATGAGAATATCCAACTGACACAGCTTCGTGCTTTTCTTTGTAAGATGCTGGACCCATGATGCTGTTTCTTAAAAGGGCATTATAGTGGGTGTGTTTAATATAATCCCCAGAAAAACCTGGAATCTTTATAGAAAATATTTACAGGCCTAAAAGGCGTGATTCTGGACAACAAATCTTGTTTTTTTTTTCTCTTTGATCATATAAAGCATTTTCTTGAAATGCTTCAATATTTTTCAGTGTCTGGTTGTGTTCGGTCTTTAATCAGTCATAGAGAAAAGAGATACATTATTTTGCATAAAAATTTGTATTTTAGCTCTCTTTTAAAAGGTATATGAGTATTCCATGCTGTCAGATTAATGCTATAAAAAGTTTATAGGAGATGTGTACCTATTTCTAGAATGGAAACTAAATTTAATTCCTGTTATCTATTCTGTATAGTGAACTAATTTAAAATATTGTTACCATTGGTTAAAAATATTTTTATTTATAGTTTTCATTTTTGAGACTTTGTTACATTTATATTGTCTTTCAAGACTTCTACTCTCCCTTTCTCCCCTCAACATCCTTCTGTATCTCCTCCAATTCATGACTTTATCTTTTATAATTATATTAATACACACACACACACCAATCACATGTTGTGTTACTTGTGTGTGCATATTTAGAGCTAACACCCAGCCTCCTTGTCTAAAAGATTTTATTTTGAAGTGTTTTAAGCAATTAGACTTTAAAAACGATTTTCATAATTCAAATTTCATGCAATGTGTTTTTATTATATTTATCCACAACTCCTCCCTTTAACTCCTGCCTAGATCCACCCCCTCTCGACTCTCTCCCAACTTCCTGACCTCTGTTTTACCCAACACCCTATCAACTCTAATGTGTGCTATCCATATTCTTCTGCAACCGTCCATGGATTGTAGTACGTAGACCTACCCAGGAGCCACACTCTTAGTGACAACTCAATCTCTGGGATGAAAAGCAGTGCCTCGGTGGTTAGGAGCACTTGTTGCTCTTGTAGAGAACCTGGCTTACATTCCCTGCACTCCCACGGGGGTTCAGAACTATCCATAATTCCAGTTCCAGTGGGTCTAGCAACGTTTTCCGGCCTCTCTGGGCACCAGGCACTTATGTGCTACACATATAAACTTGCAGGCAAAAAGCTCATTCCCATAAAATAAAAAATAATAATATCAAAAAATTAAGTAAGAAAACTATTATAAATCCCCCAGAAGCTATGCTTTTAAGTGAACAAAAAACATCAAAAGTGGAATGATAATTTGGATATCTGAGAAACATTTCAAATTCACAGTCTGATGCTCCTCGAATCAAGCTTTGTTGACTCCGAGCCATGTCGCTAATGGTCATGCTGTCTGGGCGGCTTACATGCTACAGAAGCATCGTCTATAGTTGCAACTGAGGTCTTACTGTAAGTGTCCCTCACTGCTGGTGCCCACTAATTGCAGCCATGCAGTGGCAGCACCCCAGCTGCCACATGTCTCCCCTGTGTGTGAAAAGCCATCTCCAAAGATAGAGGAAGTAAAAGTTCATTGCAGATCAGCATTCACAGGGGAACATTTTCAATAAATTCTCACAACAGGGACATTTTACTCTGAACCCAAAGTACAAGGTTAGCACACACCTGCACAAAGCATCCCGGCATTTTTATTAGGAGACATGTATTACAAAAGATTGATACTCAGTTATTACTATTATATTTTTGAGTGCCCTAAATGTGTAGCTTTTTTTCTTGTAATAAAATATCTGCCTCATAACCTCAATTCTGTCTCTTAGAGGACCAGGTCTAAGGTAGTTGTGATGTGCGCCTGCCTGTACAGAGGGGCATGCTGCCCACTCAGCTAGATCATCAAATGCACACAAACCATGAGTAATTATTTCATTGTGGGAAATATTTCAATTCAGTGGAAATGTCTTTTGAAAGTAAGATTTTCCCTGATTACACAAATACACTACTAATACGAAATTTTTGGTGTGTGTGGCTTTTTTTCTTACTGTTCTGAGACAAAAAAGAAACTCAACTAACATCTTAAAACCTAGATGAAAACAACTCTGCTGCTGCAACAATATAAACGGTCTAAATATTTCTAATATTCTTCTATACACTGAAAACCTTATGATATTCAATACCTTGTAAAACTTTGAGCAGTCTTTCGTGTTTTTCAAGGATTCAGCAATCCTTGTTAATATTTTTTCAAAGATGTACTTATTATTTCATTTGTGTGAGTGTTTGTCCACATGGATATATGTTTACCACGTGCACGCTGGTGCCCAGGGGAGCAGAAGATGGTATTAAATCCTCTGGATCTGGAGTTACAGATAGTTGTGAGCCACCGTGTGGGTGCTAGGGATTGAACCTGTGACCTCTGCAAGTGCAGCAAGTGTTCTTAATTACTGAGGCATCCCTTGAGCCCTATTAACATTATGTTTATGGGCGGATGTTAGATATTTTTTTTAGGCATGCCTTAACCTGAGCTTACTTTTTTTTTTAACTCTATCAATATGTTTTAGGCTTTACTTATATTGCCACTGAGTTAATATCATGAAAATCTGATGCATAGTTTATTTTCTCAGCATCAGTGTATTTTTTCCTAGAATTCCTTAAATGATGCACCGCCTAAATCATTAATAAAATGGTTTAAATCATTCATTTAATATGCTAGCCAACTGAGAAGTTTGGGTAGCCCACCCTAATTTTTATAAACGTTCTGGAGGTCGCTTTGTCTTGTAAAAGCTAGAGCAAGCTTGGAGGCTCTGATCCTGGTTGTGTGACTTCTACCAGGCTTTTAACCTTCCAGAGTTGGAATTAACCATAAAACCATCCCATGGAGGAACCACTCAAGTGCACTCAGATGTATAGAGTGCAATAGGTCAGTGTCGGCTACGAGAATGCAAAGGATGTTAGCATGAGACCTCTTCTCCAACTCGGAAAGAGGAATAGTCCCCCTGAAGAATATGGTCGGCTTTGAAAAGAAAAGGGAAAAAAATGTTCAGCCACCTTAAATTCACCCTCTTCTGCTTTCCACAAACTCAAACTTTGAGAGTCTGCAGGTGTGCCAGCCACTTAGGGTATTAAGGACCTCAAGCTGCCCCGCTATTCCTTAGCTGTCTCCTGTTCTGCACCTGTCACAGAGCAGCTCCGTCGCCCACTGGATTCAATTGTTGTGAGGATTAAATTAGGTACTACACATAAAACACTTTAACTCAGTCCCTGAAAAGCCAGCGTACAGCACCTTATTACAAGCTCCAGTCGTAAACCTATGACTAGACAAGAGAGGGCTGCTTCTTCTTAGTGGCTGTTGAAAATTCCCCTAGCCGCCTCCCTGTGCATAGGAGAATCTCAGCCACAGGAGTCAATGTGCTTTATAGTCAGTTGATTAAACTAAGAAGCTCTAGAATATGCATGTGTGTGTACGTGTGTGTGTGTGTGTGTGTGTATGTACAAGTTTGAGGCCAACAGCACAAACTCAATTCCATGCTACTTTTGAATTCTTCCTTTAGTGCCTCCTGTTGAAATAGTAAATGTTAACAAAAGAAATGTTTAAACAAAACACTTTTAGGTTTTCCTCTTATTCTTTTCTGCTTCTGTTCAATTCAGGCAAACTGGCTGAGTTTATTCTTTTATCTCATGTTCCGCTTAAAATGGCTACAGACAAATGACCTTTCTCACAATCTGTACTCTCCCTCAAATTTATTTCTGAAGAATATTAGCACACCTTATTTTTTTTAAGAAAAAAAACACCCATTATAACAACTTGTTACTCTAACTCCGCTGCCAAGTTGGCTATTTTATTTAACAATAAATTGAAAGCAAAAGCTCCCCAAGGTGGAAAGCTACAGTACCAGACTGGAAAGTTTGGCAGTTTAATTGACATTTCACAGTGTCCCCAAGCAGAAGCTAATCTCACTGCTGGTTTTATATACATACTTCAATTGTTGTATACATTAGTAAACATGTACATACATATACATATATCTGTCTTGAGAATTATACTACAGCTGAACTAAGAATCATACACTCATGGATTCATCATAAAAAATTATTGTAACACAGAAAAGAAGTTGGATTGTTTGAAATGTTAGTCTTTGAAAAGAAGCATATTTTTACAGTGCATGAATGCCCAAAGAAAAGATGAAATATTCTCTTCTGGGTTAAATTATGTAATTATATCATAAGTTATGTATTGAAGTATTAACCCTTGTTCTCTAGGAATGTGGCATTCTAGGTCTGTCCTCACAAAGTTAGACCTGGTGTCTTTAAAATAAGAGAGTCCATTTTGAGCCAAGTACAGTAGTATACATATTTAGTCCCAGCACTGGTAAGAAAGAGAGAGACAGATCTCTATGATGTCTCAAGCAATAAACAGGGAAAGAAAGGAAACAAAACCAAAGGAAAGGAAGAGAAGAAAGGGGAGGGAGAGGAGGAGAGAGGGAGGGAAATTAAGGCACAAGGATATACTTAAAGGGAAAAAGCTGGGAAGAAACTTGGGAGAAGCACCCCAACCGAGGCTCTGACTTTGGGATTCTGTTCTTTCGAGCATGAAGAGTAAATGTCTGTAGTTTAAGTGTGTGGTTGCAGTAGCCCTGGCAAAGTAGTACAGGAAGTAAAATACCTTATAGCAGTTGTTTACATTGAACGTGACACACAGAGAGAGAGAGGATGAGAAAGTTTGTAATATTTGCTGAGGGAGTTGCCTAATGTGTGTAAAATTAGACTGGAATAAGCGCTTATCAAAAAGGCCCCAGTCGAGAGTTCCAAATGCTTCATCATTAGACATCAGAAATCTCGTCCCTTTGAAAGAGCTTAAGATGGGAGGGATGAAGGCCAACATATCAAATGGCCCAGTTTTCCTTTAAACAAGAAGAAAACTTAGTTGCACTGATCTGCTGGATTTTATTGCACACACTGCACCGCACACATCCTGGTAAACACTGCTCTGTGGAGGTGACAGGAAAGATGCTGTAAGCCGGACTCACAAGTTTTCTCTATAAAGCTCAGGTCCCCTTCAATTCCTCCCCCAGGGTCGAGGTCCTCATCCAGCTGGTGCCCCTATTAGAGAGGAGACTAGTGGATTAGGAGGCTTTAGAAGCCCTGCTGCTGCTGGGGCTGGGAACTCGCAAGTAGTTGATGCAGAAACCTCGGAGCAAAGCTCAGAGCACGGGGAGACTGAAGACAAGAAGGCAAGAGGCTCCGTGAGGCCCAGATTAATCTTTCCAGGAAGTAGCAGAGACACTAATGCCTGAGAAACATAAAAACAGACTGCAAAGAGAGCAGTGAGGGGGAAACAGGCACATTATAGCTTTTACTTATTTTGTTGGACTTTTATTTCCAAATCACACGATTGTCTGAGATGATTTAATGCACAATTACATAAAAAATGAAATTAACATGGTTTTAAAAGCATAAAAGCAACTGCTAAATAAAGCCATAACATTTTTCTCTGTGCTACCAAGATAATGAACCCTATTTTTCATCTCTAACTGTGCTTCTGTGTCATGAGTCTGGAATTTGGGGCAGGAGGGGGGCAGGGAAATATACCTCTGCTACTGAGAGTCTGTCTCACAGCTCCCTGGGAAGTGGCTTTTGTCACTTCTCGAGTGTGCTGTATTGAGGAACAAAACAGCAGGGCCTGTGAGGAGCTGTGTCACCAGGACACTGAATGCCTAAACACTCTAACAAGTGTGGGGGGTAGAGAAGAGCAAAGCAGGGTGAACACAGCACAGACAATGAACCTCGGTACCGATTTGGATTTGACTACAGAGATAAGCTCTGACTCACAAGGATGGTCCGCCTTGATGGAGAATAACACTTGAACACACGGTGTACATACAAGCACAGAATGTGTAAGAACCCTGTCTCCCGTGTATACGCATATGTACAAAATGCATATATGTACACATGTACATACAAACTCTCCTAGGAATAATTTCCTAATTTCCAGTTGAAATGCCTACTACTTCCGCTGATATATGTATGTGTATATGTATGTGTATATATATGTGTGTGTGTGTGTGTGTGTGTGTGTGTGTGTGTGTGTGTATAATGTCCACTGAGTGTGTCTGTGTGTAAGGTACCCTCCAATTTTCAGGGGGGAAAAACTGGATCAGATATTTTCAGACTGAATTTATAAAAAGCATAGTATTATGTGATAGAAGTATAATTTTATTCATGGTCGAATAAACAGAAGCGTATGGAGAGCATCTCTCATGATTCAGAAATTTGTGCTCATGCTGGACTCAAAGATAAATTCACAGGAATGTTTTCCTGCCCTTAGGGAAAATATAGTCTAATATAATACTATATTTTACTATTCCTTAGTCCTGATGTATGGATGGATGCCATAATAATACATTGCTAGAGGGAAGAATGCAATTCACTGATTTTTGTCACTGGAGATTAATAACTAAATGTCACTTAGTTGTGTAGCCCGTATATATTGTAATGGCAGCCCCATCGTCTATGTACTTTGCCTTAGCTGGGAAAAGTACTCAATTGCACATCTCTTCTAGAGCAACTCTGTGCCTGCCTCAGAGAACCTGAGTGCATGATCTGATCCTGAAGACAAGGGACACATAGAATCAGGGTGTATGTGATGTCATGGATTTAAAAATTTACTGGAGCAAGTGTGGCACATATCGGCAGGAAGACCAGAAGGTTGCCCCCAACGTGAGCAGAAACAATTAAACAAAAGTGACTCTGGGCTTGAATATACCTGCTTTATCTTAGCCTGATACCAGACATACCTAGTCCCTGGTGCTAAGATCTGGCCATAACACCTCTACATACCCCTCTCAAGATTTTGTCTACTTAGAGTTTGTAGGGAACTATGCTGAGGAAAACAGAGAAGGGTTGCTCAGAGGCAGCTATGATGGTTATGATTCAAGATGACAAGTATGTCTGAGCCTAGAGATCGATGAAAAATATTAAGGATTATGTGTAAATGTTCAGAAAAGTATGCATCTGTGCATTCCCTAATACAGGAAGAGAACTGTCTCTCAGTGAAGGGGACACATGGCAGTTTCATGAGACTTTGGAGGGAGCTGCTTGGGGCATCTCACCCCATACAGGTGTTGAAGAGGTCGTCTGTGAAAGATGTATCATAGAAAACACAGGGCACAGACCATGATCCAGCCTGTTCCCTCTTACTTTTGTTTTGAGTCCTGGGATTTTTGTCACTTCAGGAGTGCTCTGTACAGATTTAATTTATCCAGATGGTATCTAAGTTTGCATAGCCATAAGAAAACTTATCTATATAAAGGGGCAGTCCTTGAAGAAATGCATTCCAGCTTCAGAAATAGAACAATTCCAATGTTTTATGCCCAAGTGTGCACTCATGTGCCTGTCTTTATATGTATTTAATTTTATATGCATATTTATATGGAAACTATTTCCATATAAAATCATGAGCATATCTTTGGTATACATATATGTGTATTTTTTAGCCTTGTGCATGCAAAAAAGGTTTAACACCTATTTGACTATTTCTTGTCTTTCAATAACAAATGAAAATAATTCTGTTAAATCATCTATCAGGTTCACTACCAAGCAAGATTATGTCAGGTGTAAAATACTAGCGAGGTACAGGGTCGTCTTAACCCTTATTACCTTGAAGACTCTGGAATACTGCTCCGTCCTCTATGCAGGCAGTGAGTCTGCAGAACCTTTTTACTGTGTATTTTTGTGACAGCATATTATGCAAAATTTCAACAAATGTCCCTTGTTTTCCTATGAATCGTTAACCTAATATTTTCTACTGGTAGAAGGTAAAATATTGTGAAATATTGTGAGAATTAGATTACCTGAAACCCCACAGACTCCCCAGATGGTCTCTGAATAGGAGGCAAAGTACTCACAATGGCTATGAATTCCAAGTTAGATTGTATAATGCTCTCCCTCCTGCTTTAATG
Organism: Microtus pennsylvanicus; assembly: GCF_037038515.1. Classification (NCBI taxonomy): domain Eukaryota; kingdom Metazoa; phylum Chordata; class Mammalia; order Rodentia; family Cricetidae; genus Microtus; species Microtus pennsylvanicus. Next base: position 83,313,532 of record NC_134589.1, read on the forward strand.
TCCACTCCTGGAATTCTATTTTCTCCTTCATCATAAATGTTTCCCTCTTTCTTAAATATTAATAGTAAAATAATTATACTGCCAACCCAGATATTTTAAAGCCTGATTTTGATTCTGCTTTGCAGCCATAGCTTTAATTCCCCTCTTTCGCATCGTGGGACCCCTGCAAGCACATTCTAATCTAAGCCCACCGTCGCCTATGTCACTGTCTTGAAACACGCTGCAGACAAGTCTCAGAACATGTCATCCCATTAAAACTGACTTTCCAAGGTTATTAATGACCTCTGTTGCTAAACCTGCTTGTCACTCCTGTCTCATTTTACAGGACTTGTAAGTAGCGTGGCCAAGTACATCACCTCCTCCCCCTTGGAATAAGTGTTGCCTTCTCTCAGCTTCCAGGGTGGTGTTGATCCTAACTTATTCACACTTCTTGCTGCTTTTCTGCTGTTATTCCCTACTCTTCTCTTTGACATCTTTGTGTGAACTGTGGCTCATTTGCGGGAAACTTTCTCGGCACTGTGAAAACTCCCTTTCCCCAGGTGACCTCACCCCCGTCCTTTACATCCTACTTCTATGAGACCCACCGTCACATGTGATTGCCCCTGAACTTCAGACTTAAATATTCAACTGCTTACTCAATATGTTCACTTGAAGGATAATCAATATCCCAAAGTTGACATGTCCAAAATTGAATTCTTGGTTTTACCCTTCCAAATGGCCCTCACTATAGCCTTCTCCATCCGAGTTAAGAATAGCTTCACCCTTCTGTTTTTTTCAGGTCAAAATCTTTAGAGTCCTTCCTGATTCATGACTTACTCTCAAGCCATCAGTCCACATCCAATTCTCACAGTTAATACATTCTAGAAATATTTCAGGCGTTTAACCACTGCTGACTATATGCTCCTCTCTTCCCCAGTCTAAAACCCCTGTCCTTGCCTCTCTGGATCATGCGTAAGCCTTTATCAGCCCTCCCAAGAGGTTGTCTCATTTTGACCGTTGACCCCTGTAATCTCTGTTCTCAAAAATGGCAGCCAGAATGATCTTTCGCAAAGATAAATCAAACCCTGTCAGTCTTGATTTCAAATCTCTTCAATTGCTCTCTGTTCCACTCAAAGTAAAGGTCTAAATACCTCCAGTGACCTGGGCAATCTATCACCATTGAACTGGTACTCCTTCCCTCTATATACTGCTCTATTGGACCTGAGGCCTTTGCTGGCCCTAGAAGTGTCTAGGCAGCTCTCACTTCCACTCCTGTTTTTACTTCCTAGTCTCTATTTTTAGATTACTCTCTCCCTCCCACCAGAAAACTATGAGACTCCTACCCCATGTCTTCAGGCCTTTGATCAATCATGATGTTGCTCATAAAGAGCTTTTTTTACACAGTTCAAAATCACAACACCGGACTCTAGCGTTTCCACACTCTCTGCCCAAGCTTCGTTTTGCTCTGTGGTGTGTATGTCAAACCCACTAAACAATTAGCCTGCCTATATTTCTTAACTATATATTGCATTAAGGCTGGAATTTATGTAAATTTTGTTCACTGTGATCCAGATCCTTGATGCTCCACACAAGCGATTAACATATATTTTAAAATAAATGAATAAATATGGTTTTCATTATAGTCACTGTTTTATATGTTGACATATAAATTTTCTATGTAATATCCAAGAAAAACCACATTTTTGTTAGCTACCTTTGCCTGCTCCAATATGGCTGCTTCTGAGCCAGGAGAATTTGTTCTAATAGTATGGCTATGACATCAGTTGTTGACAAGTTATTTATTGCTGGATATGAACATGGGATAAAAATTAGGTAACATAAAGATTAATAACTATATTGATATCCACCATAGGAAATTCTTATATATTCTTCAAATTACTTTCTTCGTTATCTTTTGCTATCAGAATTAATTTAGGACTCAAGAATGTATAAATTTCACATAGTTAGATAAAAATTATCAGCTGGCCGTCTAGAAGTTTGCCATTCATCTTCCCTATGGTTATAAGTCATAACAATACCCCTTTATTAGCACACCGAGTTACATTCTACATGGTTGTTAAAAATCTCTCCAACTTGGTACACAAAACGTACACAATAAGGTTTTTCAAATAAGTTATTTTCTTTGAAATGACCTTAAATTTATTAACCTTAGATTTATTTATCACAAAATAGTATGGCCTTCCCTAGTGTTCTCTGCAACAGTGGGATCCAATCCAGGGCCTGCCTGCTAGTGAGGCATCCTACCTCAGCACTGTATCCCCAGCTTGGAATCTTCCTATATTCATCAGAACTAAGAAATTGACATCATTCTGTCTGCTAAGCAATTGCATCTGAAAGCCACTGTATTTACTGTTTGTGCCCAGTTAAGTGTCTTGTTCCCCTTTTGTTATTCATGAGTCTTCTCTATTGAGAGGTGTTGTGTATCATTTGCCAGGATTTTAACATATCATATGAATGTTGATAAATTAATATTGTCTGTTTTAAATATAGAAGACTGAGATCTATTGAAAGGAGCAATCACGTATGCCCATATCTTAAAATGTCTGTCATATTATTGATAATTCTTCCAAAATTAGTAGATGGCATATGACAAAAGTGTTGCATCTCCATAAATATTTGAGCAACATTGATGTATAACATCTAACAAGCATAGCATTTTACCAAGATTAATTAAATGCAAGTTATTTCTTGATTCATTAGCTAAGTATCTCTACTGCAGATGGCAAAAAATTCTAACTCAGCTTGTGCAAATGCAAATGATAATAAATTTTGAGATTGAAATGAGTCATCCAGGCATATGGTATCTAGCCTCGTGAACCTGATGGTGTCCTCGGGGCTTCGTATCTCTCCCTTTCTCAAGTCTACACATTGAATTCAGTTGTCAGCACAAGCAGAAGGATGATGAGGATTTTAGTCCCCATCTCGTGAGTGGGTCAGTCAGTGACCCAAAGAATAAACTGAGCCTATTGGCATCATCCAGGGACAGTTTAAATACAAGGAGAAAGATGAGATCTCATGTATAAGACGTGGCAAATGTGCATCTCCAGAAGTTCTTGGCTGCTAATGGAGTGAGGTAAGAATATCATGGAGGCAAACAGTAAATAGCTATTGTTATATTAGCCTGCAATGGCTAAGAAATCTGTTTTAATGTTATAGGAGGCCATATAGTATCTTACAACTGTCCTGAGACTCATTCCCAATTACTTGTGAGATAAATAAAGCAAAAATAATTAACCCTGTTTTATCCACGGAGAATTCAAGTCAATGCTACTGAGTTAATTGGTACTAAGAGCTGACTCTTATTCTTATTCGCTGATCCATCTGTCGTGGTGTTGCTTCTAATAATCACTTATAGCCACACAGAAGATAGAACACTCAAACTTTTTTTTTTTACAGTGTTGCCTCAACCTCTATGGCCATTCATTAATGTCTTCTGTCCAACTGTTCTAATGATCCAGCAGCAATGACATGTTTCATGAACACATTTCACATTTTGAGCCTTTCACCAAAGGGATTGCTAGCTGTTATCCCAATGATCTACTGCTTAGATCTCCCACTGTGAGTCTTCTGGTTTTTCTTTTGTTTTGCGATATACCTACACTGTTGTCAAGGATACCCAGCTCTTCAGTCTCTTGTTTGAACAGTCCACAAAGTGTTCTATTAAAAGTCCCAATTAACTGTGTATAGCCATTCACCTGTAAGCTCATCTGTTCCCTCCCCTGCCCACCCACACACCACCAACCACTTGATCAAAAGAAAAACATAACACGGGTCAAAAGACATCAAGAGAATGCATACAATGCTTGGGATCACTGGGTATCATATAATAGCAATGGGAATGCTATCTACAGTAATTGCTGCCTTAACAAAGCCGAACAAACCCAGATTGAAAAGATGTAAATAAAAAAAAGAAATCAAGGGAAAGGAGCACATTTTTCTAGTTTTATGCCTATTGCATTATTGGTATTTTAAAGGTTAAAGTTGGAGGTTTTTTTTTTTTCAGCATAAAATGTATTGCTTTCAGTGCACCATGAGAAAGACTGAGATAAGTGGGAAACATTTTAATCATTGTAAAGGTATACAAATCCTTAAGATTTTGATTACATCATATATTTAATCAACTGTCCATTTTATATAGTTAATTCTCTATTTGTAAGATACTGTAAGGCTAAGAACGTAGGCGTTAGATTAAGGTAAACAATAATTATTATTATAATTATTATTCTTGTTTACAATTGGAATGTCCTTGAAGAATGCAGAGCATTAGTGAGACTCGGTTTCATAATCTATAAAGTAAAATTACGGAAATCACTAACAATGATGCCTTTGCCATGATATCTGGCAAGCATGCATTAAGATAATGCATGCAATAATATGAGGACAGCTTTGCTCAAAGCAAGAATCAATGGATATTAGCACTCATTAAATAATATATATTACCATTAGAGAGGTTGTAAGCAAATCATTAGTTATATTTTATATTTGGGCTCATAATCGTATAAGATTTATTTGACTGTTTTTAAAACTTTGCACAAAGGTTTTTGATGTTCAATATGCTATCTTGGGTATCACACAAAGTTATCATTTAAGAAAAAAGACAGCAGTAAAGAAACCTGGGGATGCTTAACCTATGTAAGAATATTTTCAGTTGGAACCTGGTGCTGGAACCCTATCACTGAAATGGGGCTTCCTTTATGACCCCTCATGGAACAAAAATTGGTGCTTCAGTAGAATATTCTGGAAGGCCAGTGGTTTGACTTTCCCAATACCAAATTTTCAAAACTGCATGGAAGTCTCCTGTAACTGAACAGTCAGCTCCTTCTTTCCAGGAGTTTTCAGTGGAGTCAGAGCAGGATCTGAACCCAAAAGTCATAGGAGGAACGCTATCAGGATCTGGACTGAGCAAAGGTTCTGTGAGGTGCATGGTGGAACCTTCCCTTGATGGGATTCTGTGCTACTTATTTGTGAATGATTCTTTTCTCTGGGTGATTTCACATATAGTAGGTTATCACTTGAAGTGCTTTTGTTGTTACAATTGAAAATGCTGTAGAAAAAAGAAAATGCTGTAGAACCAAATCCAAAATGCCTCTTTGATCCTGATTATTTATTTAGCTTATTGTGATCTTGGATAAATGACATAATTTTCATAATTCATCCCGTAGAATTCTTTGAGTATCAAACATAATAGAACTTGAAATACCTGTAGCAATTTCTGGCATCTAGTAATCACTCAATAAATGATTACTGCTACTATTAATATCCAAAGCGATGAGAACAAGGAATATAGCTGAGGGGTAAGACACTTGCCTAGCATGTGTTGCTTTAGGTGCAAATCCCTGCTTGAAAAAGCATTGTCTGTATGTGTCTGGGGGTGTAATGAATGAAAATACTGAAATACAAAAGAACAAGGATGAATTACTTGATATCTTGGGTTTTAGGAATTTTTTTTCCAGTGAAAGAACAGTGAGCATACCTATCTGTAGAACAAGGGAGTAAATAATGCAAGCTCGGGGTCCTTTAAACCTATTCATTTGCATGTATGCATATAAAAGAGAACAGAATCGGTCTTGATGTGGTGTTACTGTGGTATCAAAGGGAGGAGGAATGTCAACAAACATGGGTATAGAGAGTGATCTGGGACCCACTTGCCAACAAAATGGCAGATCCAATCTACAAGAGGAGGCAACACTATATGTACTTTGCTGATTAATAAAAGTTCAACAGGAGAAGAGATGATGTCTGCTTGAAATAATTAGGGTGACTCTCATGGGAAAAAATGATATTAGGATTTACTCTTGAAAGATGGGTAGAATTGAATGATTTGTCCATTAGCTGATTTACCCAACTGGTGCCTAATGAGTATGACTCACCATAATTATCTCTGGAAACGCAAGAGAGAACCATCATACGGAAAATAAAATGGGGGGGGGGGCAGCAACACTTTCCAGCAGACATCAGTGACAGTAGTTGTGTGGGTAAGAAAGTATACCTCTTGCAGGAATTATATTTATCTTTAAAAGATACTGAATCCAAAATTTGAAAAGCTTACATTTTCCTAGGCTGAGAAGGTAGAATCGTGTTCCTTAGATAGTGAGGAAGCGGCTATAACATCTTCAACAGGTATGATAGACTTTTGTTTTATGACCCAGGAAAACTAAGATGGCTTTCAAGGCTCCTGCATACCAGTTTTTGATGCTGTGATTCTTCATTTACCCCCTCATTTGCTGGATAAATATGTTTCCTAAGCACTCAGTACAGACAAAGACAGTAGGGGAAGGAGAGGGGAAGGAGAGCTACTTGGAGGAACAGGTATAAAAACAAATGTATCTGAGGTCGATGTGTGAAGGGAACTGCGCTCTCCAATGAAGTAAAAGCTTAAATAACTGAAAATGCGCTTTCTCTGTTCTTTGTTAGGAAAATAGAAGATTCTTGTTAAAAATCCAATTATGCCATTTTTCCATCTACCTTAGTCTGTTATGAGCAAGACTTCAAGTTGGGCTGAACAGATGACCCAAGATAAAAACACCAGGATAATAAAAACTGAATATATTCAACCAAATGCAATAATTCATATTTTTAGAGATTTCATTTAGACTATTATAATAATTTTAATATACAGCCTCTAAAATTTATGAACTGCACCTGGATGACATTTTCAGCCCACAAAGGCAAATGAATTTATTTAGTGATACACAATCTTTCTAATGGTGGAGCTTTTTAATATGAAGTATTTGACTATAGTCATTTAAAATGAACACCACACACATCTGCTGAGAAGGCCTTGAGAGGTAGTTTCCAATGCGACCATCGGTTCTGTAAGCTAAGGCCAACCCAGGCTTCCATGTACCAATAAGACACCTTACCACTTCCTTAATTAAATTACATGCCCTTAATTAAATTGTTTGTAATTGAGAGTATATGCAACCAGAGTTGGCACAAATACCAAGGTAACATTGGAGACAACAAAAGAAAAGCTGTTATTCTGTAAGAGTAAGTCTGTCTTTAGCATGGTCCAGAATTGTAGAGTCACGGGGTTGAACAAGAGAAGTCAGCTCTGGGAAAGGGGGATGGGGAAGTGGGCAAGGATGCTTGCCTTGAGAACCTGAAGATGTGAATTTTATTTCCCAAACCCGTGTATAAGTGGAAGGATCAAACTGAATCTAAAGACGTCCTCTGACCTCTACCTGCAGAAGGTAACACATCCCCACACATACGATTCACAAACACACAAACACACATGATGCAACATACATACACGATGCACATACACACCACACCCACACCCTCATGATGCACACACCTACACATGATGCACACCCACACACAATGTGTACACCCACGTTATTTTTAATGAAGTTTAAAAGGAGGTGGTGAGGTGTGTTTTATGACCTCACCTCCCATGCATGGAGTCACAGGTAATTTGGATAAGTACACGATGAATGACCGAAACTGAGACTGTCAGGTTGGAGCAGGTTTTTCTCTGGGAATTTTGATAATGAGAGTTGGGAAGAAATGCCTCTCCAGGAAGGTGGCAGGCAAACTCCATAGTCTACTGCAGAGGTGCCAGTATTCTGCCTCTCTACAGATTCCTACGGAAACCTCTCTTGTATGAATCCTCTGAAAAACCCAGCAACCCCATGGTAAAATTCCTGTCTTGTTCAGTTTGTCTGAAATTAGTGTTTATCAGATGCAACCTGAAAACAAAGCGAAAGCAAAAGGGCCCGAGAACGGCCTAGTGCTTCTACAATTGCAACGAATAAAACAAACTTGAGTTTGAAAAATTACCCTCTCTTGATACAATCAGTTTGATGCTTTTCAGCTGATGAAATTTTAAGTCGTTGATTGACAACTGACTTTTTTTCTCTCTCTGGAAAACCATGTTTAATTTTATGGTGACTTTAAGGTTTCCCAAAATATTAAATAGTTCCTTTTGCTCTTCCTCCACTATGCACAAACTGAGGAGAAAGTCTAAAGCAAAAAAAAAAAAAGCAGAAGAGAAATGCTACCACAAAAATAGAAGATCTTGTGCTCTAAATCAATTGGAATGGATTTTAAATGTGAGCGAGGGGGAGTCCTTTTAGAGATGAAGTTAGGGCACAAAATGGCACTTCCAGGGTAGCCCTGTGATCTTGACGCGATTCACTTCAGCCCGGTTGCTCAACATAGTCACAAATTCTCCCGTCCTCATTTGGCTCTCTGAACTGTTCAAGGATATGTTTATCAGCCGCGGGAAGAAATGCCGGGGAGCTGCAGAAGATTGCCTTGTCTCTTTTTGTTACTCCTTTCTGCGCTGACGTTTCCTCCGATCTCTAAAATGACACTGAAGGGATCTGCGGGCTTCAGATGGATTTTGGTAGACAGAGTTAATGTTCCCGAGACCCAAACTCAGCTGAACAACAGTGAGGAGTCCCTTTCTCTTTGTCTCTTACAGGCCTGCTGGTTGTCGTTAATAATACTCTTTTTACAAAAAAATATTAACAGCCGTGGCATGATCTTCAAAGCGAATCAACTTTTCTTCTGTTAACAGGTGCGATTCGAGGAAGCTGTGATGCAGAACCTCTGAGACAATGCCCTTTCTCGTAGGATGCTACGGAAGAGATTCTGTTACTGTCTATTAATTGCTTGAGCTACATTGCCGTGTGATGCCGTTAGCACAGAGCCTCGATTGAGTTACATTCTTGTATTCAATTAGAGAGTGCGCATTATTGTACATGTTAACACTGTAGAGCCACAGATGCGAGCCATCTGTAGATTTGATTTCCCCCCTCATAGTCTTCAAAAATGGAGCAATTTAAATCAGCACTCCTAGAGAGACTTGGAAAATAAACTAAGCTCATAAGCACATCAGTTGCAGATTTCCAAACAAGGACAGCGTAAAATTTAAATTTGAAAGACTCTATCAAAAGTATTTGCATAATTAGAATCGCTGGGCATTTTAATCATTGTAGGTGGTCACTCATATCTGAAGAAGAGGAAGATCAGAACTAGAACTGCTTGCTCAGGTCGCCATGTTTTCCAGTGCTTAAACAGAAGTTGATTTTATGAGGTTGGAAGATCAGAGCATCTTACAAAGGTGATGAAGTCCAGGGAGCCTAAACTTCCCAGGGGAGGAGGCTCTGCAGCATGCAAAACAGTCATAGCAATGCAGCCTGGTCCCCAGATCCTTTCTTGGTGGCCGACCCACTCCTGATACCTGCCACTGTCAAGCAACTTTTCACTGTGGAGAAACAGGAAGTGAAAGTACTTGGCTTACAGCAGGGTTTAATTTCTCAGACTCTTTCTCATGAATTATTCTAAAAAGATGATCTCCTACAAGGCAGATTCTCACTGAGGTAGCTCAGTATAATGCATTATAGTAGCGGGCAATCATTTACCTTTGACAACCTGGCATTCACGTGGTCAGTTTTGTCACTTAATGTCAGTGTGGATTGAAGATCTGCCTTTGTGCTATCATGACCTCGTCCTTAAAAACATGAGGCATACACCCCACTGCTCTGGCCAAATTCCAGCCTAGGTAATTACATTCTGTTACCTAAAGACCCCCTGTCATTTCGATTAGAAAAATCCTTTTGCCTGTCTCCTCCACCTGTGGCGTCTATGGGTAGGGACTGCATTGCTAAACTGCAGGCTTGTCTCACTCCTGAAAGAGGTCCTCTTCATCATGGTGTTTAATTAATATTTATTGTGTAGCCACAGGGTGAATGACTTGGGACAGGGTGACTGGGTAATTAAGTGTTCTCGACTGGCAGTTGTCCCTTCTGAGAACAAATGGAGAGAACCAAAGTTTGAACAGTCTTTATCACAGAAAAGACAAATACCTTTGCCACACGCCACTCCCTCACTGGGATTCTAATACCTGTCCATCTGGTCTACCTCTAATCAAAAATGTTTGCTTTTAGATCACTGGATTGTAAGAACATCAAAATCATGTCAAAAATTTCTTTGTAGTAACTGACCCAAAATTGTGAGTTCTCCTTTCAGATTGGACCAGTTTCAAATTATGACCCTCTCTTCTAGGGGCAGGAAGTAGGGGTGGGGTTGAGGGGGACATTGTCTGTTTTTCTGATAAGCAGCATGATGCTAACATATCAGTATGCTGGAAACACATCTTCTCTCTTTCAGAAATTCATCGGTGGCTACTCTATCTGCTCCCTTCCCCCATTTAACTTTATAACTCTGTTTGCAGGACACACAGGCCCTGGAAAGTCTTAGAGTTTTAATGTTTCCTTTCTCCTTTTCCCCGGCATTGTCTTGTCTTATGGCCTGATTTGAGAGCTATTGAATGATTTTGTAATCTTTCATTGCACTTTCTAATTGCCCCATGCCTAGCACTATGTGCAGACCGTCCAGATTTCATTCCTTGCACCATAGTTTCCCAAAGGCTAGGATGCTACTGTGGGATTACCCATTTCAGCCACAGAAGACTCATCCTTCTCCTTGAATCACTAACCTTGACTCTTTATTCTAAATCCTGTGTCTTATGAAACTGCCAATTCCTGCATCCTCAGCAGAGGTATTTGGAAGACAGGGAATAGGCAAAGAAGCTCTTCTCTTGTCTAGAAAGCTCTCTGCAAAATGCATCACAGAAAGTTTTCAAATTCTCTCAAAAATGATAGCAAACATGAACTAAGAAACACCATTTTTTAATGTTTCTTTTTAAAGCATTGCTCAAACATGTCAAATGGCTCCCCATCTTTGTGGTTTCAGGAGAGGCTGAGCTGTGTAGGAGCATCGTTATGGAAACAATGGAAATATTGGAAATCTTATTTTTAAAATGTCCCGTTGTTTGTGTTTGTTTTGAAGCCAGTGAGATTTTCATTTGCGATGGATATGAGAAAGTTTTAGGCTTTTGTTGATGTTTTTCTTTGTTTGTGTGTTAGTTTGTTTTAAAGAACCTAAATTGTGACAAAATGCATCTCAGCTTCCAGAGCACAGGGACTTCATTCTCCTTCCTGGGCCCAACTTGTCTCAATTATTCAACTAATTCTGCTTTCTAGTCCACCAGCTTTTTATTCCTCTGTTCCTTCTAGATTCTCTTCCTCAGACTCCTGGGACATTTTCCTACTCGGATGACACATCCTTCTTTCCTTAGCATTTTCTCGGCAAACATTCTGTCCTGCTCTACCAGAAGATGGCTGGCTGCAAGCACAGATCTTTTCAGGACTCTTCCATGGTTTCAAACAGCATAGCAATTCCGGGTTAATTCAGTGTAAGGGGATTGGAAGATGAAAAGATTCTAGGGCAAACTGGAGGACAAAGACTAGAGGTGGCAAGGAGAAGGCTTTTCCAAAAAGAACTTTAATGAAGTATTAATGCACACAGTGGCATTTTTTTCTAAAATTTGTTTCAAAATTCTCTGGTGTAGAATTAAGATACAGAGGACTAGAAAAGAAAAATGAATGGTTCTTAGCTGCAGAGTGTTGTAGTTGAATGGTGATCACATGGGCATGCGTTTCTGGTTGTCTGTACACTGGGGCGTGTTTGAAATTCCCAAAAAGAAAAAGGAAAAGGATGATTCCAAAGCAATGCTACCAAGAGTTTAATGCTATCTTCAATTAGCAAAGGTGTCACTGGAGTAGATCTGAAAGTATCCCTAAAGGGAACGCCTTGCCTGTCTTTGCCTTTATCCAAGGTGTGTGTGTGTGTGTGTGTGTGTGTGTGTGTGTGTGTGTGTGTATACTAACATGTATATGCATGCAGGTTCATGGGCAAGAGTGTGTTCTGTGAAGCTTGTGTGTGCTGAGAGAGCTACGTATCACAAAACTACAGAAGTACGTGCATGCTAGGAGGTATGTATGAGATGAGGTGCTGTACTGACTGCATATTCTATCAGATCTGTTGTGAATGCCCACATTTTAAGAATAGTATATGTGGGCTGTATGTGTGCAAGAGGAATAGGGAGGGAGAAGAAGAAGAAGAGTCCTTCTTCTTCAGGAGGAGAAATGGAGGGAAGTAAGAAGGGGGGAAATGCAGATTGCTATGCGAAAGGCCTGGAACAGAGGTGACAGCATTGAAATGACCTTGTCCCCTATAGCAGGTCATATTTAGGTGGGGACTATCCTATTATGCCTTTGAGAATTTTGTCAATTAAATATTATGCCCAAATATAAATACTAATTCTATGCTTTAGGACATTTAACATTGCTAAGCACTAGTTTCTATATTCATGATCACTTCAGACTAATGTAAAATTAGTCCACAGTATGAACTGTCACTTAGTTTATCAAATTATGTATCAATTTTTTTAATTCTGTGACAGAGAAAAAAAAATAAAGGACAATAGCCAAGGAAATAAGAGCCATAAAGGACGAAGAACAGCTAAAATAGTGAGTGATCAGAATACACTAGAGAAAGCGAGCAGACACTTAACCTCATTTCTTCTTCTTTTCCTAAACTAACGTCAGAATCCTAGGCAGGCAGTTCAGGAGGAAACCACCTTGATTTTTATGCCTGGTTTTAAGTTATATCTAGGAAAGAAGTGGAAAGTTCTGGGGCAAGTGGATGGGATCAACCAAGGTGGGATGCAATGGGAATTTGAATAACCAGAATTGATAACTTCATGTCCAGGGGAGAAGGCAATTCATCAAAGGTACTCTACGAGGCAAGTTTTGGTGTTTGACAGAGGTGGGGGGGGGGGGGACCTGGGAGACCCCAGTACTAAAATCTTCCTGTTTTCTCCAAGACACACAAGCGTTCATGTTTGTTTTGTTGTTGTTGTTATTTGTTTTGTTGTTGTTTTATTGTTCTTCTTCTTCAGCTATAAAATCTTTGAAAGCTCACACTTTTATGGATGTCATTCCTTTTTTTAAAGGTGATACCCAAACTTGGACCTTACTAAATGACCTAGTCTATTGGTATCTTCCTCCGGCCATTTTATTTCTCTGTAGGTTGCTTTACAATTCCCGTTAACCCCCCCCCAAATAATTTCTGTTTATCCATTCACAGAGGGCATAAGCCAAGCTTCTCCTACTGGATTTTCCTTTCTTTTTCTTCTTTAGCATATAAAGTTTACTTAATTGTTTCAGCTTCTGTTATTATAATAAAACACCTGAGAGAATCCAAGAGAAAAGGATGACTTGGGCTCACAGTTGTAGAGATTTCAATTTGTTGCCAATTCAATTGCTTTGGGGGCTGTGGTGACTAAGTATGTCTCGATGGGACCATATACCAAAACCTGATGTACGGCAGAGTGGGATGAGGGGAGCAAAAAAAAGAAAGTCAAGGAGATCAAGTTTCTATCATTTCTTCAAGGACATAAACCCAATAACAAAACACCTATTACAAGTCTCTATTTCTTAAAGGCTCCAGCATCCATCCATAGTACTGTGGGTTGAGGGCCAAGTCTTAACACATGGGTCTTTGGAGTACCTGTATTATCTAAGCTGTAACGTTGTTTTAATTTTGTTCTTGTGTCTTTTCCCCCAGATCTTTCTGTTTTCACTCCCCAAACTACTATGATGTGTGTGCCACCATGACCTGTAGCTTTGTTTTCTTGACTCTGTTGAAGGCACCAGTTTCCCTAATCTTGCATTTTAGCCTACAGTGTTACAGCTATTGTGAGCACCTGCCTTTCAGACTAGACCTTTAAACTTCTTAAAGACAAGAGTCACACCCTTTAGCTCTGTGTGTCTTCTCTACCGCAACATTCGGCACCAGATAGCCAATACTGGGGCCAGAGGAGTAGACTCTTGATCAGAATGTATGTTCTGTCTGCCTTTCACACAGTGGTAGCATTCGGCATGGGTGGCTTAGATGTTTACCTAAATTGTGCCTCTTCAGTGCTTCTGGACATACGTTTGGCACATTTTTGTTTGTCAGCTTCTCCCAACTTTGCCCTCCCCATGCCCACTTACCACATTCTTCTTCCATCTCCTTTTCCTACCTATGCTCTGCCCATTTATATGATGCTCAATGGACTCTAACAGGGACACAGGCGCATTGGTTGTCTTGACCTGGTTGAAATTGTTGGAGAAGATCAGGAACACAACTGCCCCCTTCTTTCTTAGGACTATTTGGAGACACTGTTACTGGACTTTTCTACAACCTCTACCTTATTTTGGTTTTGACTGTCAGTCTTAGCATTATTTATTAGCAAATTAATGATTGTTTGGCTTTTGCTATTGTTTGTGTAATTGCCACACTCCCTGAAGGGAACCACTTGACACTTGACAAAGATGGGGTAGAATTTGGAAGATACATATATAGAGAGAGAAATGTGTGTGTGTGTGTGTGTGTGTGTGTGTGTGTGTACTAGGTCATAGTGCTTGCTCCAGATATTTTTGGCATGACTAAGATGTGCTAGCAATATTTGATTTTGAGATGAGCTCTGGCCACCTTTCCCTTATAACATGGCCAGAACACATACATTTACCCAAGACAGTGTCAGACTGTGAATGCAGCAGTGTGGTACTTGGGGGCCACCCAAAAAATTGGCTGGTGTTTTTGAGCTGAGTGTATCTGCAGCCTGTGGTGAATGAACTACGGTGACCTATTTCTTCCTTGTCATTTGAAAATCAGGACGAAGTGGTCAAATTGTGAATGGGGAACTAATAGGATGAGTGGATACAAGAAAACAGCAAGCGGCAGCTTAATGAAAGAAAAATGTAGCGTATGCTCCAGACACAAATAAAATGCTCCTTCCAAATTACAGTTTTTCCAATCTATTTATTTGCTTCATTTTCTTTAACTGTTATTTCACTCGGCTCCAACTTTTAATATTCATTGGATAAACAACAGAGAAAAGCTTAGTTATTTTCAATTCTTCCTTGAGCTCCTTCCAGCATGTTTTTATGTCTCTCGGTAATGGTGTATTTAGTTATAATAGGACACCGCAGTTTGCATGGCGAAAGTCATTTCTCATTTCAAGTTGTCTACAGTCAGGCTGGGACGACATGCAGCTGAGTGGCTGGGATTAGTTAAAGTCACCAATGCTCCACTGAGATCCACTGTTTCCTAAGGTCTTATCCTTGGATAATTGAATCTCTTCCAGGTGAGAATTCCTGCTATCCATCCCTGTGTCAGGCACGGATACATCTGCTAATAAAGAGCCATTTCTAACAAACTTCCAGAGCATTTGTACACTCCCTTCGAGGACAGCTACAGCAATACGGCATTTATCTAATACAGGAAAATCAGATTAAAACAATCAAGCAATGTGTTTCTTAATATCTCCACGGGCATTATATTTTGTTTGTGGTTTGTCTGTCAGTTTAACCAAATTATTTTTCAAAGTCCACTGCAGCCTTCCTAGTAAATGGAGTCGAGCAACCATCCTTTCTTGTATTTGCAGGCTCTTTGTAGACTCAGCCTCAAATTCTACTCCTCAGGACTTGGTCCCTGCACCTCTGTATTTTCAACTGTACAGTTTGTTCCCCGCAGCTATGGTATCACCTTTTCCCTCTTCGGAACAGATGCCCAGTGTCTGAGGAGTGCAGACCGTTGGTTCATCCCTACCTCAGCTTCTGTGCTCCTCAGTTTCTAAATCAAATCACACCCGCAACTTTCTCCATGCAGGTTATTTATGTAAGATACGCAAGACTGTATTATTCTTCATGAATTTCTTAAAGCAGACCTTGAACTTCTGAACGCTCTTGCTCCAACCTTCCTAACTGACCTTCCTAACTAGCTTTCCTTCTTTTTTTTTTCTTTTTAGGCAAGAACAATTGCAAATTTAAACTTAAGAATTGTATTTTGAGGTTTATATATTATTGCCTTTCACTAATTAAAGTAATATGTTTTATTATAATATATTTAGAAGTATAATAAGCAGATGTAAATTAAAATAACTTATAATTAAAATAACTTATAGTGGAATATACCTACATTCCCAGCAATAAAGAAACCAAGGAAGGAAGAGTGTAGGTTCCTGGTCAGTTTCAGCTACATGTTGAATCAAAAGAAAAAAATTAATTAAAAGGAAAAAAGAACTTTATGTCCCACAGTGGAAAAAATTATTGCAGTTATTATATATTTTTTATCAAAAATAGAAGCATTGAATGAAAAGTGACTAGGAATAAGTACCACTAGCAATTTTGAAACTTCCTTTTCTCATTGCTCTACAAATTCTTCACCCAGACAGGACCTCAGTGAAAACTGAGTCCTTAAGGGAAGGTATGAGAGAGGAAAAAGGAAGACAGGGATTGTTATCTTAAGGGTTGGGACAACCAAGACAGTTAAAAGACTAACCTCTTCCCTATTGTACATGTTGAAAATAAATACTAAATATTGTTGAAAAGAATACAAAATAAATTGCCAAACACATCCAGACCTTACCATCAAAAGGAAATTATATCTGAGTCTTGGCAGTGACTTCCCATTAAGTTTCAGAAGCACTCAATGGAAAAGCAAGAGCCCTGGGTTTGATCCCACGGTTTTCCGGCAAATCTTGTCATGGGTCCTTTTGTTTTTCCTTTGTAAAGTTAACCTGAGAGGTTCTGCGTATCACTTCCTAACACAGAACAGATGCGGCTCCTGTCAAATGGAAGAGGTACTTAATTTTTTCTAATGGAAATTACTAAAGTGCAGAGGGCTCCTATTCTGTTATTAGGGTTATAGTAGGAAACTGGCATTATTCATTATTTCTAAATAAAGTGAAATGTGGACCCCCATGCATGAAGATATTTATTACTTATTGATATTTAAAGGTTGTTGAATTAATCTTATTTAAATTACTTTTACCGCCAACCAATGTTGCAATAATTTGTTATATAATGTTACTGGAGGGTTTTCTTTTACTTTAATATAAAAATTGCAAAAGCAATATATTGCCTGTAGATTTTTTTCTACAGTTCATTGTAACTGTGACTAATTTATCACAGCTATTTAGACATGCAAAATCTATAATACTTCACGATGTTGATTTTCTGTTTCTGTTTTCTAAGACGAGAGCTTGATTTGAAAGCATATAATGAAAAATTACACGCATCTCACTGGAAGAAATATTGCTTTAACCACTTGGAGGTGGAAGACCACGAACAACTGAGTGACTCTGACGATAGGGGCTATGCACATGAAATTCTGGCCACTCTGCTAGACCTTGTTAATGCCTCCTGGATAATATGGAGATTAGACCAGTCTCCGGTTGTTTGGCTTAATCCAGAATAAATGTCATCTTGTTTTCTGCTATTGGCAAATCTCTGCTAGGTGGTATAGAATATTTCCTGGAAGAAAATTCCCACGGGATATCTCAGGATGTATTAATCGTATCTATACATTATTCTCTTTGGGCGGTTTCTATCTGATTTTTAATTTTACTTTGCTTTTGCTATAAAGATTGAGCTCTGGACCATACACGTGGCTGCCGCGTGTGGGACCTTGGAGCAGAACTCCTACCCCTTTATTTTTCTCTTTTAGACTTCTAGCGATTCTCCCTGAGGCACGGAGGCTGGCCCTGAAACAAGATCCTCCTACTCCATCCTTCCTAAGTCACTTTCCCTTCTTCCTTCTCAGCATCTTTTTCTTTTTCTCTGAAGGGCAGTCCTCATATTCTTTTGAGCAACAGCAATAGAAGGGACCATCCAGAGTCAGAAAGGGAGGTGGCATTCCCATCTTTTCACCTTTTATCAGATCTCCTGGGGGCTAAAGGGAAGAGGGACCAGAGTCTCGGAGCAGCTTGCTTTTATTGGTAGGGATGATTGTATCTGTCCCATTAGCATGGATGATTGAACGCTGCCTCGCCATCATTGTGTTTGATATTCAAACTGATGCTATCATTTTCTTGCTTTGCATGTGGAAAAGGCTGATGAATTATTAGGTACATCAAATCTTTAACATGTGCAAATTACTCAAATGCAAAACATGTTTATAATATCCATGATTATTCTCCCATTTATATCATTTTGTGAGGCTTCTCTCGAGAGCGGAGAGTACATGATGGTATCAACCGCTAAGTAGTTCTTTGGAGTTTTTGGTGTTTAAAACTCAGGTACAAAGAAAACCACACACACACACACACACACACACACACAAGAGGTTATGGGAACCAGGAAAAGTGTTACTTTGTCAGACAGCTGTAGCATCATATGAAAACTAACAGAGAGGGAGATAAGTTCAAATGCATAGAAAAAAATACCATGTGTTTAATGCCTAGACATGCCTTAAAATATGTATGAGATAGGAATGACACCAATTGGGCGTTCATTCATTCAGAAATATTCATCTACTAGAGATGAAACAGAAACATGAAAGAGGCAGACATAAAATTGAAACACATGTAAGATTTGAAAGGACTGATTTTAACAGATTCTGGGAAGGAAAAAGGTGAAAAATTGTTAGATTTCGGACAAAAGTCCTTATGTGGATCGGACGGTTAAAATCAGACTGCCAACTTTTGAGCGGCACTTTCTCCTGGGACAAGGGAAAGGAAGTATTCCAGACAGAAATGACAGCCCAGGAGTGGCCGGCAAGGACATAGAGTCATTCAAACAGCTCCCTTTGAACACACAGCAGCTCCACCCTGTGTTCTTATGCTAGTGTGTAGGATCCCCATAGATGTTCTTGCAGAAGACTTTAGAATCCGTATAACTGATTCGATTATTGCCATATGGTCAGAATCATGATAACTGGGCTACTGAATTTATACAATCGCTGTTACTCTTTCTGTCTATTTGTGAACATCTTTATAATTCTTCTGGGAAGCTCCCACTATGCGTAATATAGAAAGGATGGATCTATGTACAAACTAACTGTGAAACGATTTTCAGTACAGGCTGGCAACAGAACACCTGAGCCATGTGTCAATGACATTTCATAAAGGAAAATAACTCGGTGTTTTACTGTTGTGAATATGCTGATGTATGAAGTTATAGTTAAAACTATTTTTAGTAAATAAGACTCAGCAATCCAGTCACATTTGCAGTCAAGGGGTTGATTTGGCATAATGACACTTAAGGGTTGCTTGACTTCTGTTCCATTTTCTGGTGTCCAAATCCCATTATTAAGGTAAGCGAGTGTAGAGAAATAAAAAGAAGTCTTTAAAACTATCCATTTAACAGCACCACTCCATTGAATTCTTAAATTGGCATTACAGAATATTAATGAGTTTTTAAAAAATATTCATAAACAGGACCAGGTGCATTCTAGTCTTTGAAGGTATTTCTGGACATGAGTTTCTGGCTTTAAAAAGTATCTACCATCTTGAACTCACTATTTAAACACATCCAAAATTTTTAGATTAGTTTAATAAATTAGTTTGCTTGTGACTACGAGATCCTTCCTCGCATCATTGGCCATCAGACTTAAGCAACGTCCTATATGAAGCATCAGCTCATCGTTGTTCCATATTGTTAAAACAAGACAAAAAAACAAAAACAAACAAAAATCTGCCAGAAGAATTTTTTAATTGAAGTAGATTTGCATGTATTGTCTCTATGTCTAAGATTTCACCTATCAATTTTCCACATACTGTTTGTAATATTGTCAAATATGTCTTGATTTCAGATAAATAGAACAGTAACTCTCTGTCAGAATTTGAAAAGAAAACGTATTTTCGTCGGAACCGATGTTTAAACCGCATTGCTCACAAAAGATTTTCGTTTCTTAATTTTTCAGCATAAGCATCTCACTAACGGTAGCCCGTAGATTCAAACTGTGTGCCACTCCCCATTCAAACAGGACTTCTCTTCAGTCACTATCACGGGCGTAATTATTCAATATAATGTTAAAATCACAATGCCATCTAGCAAGATCCCTATATTACATATGGCACAGCATATATCTTTAAATACAATTCTCAGCCTCGCTAAAAAGTAGGACATACACAAAAGCAGGCCTCTGAAGTACAGTCCCTGTCAGCCCTGGAGACCCACAGTTCAGAATGATTGTAGGCGTCCCATCTCTGGCTTGGCCCAAGTGACATCGTGCAAAAGGCAGCATTAGTGTCAAGAGCAATAATGGCTTCCCCTTCAACTCTGTCAAACAGTATCAGGTTGCTTTAGCCAGAACTTTTGTGGCAAAGCTCAAGGCAAGCTCGGAGAAAACCAAAACCACCAGCAGGTTCCTGTAGCCAGATGGGTCAAAGGGCTTACTGCTAGATACCAATTACCACAAAGGTGACATTAGACGCCTCGTTCATGTTTTGTTTGAAAATGAAATCCGTAGAGACGATTCCTCTGCAGAATTTCTTATTCTTCCAACTATAAAATTAGAACTTGTCACTCCACTATGGGACTCTGGCAGTTAAATAATAGTCTGGGGATGCTTAGTGGAATGAGAAATTACTGGCCACAGCAGGAGCCGGTGACTCAACAGATAAAGATACCCAACGCAAGCTGACGAAGGAATTCTGGCAGAGCACTGGGGGAAAGTAAAGGAAGACGGGATGCTTTCTATTGAAGCATGCACCCAGCCAGTGTGTTGAACTTTTCTTAATTATAAGAATAACTTTCACCCGAACGTTAAAACCAATTGGCCTAAATGCATTTTACTGTAAGCGTTTTTAGCTTTGAAGGGGGGTTGGTGAATTAGATTTGGAATGGGTTGCCACACCCTCTGTAGGCTCCCCATTGCCCTTTAATGGGAAGGGGGTACTGCGACTATCTCGCTATCTTGCTAGTACAGCTTCAAGTACAAAGGAAGGACAGTAGGGGTGGTGATTTTAATTATCTATGGAAATTAAACCATGTGCTACAGTCCTGTGATTGAAACTCATTACTTTAACTTTATTGTTTAGTTATGAGTGTAAACCTCAGCTCAATTAAATTATGAACCACATCCTAATGGCGCCACATAGTCAGTCTTTGAAAGGAGAAGGAGAAGAAAATAATAGAGACGAGAGGAAAGTGTGGGACAGCCGTCCTTTGTGTTACCAGCCCAAGCACACCATTCTGAGGCACACCCTGTAAGCTGTCCTTGTGAAAGAAAGATAGGCCGTAATTACAGGCTGTCACAGATTCAAGTAAAAAGTGTTAGTTGATGCCTCCCTTTATTTTGTCCACTTTACCAAACAAACTGTAGTTGCGTGATTCTCTCTCTCAAATTTATGTCTATGCCTTCGTATCCCAATTGCAAGGTTTCCCTAATATGTGATATTTCCTTTAGTGTTCAGGGAGTTTTATTTTTCCATCATGGTGAATAAAGGTCATTCTTCTTCTCTGTTTTCACCACCTTGGGAGATTGCTTATAACTGTCAGATTGTGTAATATCCATTGGCTGTAGACTAATTGTCCTTAAAGTATGTATATTAAAAATTCTAATTGTAGTGAGAATAATGCTTCGTTTCCCCTTGAGTCGCCATCAAATCTGTTGCCTCACATGGGAGATTTATTTAGAGATTGTTTTCCCTTACTTGGAGTAATTGAGGACATTCAAAATGCCAAAGTGACAAGAATAGCTCGAGAAACTGCAGACACTCGTCAGGTGTACTTTAAGTGCGAGTTTTAAGGTAGGTCCCCTTAATTGGTACTTAATTAAAGCATTTACTTTGGGTCGATTCTTTCTTGGGATTATCTTTCTTATCCCAATTGTGATATTTTGATTTGTAACAATTACACACATGAGAATCTAATAATTTGAAATTTAATGGGTAATTAAAGATATTTGACTTCTCTAGCAGAGGTCATTGCTATTAGTGATAACAGTGGTACGGAGGAACATCTACTGAGCGCTTCTCATGTGCCAGGAACCATGCTAAGCCTTCTGCAGGCATCGCTGTGCATGATTTGAAACAATGAGGCTATTAAGTGAAGACGCTCTCATTATGGAACACTCCACACTAGGCTCGGGGAGGTCGAGTAGCCACACACAGTTGCAAAGCTACTGAGTAGCAGAACCAGAATTTGGACCCAGGCTGGTTTGACTCACATGCCCATATGCTAGAAATAATAAATGGGTAAAGCACTGTAGGACAGGCCAACCTGAAGTAAAAATGAGGGGGACGAATTGGATGATATTTCCCCGCCATCACGTGGGCCTGGCTTCCCACAGGTACTGTATTATTCGCTGGATTTTCAGAAGTAATTCAGTGGGTTGTATTGATTTGCTTCTGAGCAGAAACTCGTTCTCAGTGAATATGTGTTTCATTTAGTTTAACTGATGTTTATTTTTTTAAATGCAAAATGCATTTATTTGATTTGAAATGTTATATATAGTCCACATATACACACACAGACCCATATATGTAACTTCACTTTGAAAAATTTCAAATTTACACTTGTTCTTTTTTATGTAGCAGTATAGACGCACCTGTTGGAAGCGCTTTCTCTTGCTCCCACTAATCTGAATTTCCTCAAAATACTAGCATATCTATGGCCATCCCCTGTGACACATCTCACTGCATCTAGCCGGTTCTTAAGTTGAATTATGCAAGCTAGCTGTCATTAAGTGTTTGTAAATCTCCCCTTATTCTCTACAAAAATGTCATCACTCCTCAAAGAACGCCTCAAATGGGAAAGAAAATCAACATAGGGGGCCCGGATTTGTGCTTCTTATCACAAAAGTTTCTCAAGAAATATTGAAGAAGGGAAGAAAAGATGCTACCATCTTAACTGACTTTGGTGTTGTATGTTGTTTCATCTTGCTTTGTGTTCAGACAGTGGAAAATTCACCTGCAATTAGATCCACATTATCTGGATAGCAATGGCAACACTCCCGCCATTTTGCAACATACATTTGCAGTCTTCATGTCGGTCATGTGCCAATAAGGAAATCATAATCTCTTTATCATTTCTTGCTTGTGGATGCTAAGCAATTATGCTGGGGAATATTTTTTTTAAAAAAAAATGTCTTTAAAAAAAATGTCTTTAGAGAAGAAACTTAAGAGGTTCTGTTTGAATATGACACCCAAGTACTCTTCATGTCTACACTACCTTCTATGGTTTGTTCTAGAACATTTGTTTCACAGCTTGTACAAACCTTATGAGGAAAGAACCTTGGTGAAGAATTAGCATCCAGTCAATGGTAAATTAGGAAAGTCCAATGTCCTTATATATTACACAACCTGGTAAACCGTGAATAAAGTCTGCACTAAACAACTTTGATTGTCCTCCAAGGAAACAAATGCAAGACTTCGAAGTTAGAATAGAAGTGACTGCTTCGGTGTGAGAAGCCCATAGGGCGGAAACCTTAGTGAGGATGTAAAGCGTGAATTCAGTACTAGGGAAAAGTGAGATCGCCTGGTCCGGAGACGGAAGGGCCAGAAACAGCTTCACACTGGTTGCTTCTTCTTTCTCCTCCCTACGATGACGTCAGCATTCTTCCCATCACTCATCAGCCTTAATGCTTCTGTTCTCCCAATTCCTACAGCACATTAGTAACTGGCATGTCACAGGGGGATTTACCATGAATGTAGCAGTCAAGATGGCCATTAACTAGGTTTATAGCAGAAAGAAATTCATTCCTCCTTGTTGGATCTAAATTTTCCCCTCGATGAAGAAGAAAATGGGCAAGAATTATGATTGCAAGCTTCTGTTCATGGGTCATAACTATCTTGTATGCCATGTAGATATTCATGAGCATTATAAGGTGGACTAGGTAAAACATGGGTGAGAATCAGTTATTTATGCCAAGGGGAAGCACTGAGGGTCTATTGGCTAGATAGTTCCAACTGCTTGTTTCGCCAGTTCCACTAAGGTGAGGGTCAAGGTTATTAAATAAAAAGGGAAGCCTTCATTTCCATCCTTCCTCATGAGGCACAGAGTTGAAGTAGGATTCCTCGGTTGAGGCAGCAGTCCATAGAAGCAATTTTGGAAGTTATTGTCAGCCTTTATAGATACTTTGAATAATGCTTTCAATAAAGAGTGTGATCAGCAGTGTGTCAAAAAGAGGTCATTTTACGTGGTCACACATGACAGTGTGTAATAATGCTCATATTTACTTCGGATTCTATGGATTATAATCCCTACACTCTGGGGTGCACCAGACTCTTTGGCTAGAACAAAACTCATCAAAGGTACTGGTCATTCTTCTACATAAGCAACATGGAGGAGAGCCTTTCTTTTCCTTCTGATCTTTCTTTGGCAATATATTTAGCTTCCTAACGACAGCTCTTAGGTTCAGAACACAGCTGAGATTTGTTACAAAATTATTTTTAAAATATGGCCTCTCCATCGCCCTCAAGTGGCCCAGAGGTCAGAACGGAACCCCAGTGAAAGCAATTTAATTTTTTTTTCTGCGCCTGAACCTTTATGGTGTCTATTTTTATGAAGTAGTTTTCTTGTGTTTTTCCCTCCTTTATAATTTTAAATGGCTAAGTTGCGGTATTCTATCTTCTGGTGAAGCAAAGATGATAAGAGCAATCGCGGGGCAGTTCTGGTTGTCAGCGCCCTTAAATGATAATTGATTAGGACAAGAATAAAGATGTGATAGAGGATTGGATTTTGCAAGAAAATGGGGCTAGGTGTGACCGTTTGAAGATACAATTTTACTGGGGAAGACACACAAAGGTTTCCCTGAAGTCTCATTTTTCATAGGCATGAGATAAAATCTGTAACTCATTCCACTGAGGCCCTCGCCATTTGTTGGCTTTAATTTAATTTGATAGAAAGCAAAGAGTAACGGTTTACTTGGCGTTCTCTTTTGTCTTCCTTAGTATTGTGTCACTCTTATGACCCAAGGACTCAGGGAGGGGCTTTGAAAAGGCCTCTTTAAACTTACTTACTTGGGTATTAAAATGTGTTTTCCTTAGAGATGTTCAGAGGCAATAAAACTCAAAATACTATTTCAATAATAGAGTCAGATTCCATAGAAGGAAGGTAAACAGCCAATACATGTTTAAATAAGAGTGCTAGAAAGACTGGTTTTACAGTAAACATTTTAATGCCTTATGAGCCATTTGAATATGCATATCATCCACAGAGCCTCAGTACTTACGTTTCTAAATGTTTGTTCTGGCATGTTATACTCTGGCTTTGGTAGACAAGTCAGTGGCAGAAGCTTCTAGAACAGTCCTATTAGAGCAGTTGGGCATGGCCGGATGGACTGGATCTGTTCTTTATCAGTTCTAATAAAGCATACTTATTCTTAGCTGGGAAAGTCAGCGATGTCCTGCAATTCCTCCCTAGCCATTCCTCAGAGGCTCTCTCGTTTCTCAAAATACCACACCGTAGACACTCAGGAGCCACATCTCTGGGAGAAAAAGCAGTTTATCCTTCACTGACATCCTATTGTTAGCTGATGTGTTGACTTGACTGCAGCCATCATCCTGCTGACTAAGCCCCTGCTCTCCTGGGTATCTCTGTGGCTGAATCAGTGCTAGGGTTCTTTGGGTAGGAAGACAAACAAAGTTGGAGAATGAAGCTTTTCTTTCTCTCCAACTCAGTGGCCACATACATGGCACAGAACATCTGAACATTTCCAACCCCAGTCTCTTCTGTTATCCATCCAAAGTTTCCCCTTGAGTATCGGTGCACATGCTTGTGATCTCAGGCAAATTCCTGAAAGTGGAAAGACATCATCCTTCCTCTCTTCAAAGGAGCTAGCCATGTTAGAGAAAGAAGACAGGAGCCACTGGCTTCCTGGAAGGATTCCCACAGAAGCACTCTAAGCCCCTGGAAACTTCAGGAAATAGCTGTTGCGAGTGTGATACTATGGGAACATTCAGGGCTTCTTCCAGGTTTAAAATGCAGTGACAAATTCAGTATTTATGTAAGCCTAACAATGGCAACAATTAGTAATAAGAAGTGGCAAGTGGTGATTAGGAATGCCGGGGCAAGGCTGCAGAGGAAGGAGAGGATTCTTGGAAACATCAGAAACATTCTTAGAGCAAGTGCATGACCCCAAGGACTGACAAGCTGAACACACTGGCATGGAGCCAGAGCAAGTACGGTGCCTACAAATAGAACAGCGTGTGCCGAGGTGGAAATGTGAACTGTGACGACGTGAGAATGAGGAAAACACCCTGAGCCAGCAACATCTTAGGTAAATACAAGAAGGGAGAGTAAAGTCTTCTTGGCTCCCATCCACAGGAAACAGAGTTCCTTTTAAACCTGGTAGATAATGTCATTGGCAAAGTGCACCTAAGCATGAAGCTTAAACAGGGCTCGATTTGCAGACTATTTGCACATGAGCAGATATGGAACAGTGACACTGTGTCTCCTGGCCACAGAGTGTGGGTTGCAGGTAGAATGTACTGGGATCGTTGCAACAGAAGGAGCAGGAAATAGGCATTATTTGTATCTGAAAAAAAGTATAGGTTATATATAGTATCGATTCATTCACAGATCTTATATGATTTTTTTAAAATCAAAAGGCATAATTTGGGACAAATTTTGTAGAGTACCTTTTCATGTAATCTTTTTACTGGTTCTTTTCAGAAGTGTGTACCATGCCGTGACTCCTCATTCATTTATGCAAGCAATTATTTATAAAATCCTTCTATTGGCTATGGGTACAGGTACCAAGCCATGGGAATACCAAGAGAGAAGGTTTCGGGGCCTTGTTCTGGAAAAAATAAAGGCATCAGTAAAAGAGAGATAAGTCAATCACAGGCCAATATTTGGTTTCATCTACAAGTACTGGGGACAAATAAAAACAAGTACATTTCCATTTTCTTATTAATTACATTCATTTGGCCAAAGGGAATTTTATTCAATTGAAAATTTTTTGTTCATTTGATGAACTCTTCAGTAATTTTTGTTGTAAAATAGCTAAAGTACTAGCCTCGGGACACATTTTTCTCCAGAATTGTAAATTGATAATGATTGAATTGCAATGCCAAGCATGAACCAAAATATCTGTGTAGTTATACTCTTGAAACAAATGAAACCATCTAAAGGAAAGGCATCTGAGGAGGCGGCTCAGTTAAAGGCACGAGTAGCACTTCCAGGGGACCTGCGTTCCATTCTCAGCACCCTCATGACAGCTCACAACCATCTGCAACTCCAGTAACAGAATTCTGTGACCTCTCCTAGCCTCCATGGAAACGAGGAACGCATGAAGTGCACAAACATGCATGTAGTCAAAACACCCATACACATAAACATTTAAAAAATAAAACAGTGGCAGAGATTACAATAACCTGATATGACCCAGATTTCAGTAGAAGGAACTAAATACTGAATGAAGAAAGACTTTGGCAAGAGTGTTCAGTGGCTTGAGAAAAAAAATGCTCAAACACACATTTCAGGAATGAGTTGGATTAGGAGAGGGGGCCTTTGACCATGGGAGCCATGAGAAGTTGAGGTAGGATACGATGCAGATGTAGAGGACATCGTATCAAGAGGGCATTATAAGCTATTAAAGGGAAGAAGAAGCTTTTCCTTTAAAACTCAAAGAAGAGCTTTATTAGGAGATATGAAAGGAAGAGAGATAGGCAGCGTGGACAGATGGTGGGAGCAGACCCAGACGGGAGCATTCAGAAAAATCTCTAAAAGGAAAATATCTGACTCTCATATACTTTTAGGAAGTGGTTGGAAATTCTCTACCAAGCCTATATGACAAGGAGCGTGGAGGAGCTAGGGACTGGGTAAGAAGATAAATTAAAGTCTGTGGAAGCCACGGTATAGACACAAGGCTTCTTAACTCTGTCCCAGCAAGAGAGCTGCCCACTGATGCCGTCCTGCTGTGAGATGTGGCCACTTAGAGTGACCAGAGTCTCAAAGGACCAGGCCCATAGTCAAACCATGACAAAATCCCTGATTGTTCATGGAAAATGCCAGCTAATTTAAGGGACAGTCTCTACTATCCGACATGGAAAGAGCTTCGAGATTTGTCGTCTAGATCTTTCTTTTGAAATGTCATCATACCCCCAAAAGTCTAATTTATATATCTTCTTAAGGCATTTTAATGAGAAGAGGCAGAAATATTGACACTTTACACATCTTTAGGTAGAACACTAATGAAAGAACAGGTGATGATTCTTTGATGCTATGCTCCAAAGCTATTCCTCATCTCTCATGAAATGATACACCTAGAATCCCGGCTTTGGGCATGGTCTTTACTAAGAACTTAATGTGGAATTAAGAGGCATTCTTTCTATATTTGCATACATACAAAGACTTGAACATCCTTTCAAATGCTACCCACCTTCTCCTGAGGCTAGTGCTGTATTAAATTGCATTGAAATGCAAAGGTATCTCGATATAATGATTTTCCGCATCCCATTTACTTGTTGATTATTAATGAGTGTTCCCTGAGTTGTAGCCCTGCGATTTTTGTCTTGATGAAGACTTTCAGGGTTTGAGCATCACATTCAAGAGGCCAGTCAGAGTTCTGCGTGAGCCGCTTCATTAAAATTCTGTCCTGCGTATCATCTGACTCACACTTTATAATCTATCAGAACACCTGTTTCCTTTCTAATGGCCACGAGGCAGCTCACAACACGGTGGT
This sequence comes from Microtus pennsylvanicus, assembly GCF_037038515.1. Classification (NCBI taxonomy): domain Eukaryota; kingdom Metazoa; phylum Chordata; class Mammalia; order Rodentia; family Cricetidae; genus Microtus; species Microtus pennsylvanicus. Next base: position 83,341,792 of record NC_134589.1, read on the forward strand.
ATTTAGCATTTAATAATGAGCCCAAGATATGTATTTTTGACACTTTAAATTTTCTTTAGAAAAGTGCATGGGAAAAAAAAGCCAAGCTTGAATGAATTATCTAAACTTTTGCAATTTCATAACAGGGATCTCAGAAACTTCTTTCAAGCTGTGAATCAGACAGTGCCTTCCCTCCCTGGCAGTGGCCATGATGTGGCTAACTAGGAAAGGACAGACGATGGGGAAATGACTTTAAAATGTCACTGCATAATCTAATGGTGATGCGGAAAGTGTTCTAAGAGGAGTTTGCATTAATACTTTTCCTATTTACATACTAGTCTCACAGACCCGCCATTGTACTTGCTGCCAAAGGAAGCTGAGAAGCCTAATGTCACTGGTAATATCTAGATATGTTTATAATTTAGTGGCTTAAGTTAGTGTTTGTCACTGCATATATTTATTTCCTTTAAGTCTGGTCATTTAGACATGTAATTATTAAATGGCCCTCAATAGAATTGTATCTGTTTGAAATACTTCCAGGGAGGACCAGGGAGATAACGGATGGTCTCGCAAGGGTGAAAGTCTCTCACTATATTATGGAAATGAATAAATGTCTCCTAGTGCTTATGAACTGCGGTAGTTGTAAGCATTCATAGAAAATATACTGCAGGTTGATTATTGTAATACCACAGAGTTATCTCATCAGTGAGTGGATTAGGAGAGCTTTCTCCACTAAGGTATATTAATAATAATTTTCATGTATAGGTTCTAGCTTCGTTTTGTGCCTTGACTGTGTGTGCTGACTTATAAGGGCTTTCAGGGTTCAATGAGCTGCCAACCAAGGTCTGTTGTGTCCCTCAAAGTGACAGCTGGGGACATGTGGTAGGGAGATAGAAAGAGGACTTGGGTGGGTGCCAGACATGGTCCCTACAAAGGAACTTGAGTCTGAGTTCATATTCCCCTTCCTCTATCCCTTGTCCAAATGCAAATACCAAATAATGACTTTCACATTCTATCTGATAACCCCATTGTAGTATCAAAAAAATGTGTCTGCAGCTTGTAATTCCCTCCCTTTTGCCCCCCCCATAAAAGCTGATCTATATTATATCCCTTTCCTATAATGTCCCTTCTAAGACACTGACTCATACAAAAAAAAAATTCTGAGATGTCCAGGTACAGAACAGAGATCTACCTGGAGTAAGGGTGGGGAAGTTCATTTTATGGACATTAGAATACTCACACATTCCCTATTGCCTCACAAACGAGCTAGGCACCTGTCTATAACATGTCATTAATCATCTGCTAACCTTATAACCAACACAAACATTTAGACTGAGTGGTCAATGTAAGCTGAAAAGACACATTCGCCATCAGTGTGGGATGCAATCATCATAACATCGATGACAATGTTCCTCATATAATTGGCTTGGGTACTGAGCTTTTATTTAAAGAAAAAACAAGCCTATTAGAAATGAAATTTTCAAATGACTCTCACCAAGAATATACCTATTTGAAATATTTTGAAGGAAGCAATATAAATTGTTTCCATAAGAGTCCAAAAACTTAAGCAGGGTCCTCCCTTTACATGGAAACAGTAACAAGGGACCGTGATGGGAAAACGAGAAGGGAGGAGTTCTTTGGGTCTTGACAATTACATGAAGAGTAGCCACCTGACTGGGATTAGGTTAAGCCTTGATAAAGAGACGTGGTCAACCCCGATAACATTTTCTAAGTTTTATTTGTACCTTTTGTATAGTCAGTATGTAAAGACCAAAGTGCTCATTCACACTTTGCTCATTAAGTACAAGATTCAAGTCTGCCACGCTTTCTCTCCTTTGACATGGAAACAAGAGGTTTCATTACATTTTGGCCTATATGGTTGATATATACACATACATATAGTATATATACACATACACAGTATATACATACTGAGTCCCCCCCATCCAGGTTCAATTCTCTGTGTACTAGGCTAGGTCCCATTAAGATGCCTGCACCAAGATCCTTGCACTGCACACGCTCATATAACATCCCACAGTGGATTCATGAAACAGCAGGATGTGGGATGCAAATGCACTGGCTCTGGGAACCAGCAGTTCAATAGCTACAATTGTTAAGCTCCTTTCAAAATTGAAGCCCCCAATTGTGTCTTAACTTCATTGATCTTCATGTCTAAGTAAAAGCCTGAAATTACCATTTATTATAAGAAAGGCAACAGAGGTTTAGAAAATAGAAGCAGTTTAGCCAGATGTCAAACCACAATCATTATTTTCGTTGTGACTGATAACAAAAAGGTGATTTTTTTTTCTTCAAACACACATCTGTATTCACCACTTGGATTTAAAAAGAGGCACTCTAAAATACATGACATCAAATTAAACTTTAGTTAATGTCAGTTTTAGCTTTAGCATGATACCTATATGTTCTTTAAATTGTAGCAAATATGCTCTTTTGGATAAATAGGACCAATATAGACAATATTCAGAAACTGAAGAATCACTTTGAATACATTGGAAATGAGAAAGTTGACTCACCATTTTGTGAACATAGGCTAAATGGAGCCTAAACATTTAATTGAAGTTAAAATTAGAGTTAATGAGACCCGATATTTAATCAACCAATGCCTTAAAATACCTAGCAAGAAGCAGTTGGGGAAGTACACATTTGAGCATTGGAATATTTTTGTCTCTGTCTCCAGTAAATGTGCGTGCTAGACTAAGTCCCATTGAGCTGGGTGTATTACCATGCTTGTGCTGGCGATGATCATGTAACATCACACAAAGTCGTTAGGAAACAGCAGGATCTCTGCAGGAAGCACGGAAATAGTTCAGATAGCACCTTATCAAACCTGGCGAATGGTGTAGCATTTTCAGATGAATGTTGAGTTTCTAGCTAATCTCCAGCCTTTGAGAAACAGATTCATTTATCAGTAAGGGGTGAGAAGATTTTTGTCTTAGAATAATAATCCATAGAAATCAATGAAAATTCAATTCATTATATATGAGGAAGATGACAAAAATGAAAGAACTGTCATAGACACAGTATCTCCTAAAGATGGATTGTTCTAGACACTGAAGGATTACACAGACCTTTCCAAGATAGACTGCGTGGTTAAGCATCCTGGTATCCTGTCTGTGGTGTACACAATTCGGCTACTGTGTGTGTGCATGTGAGTGTGTGTGTGTCTGTTTGTCTTCATCCTTTCTCTACTTAGTGATATTGCTTCTGGATTCCTCTTGATTTGCCTTTCTACCCTCAGCTCTAGAATTTTAATTTCTTAATCCATTCCTAGTTCAAGTTCAAGAACCTAAAATACTGGCTTAGCTCAGTTTTCCCTTGTGCATGTGCTAAACCATGACTCATCTTGATTACCTATAAGTCAGGGCTCACTCTCAAGTAATGAGCTCAGTCTTGGTGAGATGAAGGTAATGGATGGATCATTTAGGCAATGACATGTTCACACAGGCTGGGCTATTCTGGAATGATGAATGTCGTGGTTTTTATTGCAGAGAATATTGTATAGAATCATATGCCATGACCTATAGGTCTGAGAAGTAAATTTGCAACATGCAGACTATACATAACTGGAGGTAAGGGTTGCCAAAAACTGCCTTTCAAATTTTCCTATTGAGTGGATTAATCTTTGAGCATTGCTGGAACCTTAGATAGGGCGAGGATGTCAGTACTGAAATGTTGGAGACAATAGATTGACTTTGACTTTTAGCCTCTCTGAGTTCTAGAAGATAAATGTTTAAATGAGATTCAATTTTTGCATCAAAAAACATATCCATTGATGATTTAAAAAAAAGTCTATGGTATGGCTAGGACTATATGTGGTAGAGATAACAGAATGTACTCATGAGTTTTGTAGAGGCATCTGCCACATGCTGGTTTATGCTGAGTCCTGAAGATCAACTTCTAACTCGTTACCAAAAAAAAAATCATTATTTTCTCAATTAGTTACAGCAATAGAGACTCCATGAGTTTCTTGGGAGTTCTGGTATTGCCTAAAGGAAAATAGTTCTGTTGTGTTGGAGTACAAACTATATCAAAGGAGAGTCCAAATGAGGCTTGACCCCTAAGGCTTAGAAAGGTGTAAAAGTTTTCTAAAATGATAACTTATTAGGTAGCTCTTCCCTTATTGAACTGTCTGTGACTACTGTAAAAAAAAAATTCGCTTTCTGAAATAAAATTTAATTAAAAGCCCTCCTCCCAACTCCTTCCATAAAATGAGCATTGGTATACAATTTTAATTTTTGTTACCCTTTGGTACCTGAACTCACTGTTTAATTCACGGTTTAAATAGCCTAATTATTCAGGTTTTCTCAAGGCCTTTTAATGTTTTTAATACATAGGTTATGACACATTCTCTAACATTTCTCTCATCTCCTTCAAAGTCACCAGTTGAATTGTTCTTCCAATTTTTCTTAATATCCGTACTCTTTAGTGTATTAAACACTACTTACATCATAAGACCCTTTTACAGTTAAATATGAATTGGCTTAAATGCTCTGGATAAATTAGTTTGCTTAGAAAAAGTCATATTTGGAGATGGACTTGGAGTATTTCCTTTGCTGGATTGAGGGCATGTCTACACAACTTTTGAACAAATATGACATTCTCTTACATGCGTCTTACAGTGTGCTTTATTTCAATAATCAAAAGAGTATGAGTAAATGCTGGTGATTCTCAAAGGTGAAGGGAGAAAGTGAAATAAGGGATGAGCCCAGAGTGAGTCGGTCTCTCTTCGTTCTGCTCTAGTTAGTGGATGATCTTACGGTCCTCCCTGGCTTTCTCTGGGTCTACACTGACTCTTTCTAAAATGAAGGCTGTAGAGTATGCAACTTTTAAGGTTTTTTCTTTTTATTTCTCTCTTTCCTGATAGAAGATTCATTGTTTATGGAAATTATGAAGTCCAAATATAAACTCGAAATTTGAAATGAAAACATAAATCGATCCCAAAATCCATGCTTTTCATATTAAGATAGCTGTGCTTCATCAGGATTTTTTTTAAAAAAAATGAGTAACTCTGACCATACCTGCATCTGGAGATCACGAAGCCCCTGCAAGATGCAAGTTACTATCACTTTGCCTACTTTGCCAATTTTGCCCCTAAACTACATCTCTGAGGGATTGCACCCTTTCAGGTGCAGAGGACTTTGTGTATAGGCTCCTGGGGAATTCCTGGCATAGGATGCTGAAATGAATTGCAAAACACTAGGTGACTTGACACACACGAATGTATTCTCCATTCTCTGTCGGGAGTATAAAGCCCAGATGTCCCCTGTGAGCATCTCCCTCTGTAGTATATGGAGACAGAATCCCCCTGTGGCCTCTTCCGGATACTGAGAACTAATGGTATGCTTTGGGTGGCGGTGAGCTCCCTCTGCTTTACTTTATTTTCTCTTTTCTGTGTTTGTATCACAATCTCTCTCTGCCTTTCAAACAAAAGTACAGGCGATAGCATCAGGGAGCCCCCCAGATAGCCCAGGATAGGCTTTTCCCATCAAGGGCTTAACTATTACACATTTTGACCTATAAAGACTCTTCACCTCTGCTACACAACAGTTAGATTCCAGGGATTAGGACTTAGATCTACTGGATTCATCCCTAGGGTAACAAGTGACTTAATTCCTTTTCCTATTGTTGTGAGAAAATATCCCGAAAAATGGAACCTAACGGAGAAAGGGTTTATTTTGATCAAAATTCCATATTATAATCCATTAAGGCAGGAAAAAAAGGAGTTGGAGCTTGAAGTGGCTGGTCACATCATGTCCAGAGTCAAATGAGAATGAACGCCTCCATGTTTCTCTGTATGTACACTCCAGGAGGCCAAACAGGGGGAGGTAGCCCTCACAGTAAGTGGGCCTTCCCATCTCAGCTAAGGAAATCAAAATGATCTTCCTCAGGTGTACCCAGAGTCCCCTCTTCCAGGGGATTCAAGATTCTATCAAATGGACAAGTAACACTAACGCCACAGTCAGTGACTAGGAAGAGGCGCCATGGGCTTGCAGGGGGCACCCACACAGTTACTTAACTGGGGGCTGCAGGCAGGAGAACAGGCGCTCTTCTCTTTGGCCAGATTTTCCAATTTAGGAGGCAAAACTATAAATCTAGATTTTTGCATCTGTGTGTTCGTGTTTATCCTGGTATTTGTCGTTGGCTTATTGAGGGAAGTGTACATGTGACAAATCGGCAACATTCCCTGCAAGGGCTGCCAGGATGCAATCTCAGAAAAACAGAATAAAATTACCTTTGAGAGACCACTTTGTATCCATATCCATTAACTCAACAAATATTTCTTCAGTGCCTAATAGAATAATATTTATTTTGGATTGACCAGGGGAGACCTTGCTGCTTTGAGAAAATAGCTCCCAAAATGCATCTGCCATTTCTCTTAAGGAGGGAAGAGAGCATTAGTCCAAGGTTTCTGTTGAGGAGATGTTGCCCGTGACATTCTGCTCTTCGGTGTGCTTCATGCTCGTGACATAAAAATCTAAATTCAACGTCTTAAATGCAGTCTGTAACTTGACTAGCATGGAGATAATGGTGGCCCTGCGTTGCCTAATACCTCACAATCCCTTGTCTCCATCTCAGTGCTCCCGGCTACGATTCTTTAGGCAGAAGGAAGGTGACACCAGTCACATTCTCCTGACCCTCTTATGTCTTCAGGAAGCACTTTTGAATTAGACCACCATGTCTGAATATAAGCCTTTCTGTTTCACTCATCTTTGGCTGCTAAACTGATGGATTCTTTAATACAAAGGGTAGAAGGTCTTGAACTGCCTGGTCTCTTATCAGTGACTGTGAGGCCTTCAACACATTCATAAGCATCAATTGTTTCATCTGAAAGGTACAGAAATTATAGTACGTCTTCTCTATATATTTTGATAATTAACGAGTGTTATGTAGGGCTCAGATGAGGGCCTGGAATAGTCCAAGTACATAATAATTATTATCTGAGTGTTATTTTATCTATATGATCATTATTATTACCAAACCTTGGTAAAATCTGCATTTGCCTCCTTTCTTTATCATGAGACTTCTGAAAATGTGATGCACAGTTCATGTGGAAATCATATTGAAAGAGAAATTTGAATCCATTAGGTCTGGATGGGGCTTATTCCGTATTTTTAAGGAACCTCCCAATGACGAGGATGCTGACTGTCTGAAGATAGAATGTGAAACTGATTACTCAAAAATGTCATTGCATACTTGTAGAACCCCCTCCCTTACCACTTAAACAAAAATTCTGGATTAGTGGACCCTGAGGCCATTGGTATTTTTGTAACATCTACCCACAAGCATCTAATCGGCAGCTCTTCTTGCGCTGTGTAAAACTCTCCATGATCTCACAAGTAATGGTTTATGCAGACAGCCACGTCTCTCTGCTACAAATTAAACCCTCACCCCACCTGGAAGAAGCTAGCAGCACAAATAAAGCATGCGAAGTGGTGCCCACAGCTAGTCTTGCGAGTGTATCTTAGGGGAAACGCAGTGTTTTGGTGTTTCCCAACCTGGGGCTGCTAACAAGAATCATCCCTTGTTTGTGTTTGTTAATCATCTTGATGAGCAGTTTCTGTGTGGATCTTCCCAAACTGTGTTGGCTTGTTTCCAAGTGAAGTGCATAAATTACCCACTGCCCCTCTCTTCAAGCTGCTCGCCGCCCTAGTCTATCAGGGAGGATTTCATCTGAATGCACAAATCTGCATCAGTGGGCTGCTTAGAGGAACAAGTTGTTTGGAATTGGTCTGACGTGACACCACCATGTGTCACAATATTATGACACCGTGATGACATATTTGAATGTCAAGGAGTAATATTTTGACCAATATCCAAATGTCAGTCTTTTTCTCAGGTCAGGTTCTCTATATAGAATGGTGTTTCCTAGGGGAGTTATTTATAGGTCTTGAGCCTCAAAGTCCCAACTATTCCAAGAACCAAAGAGGAGCATATGGCTCAACTCCACTGAGACTTGCTATCAGAAAGAATTTGTAAGTGTGCCTTAACAAAGATTAAGGAAGGGGAGATGCAGTGATAAGGGAATTTCCACATGGGTTACTTCTCTTTATAAAGCACACTACAGTATCACTCAAGTCCACAGACATGAGCCCTGGAGAACCACTTCTAACCTTTCCTCCACTTCTTTGGCCATTGACAATGATTTCACCGCAAGGATGTCTCTAAACTGACATCCTTTTATATTCCCACACCAGGATGTCTACTATAGAAATCACCAAAGTTTTGACATTTCTAGCTCTTGGAGAGCGACGAGAGGGAAAAGGACAGAGATGCTAATCCTGAAGCAGGCTAAGTTCCCAGAGGTTATTTTCATTTTCTATGACTTGGTTGACACTCTTAGAAGAATACAGCTTGTATTATTATTACTTGTATTAACATCATTATAGACAACAAGGTATACATATTATCTCCTAATTATCAGGGAACACCTTTTGGGAGTGATTATATCCTTATGCATATTCAAAAGACAGCCTGCTTGCCAGTGGTCAAGCCACTTAACATAGAGAGAGCAATCAGCCCAGGAAAGGAAGAAATATATCCGTGATCCTAAAAACCACAAAAAAAGCATGAACACTTCCAAGTTTTGCCATGGTCGTGTCCAGTTCTTTGAACAACACAAAAGATCTATTGTAAGAATCTAGATATTAAAAATGACTGAATAAATAGTAAGAAAGGTGAATTTAGAACTGAGATAATTATGTAAACTCCGAATGCATACAGTCAGTTACTATCGTAAAAACAATCTTACTGTTTATGAAAAAATGTATATATATGTAAATATATATACTACATAGTTCTCTGTTAGATTTCATATTTCTTAGCAAACCATCATTACTAGTTACAAAATCAGAAACAGTAATGACACAGAACATGAGAACACAGCCTATGTTTCCTTTTGGTTCTTTGTGATTAATTTTCAATCAATATTTTTTGTTTTTATAGATCTTTTTAAAGGGTATAAAGACCAATATATTTTCCCCCAAAGGTTGCCTTTCTGTATATTTATCCCTAAAAAGTTAGATCTTCTTTCTTCGTCCTGTGTATTTGATAACTCGCTGAATATTGCCGTTGGTTGCACACAATGCCATCTTCAGTGACGTATATTTTCATACTATTTATGTCTAGTGTAAAAATCCAGCTTATAGGTCTTTTAAGAAGAGAAAAATAATAGTTTTGCTAAAAAATTTAAGTGTAGATTTCTGGAGCCTGTACGTTATATTGGTATGAAAGCCATGATTATTAGCCAGACATTCCAGAACATAAGAAAATTGTGTGTTATCATAAATTGTGAGATTTCAAATATTTGGATAATTAGGCATTTATAATATATTGTTGAAGGTTTTATTTTGTTCCACTTTCCCTTATGCTAGCTTTCTGTCACTGTGACAGAATGTTACAGGTAAACAACAAAGAAAAGAAAGGTTTGTTGGACTCTTGTCTAAGAGGTTTCATCCCATATCCCATATCTGCTTGCTTGGCCCAATCACAGTCAGCGGGCAGCATGGCAGGCTATCACAACCGGGGTGGAGCCAGTGCTGTGGTAGAGCAGAACTACTAACCTCATGGTGGAAAGAAAGCTAAGGAGAGGAAGGAAATGGAGTCCCAGTAAATTCTTAAAGGGCACCCCCCTCCAGAGGCCTAAACTCCCTTCCACTAGACCCCATCTCTTACAGACTCAAGTACTCACCCAACAACACCATAGGCTCATAAGGAGCTCTTTAGCACATGGGACTTGAGGAACATTCAGGATGGAAACCACAGTACTCTACGACTCTGTGGCTCCCTGTCCTATCTGCACCCTCATGCTTTGAGTCTTCTAGATTCAGCTTCCCTCCACGACTGATGCTTCTGCTTGTCCTACTTGGTGAACTACTGTTCCTGTTTCAAATACAAGAGCAAAGTGTTCCTTTTCTCCTATGGCATTCTCTTATTTCAGGGTAAAAAAAGTATCTTATTCATCTATAACCCCATAATTGTCTACATACTTAATGTTGCTTCTTCATTGAGTAAGTCGATGTGGCCTTATGAACGGTAGATTCACAACTCTGTAACGGTAGAGACTATAAGCCATTGAATTTAAGCCTGAACACGGAGTAAGCATTCAGTGTTTATGAGTGAAGCTTTAATCAAACGAGATCTTTCTAGGATCCTTTCCCCTGAAGAGAAAAAAGGCATATAAAGTTAATCTTCAGTGTGCGGGGGGGGGGGGGGGGATGGCATGGGGCGAGAATAAATCTTCTACTCTCTACAAACATCTGGCTATAGCAAGGCACTGTATACCTTCCCTGAAGCATCTCAACAAAATTCATCTTTTTGTAGGGAAGCTGGAGGGGGCAGAAAAGTGAGCTCGAGTCCATTAAATGCTTTTTAATAAATCCTTGCAAAGGCGTTCAGCATTTTGCTTGGATCACTATATAAAGTCATCCATCTGACAACTTTTATATTGCCTCTTTTTTAAAGATAAATTTCAGTAATTAAAGCGTCCAGCGAAAGCCTGACAATTTGGAGGGCTGTGAATTAGGGAACAATCCTAAGTGAGACGGTATGACAGCTGCGTGTTGTAATGGGAAATGTATTCATCTTAGATAAGAGAGGTCATCTCCTCCCAGTGCCCCGGCCCATCTTGAAGTCACAATGGACTGCAAGATTTCGTGGACTGTGGATGGACCGTAGTTGGCTGAATATTCTTCCCTTTGCTACCAGGTGAAAAGGAGTATTGGGGATCAAATGTGATGTCAAGAATAAAGCATGGGAGCACATTGGAATCCTGCTTCTTTTCTTGGCTCATTGTGCCAGCTTTGCTACATTTTTAAATCTGGGTTTGGGTAATTGCTTCCTTAAACCTGAGGTAGAATAGTTACTACTTTAGAAGCTTGTTTCTATCATTAAGTAATGTCTTGTGTATATCAGTCTTACCGTGTTATCTGTCATAAACTGAGTTAGTTGGGACTCAGGACCGTGTCGGTGCATCTCTGCAAGTAGACAAAATTATTTGCCATTCCCAAGTTGCATTCTCTGAATCCACCACACACCATACAGTATTTAGTGTGAAAGATGCAGTAGACGCCATACTTATAGTCCATTACTGACATTGTCTGTAGATCAATCTCTGATGATGTCACGGAATGGATTCCCTGAAACTCATCACAACCATGCCTTTCCTGGCTGGATTAAGAACACTCTAGCTACCTGTTGAACATCCTTTGTAGCTGAGAACTGTATTTTTTTTAAATCTGTATTACATATTCCTGTATAAGTCTTCTCAGATTTTTATTTATTTTAAATTTACCTATTTATTGAGAGAATGATAATAGTTTTTTAAAAGAAAAAAATATATATATATTCAGGTAACATTTTACAGACTGAGCAAGATGTGTTTATACACTTGAGAATATATATGTATATATTATATGAATTTTATATAAAGATATATATTTATATATGCATATGTATATAAATGTATCAATTTTAAAAAGGGCATAAATTTGAGAAATCCAAGAAGTACATGGGATGGGTTAGAGAAAGGAAAGGAGGGGGAGAATGAAGTGGTTGAATTATAATTTCAAACAAATACAAAAACTTGTTCTATAAAGAAAGATTTCTCTAATAGTCCCCTTTAGAAGTGTGTCTAATGACGGCAGTGACCAACGGTCTACTCAGGCCAGATTGTTCTCCCCTCACTTGGTGACCTCTTCCTACTTCATATTATACTATATATTACACTATATATTACAGATCTTTGTCACTGTGTGAGTTAATAAAGTATATGTTTTTCAATTCCTTTAGTTGGAACCTTAGATTGAGACAATGCCAATAAGCCAGCAAACATTTTCTGGTCAGTGGCAGGTTCATTGTCTGGTAAATCAGTCTCCTGTGCTGATTTTCACACTTACATGTGAGGAGACTGAGACACACTTATCTAGGAGTTCCTTGAGGGCCCTTACATCATAAGCAATAGTGCTGTAAAAAGAACTGAGTCCCTGGCCTTCTTGGTTTAGCATCATCTCTTCTAGATTGCAACTTAATACGTTCACTTTCTGAACATAAAAGAACACCCTTATCTTCTGGAGATACCCCAGACTGTCCCTTCTATAGATTCGGTGCAGGAGGCAGAGCTAAGGTGAAGGGTGATTTGATAATAATCTTATCTTGTATCTTATGTATACTCATGAGTAAGCTATTGGCTTCTGATGGTGAGCACACAATCAGAAGAGTAAAGGAATACATAGAAACATTTGCTGTGTGTTTTTAAATTGTGGGAGTGGGAAGATGGCCGGGGGCTGAGTACTTGTCGCATAAGCTTGAGGACCCAAGTTAAGATCTTTAGTACCAACAGAGAAAGCTGAGCATTGACACACACGTGACATCAATGCTGTCAAGAAATAGAGAAAAGTGGATTCTGGGGCTTGCTGACTGCCAGTCTAGCCAAAAGACCCAAATAGAGTGAGTTCCAGTTTTAGTGGGTAGCCTATCTCAATTGGTAAGGTAGAGACTGATAGCCATCCTCCTTTGGCCTTTGCTTCCACACCCATGGTCCAGTACCAGCAAAGAAATGCTCACAAAGGTATGCACCAAACCAATGTGTAGAACTGTGTGTGCACATTTGTACTTATGCACACATGCATGCACACACACACACATACACACAGTCCAAACATTCCCAAGATCTATAATATTTCTTTTCACTTTTTCAATCTTGAATATGCCTCTTGTGCTGTAGTGAAAGCCTGAAGGTATACAATGACTTCAAAGGCTTTAGTATTCAATGACAGTGTGGAGACCCCATAGATTCTCTAAAGATCACAAACAAAAGTGTTGAAGTAGAGTACAGAAGCATAGTTACTCCCCCAAATTAAGCCAATTACACGATGGTTGTCTTAGTTTGCGTCCTGGGATTGTGAAGAGACCCCATGACCATGGCAGCTCTTGTACATGATACCATTTCCTTGCAGCTGACTTATGGTTTCAAGGTTCATTCCATTGTCATCATGGCAGGAGGCATGGCAACATGCAGGCAGACATGATGTTGGAGAAGTAGCTTGAGTGTCATATATCTGCATTCACGGGCAGCAGTAAGAAAGAGACACACTGGGCCTGGCTTGAGCTTTTGCCACCTCCAATGACACACTTCCTCCGGCAAGGCCACACCTACTGTAAAAAGGCCACATGTCTTAATTCTTTCAAATAATGCCACTCCCTATGAGCCTATGGATGCGTTTTCTTTCAAGCCACTATAATAGTATTGTCAAAAGTTTGAATTTATACACATTATTAAAAGAAAAACTTACATGTCCCTTGAGCATTTCATGACAAAATCCCTCTTCAGTGGGCAATGCCAAACGTGTCCCAAGCAAGGCTACTCAGTTTTTTTAGCTAGCCACAGTGTTCAGTCCACACTGAGTAATACAGAGCAACTCAGAAATCTGGGACCATTCCAGAGAGTTCTACATTAGCACAAGGAACACCATTTATTTTACCGGCCTGCATTATATTTCATGTCCAAGGCAAACTAGAATTTTCTTTTAAAAACCAGTTGCTCATACAGATAATTAGGAAGGTTGCTTTTTGTTTTGTTTTGTTTTTAAATATAAGAAATAAAGCCCTCTGGAAGAGCTACTCAAGAAGTTGCCTGTGAATAAGAAGACATCCTTTTCTCAGTTCTAACTTTTTTTTCTCCACTGTGTCTTTTAATCTTCAAGGACCTCTGTGTGGTAGTTCCTTGCCTGGTCCTTTTTGGCACAGAGTGGATTTCCTCATGAAATGGTAGTTATCAGCAGAAAGCCCTGATTAAAGCATTCAGTCTCACTACATCGATCCCTTACTGTCAAAATTGACTTCTGATCCTCGAAGGAGGTACCTCCACACAACCTGCGAGCTCACAGCAATCCTCTGCCTCACAAGAGTCCCATTCAGGTGTGGTCCAGAGCGATACAGCAGCACTGTTTACGAAATTGACAAATCCATAGCCCTGGCTCTGGCTCTCTTTCAGTCGGAAGCGGGGCTTCTCTTCCAGCAAGCCGACTTAGATGTCTGTTTACTGTTCCCTTCAAATGTGAGCGCTGCTGGTGATGTACGTCGCAAATGGAAGTAATATCATTTGAAGTGGTCCCGCTAGAAGCCCACGAGCAATCTAACTGCATTAACTCCTCCGTCGTGGAGGAGACTGAAGAGGGTACACAGCTCGACTGAGCTGGAGAGAAGGAAACAGCAATATACAAGTCCATGGCTGGGAGCTGCACAGGCGCCTAAAGAGGTTTCACTTACTGCCTTCAAATAAATGACACGAGCGCATCACAGGACGTCCAATATTCTGTTTACAAATCTTGTTAAACATTCGAAGTGGCTGAGACAGTGGTTTCCTAGATTTCTAAGGGGGTTATACACTTTTTTTTCCATTTCCTTCTCAGAGAGTTCTGGATGGCAGTTACTTTATGTACAAGAAGAGATATATGGGCTTCGGTTATAGTTTGGTGGCAAAGTACTTTCCTGGCATGTGTGAAGCCGTGGGCTCCATCACCAACCCTGCAGAAACACACGTACACACCACACACACACACAAACACACACCCACACACATTTCTTTTCACAACCACACAACCCCTGAGCAAGACTCTAGTCTTTCTTGAAGTTGTTTCTATAAGCCCCAGTCTCTAATTTCTTTTCATGAATACATGATTAATTTATTTTATTGCTTTTCATTTTATTCTATTCCCTCGACTTTATTAAAGTATAATTAATAAATAAAATCAGATGTATTTACAGTACACAATATGGCATCGCAAGATGTGTGATTCCTGTGAAATGGCTCAAATCAAACCAAATGGCATATGCATTAATTCACAAGTGCGCGCGTGTGTGTTAGCTCTGCTCGGCAATGTTAAAGCACACATTATGTACCTACCGCAGTCGCCGTCATGTACAGTAGATTTTCAGAGCTTTTCAATATTAACTGAAATGGCGGGCTGTTTGACGAGCCCTTCTGCAGTCTATTCCCACTCACCTTACCAGTCCTGGCCGACGCCGTTTTTTTCTTTGCTTCTATGAGTGTAATGCTTTAGATTGCACATGAACCTAAGAGTTGTGTGTGTAAGCAAGCTAAGCTTCATATCACTAAGTTTGGTCTCACTTTCCTACGATAAATAGTGGTCATTGAGTGACCCTGAGATGTCCATTAGAAGTCATACTTCTCTGGACTAAACACCAGTAAACCTCACTACACAGCATGAACACCAGCTTGTCCTAGAAGTTAGTCTATGTTAGATTCTGAATAGTGGGGAAAGGGTGACTCTCATATTATTTGGTGCACATGTGAATTCACAGAGACCCTGGCAGCATAAAGAAAAGACCAGCATAGGTTCAAGACAAATGAGGTCCCATCACTGAAAGAAGGGCGTGAACACAGAGTCCCACTCCTAACCAGGAAGCTATTGCAACTGATACTTGATGGGCAAAGGGATAATCAGTTTTCTCCCAATAGAGTGTCATTGGATATGCTAAGCGCATCTTTACTTTGAATTTTCTTCATACACAGCCACTCAACTGCATAGTGGGGTCCCATTCCATCTTGTGGCTGTGCCAAGAGGCAGGGATAATATTTTCCTATGTGTAAGGTTAAACATTGAATATTTAAAATGTTAAGTGACTCGGCCAGGGGTGTAAGACCATGAAAGTTGTTCCAAGTCATATTAAGGCATCTATATTTGTATCAGAAACATACATGTATAATATGATACATTTATGTACATGTTCAAAGTCTCCTGGAATATAGTAGATAATCTCAATGATGTAATAAATGAGAAAAATTGACCTGTGTCTCTAGCTTTCAAATATTATCCAGTAGGAAGATAAAATGTGGATCCAATAAAACGAATGTGTAAAATATTACTCTAGATGAACTCTGAGGCCTTCCTCTCAACCGAAATCTAGCAAATTCTGGTGATAATCTGGAAAATCTGATTATAAAATGGTAGGCTGTGGGTGAAAACTCGAAAGATCTTAACTGCTGAGCACGGAAGTAGAAGACCGGTAGGTAGAAAAATGGAGATATTTGAAGTTATGACCTGAATGGAAGTGTCTAATATTAGTGAAAAACAATGGGTTGGAATCAGGAAGTTGGTGTCTTTCAACACAATACGCCTCGCAGAATGGTCCCTGCTGAATTTGGAGGGGCAAGGTAGTCTCAAGAAGACGTCGTCGGCAGGCTTGAGAACCATGCGTAGAGCAGATGCTTCAGATGCTGTGTGGAGAGAAACTGGACAGCTAGTAATTATGGTCAGCAGAGGTAGAATGGAAGACAAAGAGATGAAAAGGAAGAATTGATGTCCCACACACATTGGTGGGACATTGAGAAAAAAAATTGACAGTATAGTATTGGGGTCAAAGTGGGGTGGGTTTTTTTTCTGTTGATTTTAGGTTGGTTTGAGCTTGTTTTTGAAACATGATCTCGTGTAGCCCACTCTAGTTTCAAACTCACTATGTATTTAAGCTGGCACCGAACTTTGACCTTTTACCTCCAAAGCTGTGATTACAGGTGTGTACTGCCATGTACCACTTTTAAAGTGGTACTTAACAAGTTTTGAAATTCTGATTCTGTCGCCTGCCACACTGATGGTGTCAGACAATGAATGAGCCACCCAGAGGCTGGAAAAAAAACCAGACCGTGCAAAATCAACATGTATGTCTACAAGACATACATGGAGCATGACTGAGTGGTCAGGCAAGGGTAACAGCTAGGAAACCAAAGATACCACTCCTGCCATTGCTGTCAAAATATTTAAAAAAATAGTAATGTTGTCTGCCAAGTGTCCAATGAGGATAGTAGAGATGTCTCAAAGCAATGTGTTTTCAGGGACTAAGAATACTCTTTGGGGGACTGTGGAGTGGTGCTTAGCTGAGTAGAGAGAGCAAAATAAGAGAAACATTCCAGGGAAGAGTGGCCGGGAGAGCCAGTGTGGGAGCAAGAAAACTGCTCTTTGTGTGTTTCAAAGAACCTGAAAACCACTTTAGAGAAATGCACAGAAATGAAGCTTCAAAGGGAGACAGGAGCTGGGTTAGAGAAGCCATTGAGTTTGTAGACTTAGCAAGTAAAATGCAGGGTGCCCAGCTACATTCCTTTTTTATATAGACATAAGGATTTTTTTCTTTTCTTCCCTTTTCTATTTTTAGAAAATTATTGTATGTCCCAAAGAAAATTATTGATTGTTTATCTTGAATTTCTGATTTATATTGTTTTCTGGGATGACTATATTGTGTGTCAGAGGAAAGAACCCTGAAATTTATTAAATTTTAGTGAGAAACCTATGAAGAATGTTCAGATAATAGAGTTACATAAGAGAATCATTTTTTTGCATGACTGCTTTGGTGAGCAGAATAGATGTCTCAAATAAAGTATGCTGGTGTATGGTTAACTCTAGTTAACTAAGGACATCCCCGTTCCCTTCCTATTCAGTTACATTTGGTTTGTTAATGAGTTGTTACCCTTTATTTAGTGCCTATCCCTGTTGTCATCTGTACCTAATGTAGAACACTTACTTGAAGACCAAAACCAGACACTTTAATCTAGCATTTCACTATGCATTTAGGTTAATTTCTTTCCTCTTAGTGTGATTACTTCTTCTATTTCATGCAAGTAGCAGTGTATTGTACATTCAACAATTTTAAGTTAAAGAAAATTACCTCATCCCAGAAAAAAATTAACTATCATGTTTTTGTTTACAAAGATGAATAATGTGTGAAGCTCCAAGTTTAGATAACTTTCCTGTTGTAGCACAATTAATAAAAACCCAGAGACAGATATTGGGGTTCAACCCAAAGGTTCAAAAAGCAAAACAGTCAGTCACTGGCTCTTACCTCTATCTCAGTCTGAAATGGCTATCCTTCCTCCAGGAATTTTCAGAATGAGACTGTAGGATAATGCTCTTATACACTGTAAAGATTTGTCACTCATATTGGTTTAATAAAATGCTGTTTGGCCAGTAGCCAGGCAGGAAGTACATGCAAGAAAACCAGACTAGGAGAATTCTGGAATGAGGAAAGGTAGAGAGTCATTCAATAGCTAGACACAAAGGAAGCAAGATGAGAATGCCTCGCTGAGAAAAGGTACCAAGCCATGCATCTTACACAGACAAGAATTGTGGGTGAATTTAAGTCATAAGAGCTAGTTAGTAATAAGCCTGAGAAATAGGCCAAAGAGTTTTATTATAAGCCTCCAAGTGTTTATTTGGAACTGAATTGCTGTGGGACTGGGCAGGACAGAAACTTCAGTCTACATTGAGTTCCCTTCTCTGGTTGTATCTATCCATATGGCCCCAGTAAGAACAGTAAGATCCTCTACTCATAGTGTTGAACATTAGGAGTTGGGGACATTGTATCATTTCATACTCAAGTCACTTGGTAGCTCAGGTAAAGTCAGTGAACGTTTACTCCTCTTCTATACCTCAACAAAAAGTTATGTGACTGTCAGGGTCTTGGAAAAATTGAGAGCTGAGGGAAAAAATATAATATGGTAAATCTAGCAAAACTGTAGCAGGGCTCAAAGGAAACTTGAACACTGCTTGAAAAGGCAAAGGCATGGGTGAGAAAAGAGTGCCAAGGAAGAAGCACAGAACATATGGATGCTCACCCAGGTCCAAGTTTAAGCCATGTTTGGTTTAGATGCATCATTTTTTAGAATTAGTATTGATACCTAATTGTCATATGGTGATATTAAGAGATAGATATCTTTGGGAGTGACTGAATCATCTGGGCCATCCCCCATCAATGGATTAGTGCCTTTAAAAAGAACTAGCTTAGATCCTTTTGTCCTTCTGTCATGCGAATGCTCAGTGTTTATGTGCTCTAATGGACATAGCCAAAAGGCACCATGTTAGAAGGAGGGAATGAGATCTTCATCACTCATAAAATCTGCCAGCCCACTGATGTTGAATGTTCTTACCTCTAGAACAAGACTATGACTTTTTATCTCTGATAATAACTGTAGATAGAAGTATAAGCCTTTTCTAGCACCTTGTTCTTCTTCCGTCTTCCCATGCATGTTGCAGAGAATAAAGCTATAGCTTCTTCTGAGAGGAGAGGTGCTATTAGATCCTGGTTGGTATCATTATTTTGTAGAGGGATCAAAATTGTAAATGACATGGAGGCTTCATTGAGGGATCAGATATTGAGGACGCTAGATTGTTCCCATTATTATATACCTCTTCAGTACATTTCTTGCCGACAAAAGGGAAAGATTACAAAGTTGTGATGTTCGGCTGAACCGTAGGAAGTTAGCTTCCACTTTAAGGAATAAAGAAATCTTATCAAATATTTCAGAATGTGGGACAGTGCAGGATAATGGGAAACTTCCAATTAGGAGGCATAAATTATAGTCCAAACCTGTCACTTCATATCTTGCTGCATTGACAAAATGGAAGAATTGGGTCTGACCTACACAGTGACAGTGACATTTTTTTTTTTTGCAAATTGCTTCCAGGTGAGTATCTATAAATCTCTGATGATAAGCTAAGAGCCCCCACACCATGGATTGATGAAAACCAAATTTAGAATCATACATATCGTTGAGAAGGCGATTTCAAATAATTGAGACATAGTTAGCATCCCTGTTTGAAATTAGATTCAGAATTCAGCTGGCGTTACAAGTCTCATCAGATACTTTGAACCTGATAACATTTAAATAATCTCATCTAAGCAAAGTCGAGAACATGGTTCATTTCCCAAGTTTAGCCAGGCAGCCTTCTGGATTGACTGGTGATGTCTTGATTGAGTATGATTCCCCTTGACTCGTTTCTCTGTTGTTGGTAATTAAAAGCTGTCTGGTTTTATTCTCATTTAACGATAAGTGAAACGGTAATGTCTGCCAGACTATTCCCATTCGCTTGGTGTCTACAACAGTTGAGAGCTTTGGGATCACCACGGATTTCAAGCTGAGCATCCTGGCAGCCCCAACACTGATAGTGCACAGGAGTTTTGCACAGGGGAGCTGACCATCAACCTCAAAGCCAATTGGAAAACAATCCCCAGTGCAAATGGATAAATTGTCATCGATGACCTTATCCTCTCTTTCCAGCTTTGGAAAACAGAACGTTGTGTTTGTGGATAGAGTAGGCTGTCTATCAACTGCAGTTTCCATGGGTCTCTGGGACTGAGGAAACTGCCTCACTTTGTACTAGAAGAGAAATCATACTGACGCAGGAGAGAAAAAACGAGAGTTCCGCTCTGACTCCGTTCGTCTTAGCGTGATCTCTTTTGGGTAGATTTTGGAGCTTCCCTTCCATTATGATGTTAATAATCTCGATCCACGTTATTATAATCACAAAATGTCAGCCTAAGAGAATGATAATCTCATCGTCATTATGTTCCAATGTCACCTTTGTCAACTTGAGCTTAGCTATCATTGCAAATTACTGTATCAATGCTGTAATTAGATCTAATTTGCGATATGACCAGCATTCACAGGTGAGTCGCTTTTTAAAACAATCTCACACCGACTGAAATAGTTTATTATTATAGGTCTACTCTTTCGAGAACCAGGAATGCTTAATGTGGACTTTCACTTGAGCAATATTCCAAATCAAAATGTTACATTTTAAGACTACAACATGACTTCATATTTATGACTTGAATATTATAGCCTACATCTGAGACACAGGCACGGAAATCTCTATCTCGTTCTCTGTGTGTTTTTACTTTTTTTAAAGGGTGGCATGTGTAGGTATTTTTAGGATTGCCCTCATGCACACAATTAAATGAAGCTCAAATGCCTTTCTTTTACACATTTCTCCTTGATAGTGACCATTCTATAATGATCTCTGCTTTTCCACAGCACCAAAGCACAGGTTTAAAATATTTTCCATTCTGTTAAGTTTTCTTTTAAACCAAAGCAAGATTAACATGTGGCGAGGAGGATAGCAGTGGTTTGGAGGTGGTCTTATGGAAGAAGCCGAAGTTAAAAAAAGAAAAAAAAAGGTAGGACTGGATGATCAAGCATGAAAGTGCTTCGTGAAACATGACATCTCTTTAACATTGAGGGAAAAAATGCTTACCTTCATCGAGTGCTTTCTTCCATATGCAAAATATTGACACATCCCTATTATAGCGAACAAAAGCCTTCATTCAGTGAGATAATTTTATAGAGCGGCTGGCATCATGTGATCTTATTAATATTTATGGAATATGATAATAATATGGAAAAAGGTGGGAACTGGAATATAGCCCTATCTTTCTAGACCCTATTCATTTCAGCTTCAAAATGTTTTTTCGTTTCACACATCAGACGCTAATTAGCAAATATCTAATTAGTGTTAGAAGATTAATCGCTCATGGGAGTTGTTGAGGCTTTGAGCTTCCATGCATGCCAAAGCAGTGGCACTTCCGGTGCGTTTGTTAAGGTACAGTAACTTTAAGGGAGACAACTCTTATTTTTCCTTGAAAAAAAATTTAAATTACAGCCATGGAGGGAATTTGGTCTCAAGAACAAAAGACAGCCAGGAAGGCACAGTTGAAAGGATGGAAATGAGGCTGGGCAAAGGCACCTGCTCAATCAAATCACCAGATGTTAGGCAAGAACATGCTCCATCTTAGACATCGTGGGAGATGCTCCCATGATTGCTTGATGATAAAGTTTAGCCTGTGATCTCCAGACACATAAGGAATTAACCACCGTCTTTCCAGAGCCAACACTTCCAGGACAGGTGTGTGTGTTTTTATTTGCCCATGTGTGTTGTTATTATAAAGCTGGAGATCACAATCGTGTTTCATTCTTAAATGATCAGATAGGATAATGAATATGACACATAAAAATTCAGATAAGTTTGGGTTTTATTGTCCCCCCCAAAAAAGTAAGTTTTGTTTACATACAGCTATGTTCACTGGATTGTGCACTTCGTAAGGCTGCATTTGGGATCCAATGGCAGAGCTGAGCGGAGCTCACAGAGAACATGTCCCTCATTGCCTACCATGGCTGTGTATGGGAAAGATGTGCCCATTCCTGAAAAACAGGGAATTACCTGCATATTTCATACAGAGGAGCTGTTGGAATCTAGTGGCCTGCTACCAATTCCTTAATGTGTTGCCCGTGTGACTCTGGGCAGATGTCTTGACACTTCTGGACTTCCATAGAGGAATTATGAATATGTAAATATACATACACATTAAGGTCTTTAATAATGAATCAGAAGACTTTCTACAAGTCTGTCACCTGACTGATGCCTGACTCATAGTAAGCAAAGAATGTTGCTGACCTAATCCTCGCCTAGATTCAGAACATAGACAAGTGTGTGTTAATCCTCTTCTTCCTCTCCATCCAGAGTGTCCTAGGTGGAGTAGCAAGTGGCTCAGAACAGGCAAGACTAAGAATTTTCACCCACTTCACAAATTTGACACAACAAGATGAAGATACTAAACTAAAATCATCTCAATGAAGTCCCCCCCCCCTCACTAGCACCGTACTTCATCTCCATCTTGTTCCCAAATGCCCTACAAACATCATTTGTCTCTCAGGAAATGAGAAATAGGAAAATAGTCGGGAAAAGTGATTGATCCTAGAAATTCCAAAAAATGTTACTCTTCCTTTCTCTTGTAAAAATTGGTTTATCAAATTCCTATTTACAATGCACAGCTGCCAGAGCTATCATTAAGTATATACATATGAAATTTGTTGGCTATATCCTGTGGAGTCAGTGGTGGGCAACTCATTAAGTCCCACAGGGAGCTTTATTCCTTAGAAGTTGAAAACAATTAGAGGGTGAAGTATTCTTGGTATTCTTGGAGGAATAAGTTGGAGCAAAGTGTAAACTTCAGAAATTCTTCCATAAAGTAAAAGCATATTGTTTCAGAGAGGCAGGAAGTTTAATCAAAACCTATATACAACATCAACACACACAAATATACACATGCATGCACATGTGTGCACAGGCACGTGCACACACATACATGCAGAGGAGAAAGAGAACACCAGTCTTCAATGGTACAAACAGTAGACTTGGTTCATAGGATCAGTATATCTGCACTGAAGTTTGGTCATACTTCCAATTGCTTTACATGTTCTTGGGAAACAATACTGCTAAATATTAAAGAGATTGACAATAAGACTTGAGTGGAAGACCTAACGTTTTCCATTCAATTCCTCTGATGACTGCAAGCAAAATTAGTATGTTTCTCTCTGAAACAATGAGCATTGGGAAACTATTTTAAAATTCTATTGATTTTGCATGCTCGAAACATAAGTCAGGAGTAAGGGCGTCATGGTCCCAGAAATGTGTGACCACAGACCCTCAACTCTAAGTTGCAATCGGGTTGGGTAATGCTTCTAAGAAAGAATAGGAAAGCTGTTGTTCTGGGATGTAGTTCATCGCCGGCCACTCCATGTACTCAGTACGCCCATGCATCCTGGAACTAACCAGGGATGTAGGCAAGCTGTATTTAGGGAAGCTGTGGGTGGAGACTGACCTCGAAGCAGATGGAAAGATGTGCTGCCAACCCATGAATTTGAGCCAGCATTCCTTGAGCTCTCTCAGGGCCTGGGAGTTTCCACCATGTTGGGGGCAAAAATAAAAAATAACCCACGGAAAAACACTGAGAAGCTGATTATCACTGTAAGTTGAGGAAGCCAGTCAAAGGAAAGATGCTACGTATTGAACAGAGGATGCTGCTGCTCGGGTGGAGGACGTGAAGGCCTCTATTTCAGAGCACCTCTGTATCGGGCCACAGAGGTGTAGAGACCTGATCTCCCCGGGAGTTTATTAGTAGAACTTCACTTTGTGTGTGTGATCTCTAGAACGGGGGTGTTCATAAAGAAAAGAAAGCTGGTTACCTGTCTACATGTATACATTACTGGGTTTTCCGAGTAAGTCTTAGACATTTGAAAGTTTCAGAAAGATATCCCTGGGTCATTGCCAAATAAGAAATAGATTGTTAGATTGTTTGTAGTGCAATATTTCTAAAAAAAAAAAAATAATAATGAAAGCCTGTCTGATAATAAAATACTGCTCCTGAGTAAGAACTTCACCTTTGCCCTCTGTGCTCATTTGTTCTAATTGTTTTAATTGACAGGGTTCAGAGTCACCCGAAAGAATAGTCTCTGGGCACATGTATGTGGGACTGCCTACATTAGGGTAGCCCTTAGGCATACCAATGAGAGATTACCTTGATTAGGTTACAGAAAGAGAGAAGACTCATGCTAAATGTTGTCCACACTTTTTCTATGGGCATGGGTCCTGGACTGAATTAAAATGAGAAAAGAAACTGAGCAAAAACATCCATTGCTCTCTTTTTCCTGACTGGGGATTCTCTTTGCTTCATGCTTCTGTTATCTTGAGTTCCCCACAATGATAGACTTTATTGTCAAGCTGTGTGCCACAGAAAACCCTTTTTCTTTTCTTTTCCTTTCTTTTCTATTTCCTTTCCTTTTTCTTTCTTTTCCCTTTTAAGTTGACAGTTTTTTTCTTTTATTGATAACATATTTTCTTACATAATGTATCTTGATTACACTTTGCCCTCCCTCTCTTCCTCCCAGTTCATTCCCCCCTCCCGCAAGAGGCTTTCTGTATCTCATGAGAAAACAAGCAGGCTTCTCAGGGGTAATATTAAAATATAATATAATACGCTAAAAGAAAAACTAATGCTTTGGAATCGAATAAAACAAACAGAAGGCAGAGAGTCCAAGAGAAAGCCAAGGATCAGACATACATTCACGCACTCAGGACTCCTATAAAAACACTAAACTGGATGCCGTAAGATATATACCGAGGACCTGGTGCAGACCTATGCAGGCTCTGTAGATGCCGCCTCAGTTTCAATGATTCATATAAGCTTTGATGGTGTTAACTTAGAAGGCCTTGTTTTTTTGGCATCCTCTACCCATCTCTGGCTCTTCCATCTTTCTGCCTCCTCATCTCCACAGGTTTCCCTGAGCCCCAAGGGGATGCATTTGAGGGAGATGTCCATTTAGAGCTTAGCGTTTCAAGGTTTCTACCTGTCTGCATAGTATCCAACCGTGGGTCTCTGTATTTATTCCCATCTGCTGTAGGAGGAAGCTTCTCTGATGATGGCTGAGCAAGGCACTGATCTATGAGAATAGCCAAATGTCATAAGGGGTCATTTTGTTGCTATGGGTTTCTCTTTGTTTTCTGTTTTGTTTTACTGGTTTTGGGTTTTTGTTTTTGTTTTGTTTCGTTTTAAAAGAACCATGGTATTTGGTTTTCCCTTAGGTCCCTGGGCTATCTAGTCCCAGGTTTTTCGTCACCCAAGCAATGTCTTGTATAGATTCCACATCATGGAAGGAACCTTAATTTAAATCAGATATTGGTTAGTTACTCCCACAGGCTCTGTGCCACCATTGCTCTAAAATATCTTTCATGCAGGTAATACTGTAGATCAAAGGGTTTGTGGCTGGGTTGATGTTTGAGATTCTTTTTTGGTAAATTGCAGAGTACCCTCCTATACTGAAGACCCTACAATGTAGTAGTGAAGGATCTACACGGGCCACAACTTGGGTTCTCTATGTTCAATGAGTTGTGTAGATGTTATTTCAAGCAGTGGCGTCTGTCAGTTTGTAGCAAGCAAACCAGTCTTGGCAACAGCCTGACTTCTTTAGAACCTCCCACATAACTCCTTTGGGTAACAACTCAATTAGATATAAGAAAGTTCCAGCCCTGGAAACTTCATTTGGTAACAAAAGGGTTCTGTCTCCCTCATTACTTGGAGATTTCATTTAAATGGTCTTGGTATAGTTTAGGAAACATCTACAGAATTAGATTCCCATATTACCCCATCCTTAATTTTAGCTGTTTTATCCTGTATTCCCTCCATTTTCCCTTTCTCCTCTCCCCTTCCCAACTTAATCCTCCTGTTCTAGCCTCTCCATCCATGTATAACTATCTCATCTATTTCCCTTTCCTAATAGATCTATCTCTCCCCCTAGTCCATTAATCTACCTTACTCCATACCTAACCTCTAGTTCTATAGATGCAACTGGTTATCATTGATTTAACATCTACACACATAAGCAAATACATAACATACTTAAATGTCTTTCTAGGTCTGGAATACCTCATTCAAAATCCATTTACCTATGAAAAATGGCTTAGTGACACTCCACTGTGATAATATACTACATTTTAAATTCATTCTTCTGTTGAGGGACATCCAAGTTGTTTCCAGTTTCTAGATATTAGGACTAGAGCAGATCAAACATGGATGAGCAAGTGTCTCTGTGGTAGGATGAAGCATGTTTTGAGTATTTGCAGAAGACTGATATAGTTGGATCTTGAGGTAGTTTGATTCCCATCTGCCTGAGGAAGCACCACACTGATTTACACAGTGGCTGTACAAGTTTGTGCTCTTACTGCAATGGAGAAGTGTTCCCCTTATTCCACATCCTCAACAGCATGAACTGTCATTTGTATTATTGGTACTGGTCATTCTGACAGGTGTAAGATAAAATCTCAAAGTAGGTTTAATTTGCATTCCCCAGATGGCTGAGGATGTTGAACATTTCTTTAAGTGTTTGTCAAACATTTGAGTTTCCTCTTTCAAAGTTTCTATGTTTAGATATGTATCCTCATTTAAAATTGAGTTATTTGTTTTCCTGATATCTTTTTTTTAGTTGTTTATGTATGTTCAATATTAGCCCTCTATTGGATGTATACTCTACTCAATTGGCTCTGTTCAAATGACTGTTTTTTGCTGTGGGTGTAACTTTTCAGCTTTATGAAGTCTTATTTATTAATAGCTGATTTTAGTGCCTGTGCTAACAATGTTGTGCTCAGTTAATTACTTCAAGTTTCTTCCCCACTTCTCTTCTATCATGTTCAGTGTATTGGATCTTATTTTGAGGTCTTTGATCCATTTGAAGTTGAAATTTGTACAGAATAATAAGAATGTATCTATTTGGATACTTCACACGTAGCCATGCAAGTTTGACCAGCACAATTTGTTGAAAATGCTGTTTTTTTTATCAGTGTATGTTTCTGGCTTCTTTATCAAAAATTGGGTGTCTTTAGGTATGTGGATTCATGTCTGGGTCTTCAATTTGATTCCATCAGCATGTTTTGTTTTGTGTTAATGCCATGCTGTTTTTATTACTGCAACTCTGTGATTTCTTTTATGTTTTAGAATTCTTTTACCTATCCTTGGTGTGTGTATGTGTGTGTGTGTTTCCATTAAAAAACAAGAAATGTACTTTCAAGAGCTGTGAAGAATTGTGTTATAATTTTGATGGGCATTGTGTAAAATCTGTAGCTGTGGTAGGATGGCAGATTTATTATGTTAATCCTGCCAATCATGAGCATGGAAGATATTTCCATATTCTGATATCTTCTTCAATTTCTTTTCAGTGTCTTGAAGTTTTTGTTACGCAGGACTTTCACTTGCTTGGTTAGAGGTACCTCTAAGATATTTTATGTTGTTTGAGGCTATTGTGAAAGGTCTTGTTTCCCTGAATTCTCTCTCACTAATTTGACATTTCTAGATTTCCCTGAGTTTGGAATTTCCTTATTAATTCTAGTTCCACTCTCAGGTCTTAAATGATTTTATTCATTTCTACTATATGTTTGGGTTTTCATAGATTTCTTTAAGGGATTTGTTCATTTCCTCTTTAAGGACCACTACTATATTCATAAAGGCTATTTTAAGGTTTCTTTCTTGTGCTTTGGCTATGTTACAATACTCAGGGCCTGCTGTGTAAGGGTTGTTGGGCTCTAGTGGAGACATATTGTCCTGGCTGTTATTGATTGTGTTTTTATGCTGGCGTCTCAACATCTGGGTCAAGGAAGATTGTAATTCTAGGTGCTGATATATGGTCTTCCTTTGTTGGATGGATATTTGGTTCATTGGTTTCTATTTCCCTTCCTGATTCTTAGGAGAGTGTGGTAGCTGTGTGTTTCCTGGCAGGACATTCTTCTGGGATCCTAATGGGTGTGGTCACTGGACTTTCCAGTTATAACATGTTTCTAGATATTGGGAACTAAGATTTATAAATAGGAATGGGCTCAGAGGAGGGGGACTAAGGAGGCACACAGGAGAGAGGAAAGCCCAGTGTCCCACCAGTATCTGCTTAGTCCCCTGGGAATGGGGACAGAGAGTGAGGAGAGGCCACAGCAGATCTGCCACAGAGCTGGGGATTAGTCCTGAGGACTGGAATTAGAGGACTGGACAAAGATCTGAGGTCAACCCAACTGCTACCCTGACTGGAGTGGCCCCTGGGTTCCCAGGGAGTGCCTGCTGGTATTTGGCACTAAGATAAAGCTTTAGGGAGGGAAGGGTTTGGAGGGGAAGATCTGTTGATTCACTGGTGATAACAGGGAAGGTGACCTCAGCAGCTGGCTGGCTGCAGAGCTTAGAATGGAACAGGAGGACTGGATTTGGAGGAGCAGAAAGAAAAGCGAAGAGCTGCAGTTAACCTACCCAGCCAAAGTGGCCTGTCGGGTCACCGTGGAATAGCTGCTGGGTATGGGGCCTTGGGAAAGCAAGGAGTGGGCAAAGGAAGTCTGGAGGGAAAAATGCAATCCCTGTGAGCGACTGAAGAAGAGGGTAACAGGGAAAGGTGGCTGTAGCAGGTGATCTCTTACAGAGCCCAGGCCAAGACTGGCAGATTAGGTTTGTAGAAGCTTCAGGAGCAGGGAAGATCTGCAGTTACCCAATCCTTCCTTTAGTTGCTTTAGTAACTAAGACTCTTACCATTATATTCTTTTTATTTTTTTATTTCTTGTCAATCTACAAAGGTTTGCAGTGAAAACTTAGATGGCCGGCATACCTTGGAGTTTTAGTGATTCCTTGCTATGGACCAATGGTGCCCAAACTCAGAAGCTTCTGGGTCAACAGAGTATTATTTTACTGGTCTGGGATGAGTGGATGACTATGATCCACTCTGAGCATCAGCGGAAACTGATGGGCTCAGCGCAGTAGTTCAGAAAGTGCCGTCACTGTGCAAGCATGGGTAGCATCATCAGGGGACTGAGGAGATGACTTTTCCCAGATGCCATCCAGAACCATGATTCCAAAAGTTCTGCATTCAGGCCAACGATGCACTTTAGGAAGCTCTATGGGCTAAGCCAGTGTTTACCTATCTTAAGGGTTCGGGTTTACTAAGAAGCATCAGGTGGGAGGGGCTACTTTTCTGCTCCGCATGGTGTCATCACCATAAAAATCAGAAAAGACATCCTGGACTGTTGATACTGCTTCCGGCAGGGTGAACATAAATCCTCAAATATATTTTTTTCTCTTCTATACAGGGTGCAATTCCTATTGCATCAATGTCACAGGGTGATCAAAATGAACTATCACAAGCTGAAGAGATTAAAAATGCAGAAATTTATTGTCTCATAATTTTAGAAGCTCAAAGACCAAAGTCAAGATTTCAGTAGGACCATGCTCGCTTTGAAGTCTATAAGGGAGAATTCTTTCTGGGCTCTCCCTAGCTTCTGGTGCTTTGTTGTCGCGTCCCTGGTGTTCTTTTGGCTTGTACTGCTCTGATCTATTTCTTTTGATGGCCTACCTATGCATCACTATGAGACCCCCCCCCATTGTCGTGGTATGATGACATCAGTCATACTAGATTAAAGGCCTACCGTCACTACTACGATATTATTTTAATGAAGTAATTATATCTGTAGGGGCTCTATTTCCAAATGAGTTTGCTTTATAAAATACTGTGTTAGGACTTCAACCCCTTTTGGCAGACAGAGTTCAATCTGCAAAGTCTACCTAGGTTTCAATCAACCATGGCTCAGTAACTCCATCACGAAGCTGAACTTGCCCCTGATGTCATCCCATAGTTGTGTATACTTGACCCTCTATGTGAATAGAAGCATAAATGTTTTCTGATTTCATGGTCTCAAAAACATGGGACCCGGGAGGAAAGTGTCTACACAAAACATGATTCTTTGATTTGTCATCGTGGAAAAGCCACAGACGTCTTCCCTAACCGTGCAGCTTGATGTATACTATTCCATTGCGAAGAAATCAATGGTTCCATTTAGCATAATAATACCAGGGGCACATTTAAAATATCATATTATAGCATGAAAATATCGATAGCTACAATGGGGTGTGTGTAGTTTCAATTGTGGAGAGGGTTGATTTTACATCATCTGCCCTGGAACTCATCGGGGGCACTTTTATTCTATTATATCTCTTGTGTCATGAGGCTTTGGCTTTTAAAACATTTCAGCCCGTCTGCGTGTAGTTTATATATAGCTATGCCATGTCTTCATTCATTTATTCATCTTTCATTCATGCTTCCGGCAAATGTGCACTGTGTGCCTATGGGAAGGCAGCCACCGGGAGCCAGCAGCAGTAAAGCGAATCCCTGCCCTCATACAGCTGATATTCTATGGGGAAACATAAAATGCTTAAATGAGAGCAGATAGAGCAGCATAAGATACAATTGCAAGCAGTAAAATGTACTGTAAAGGGATGTGTATAGAGGTGGCAGATAGGATTAACGTGCATTCAAATAACTTTAGGCTTCCTATGGCAGGGCATTTTTATAACAGCTTAGTTTTCTTAATAGATTAGCACCTAAACACCCAGCCCACCTTCCCCAGTATGATATAGAAATTGTTCAGTGTCCCTTGGGGAGTTACTGCAAATATTCTCTAAATGCTATTAATTGGTTTCAGTAGCTGACCTCATTATGATGGTTGTATAAAAAGTGAAGGTTTTGGAGCCCCAGAAGTCTGGGTATGAACCAAAGCTAGGTGCTAGGCTTATGTATTGTCATTGAGCTTAGTAAACGTCCCCATAACCAAGCATAGTGATCCTGTTTTGTAGGTCATCCGAAAGCTTATATGACAGGACATTTGACAAGCCAACCACAATTTCTGTAGTTGAATGCTTAATACATTCTGGCATGTATTTTTTTTCTAAGATTTAATTCAAGGAATTTGGAATTTTCATAATCTTTTTAGAAGCCCCCCCCCCTTTTAAAAGGAGTGTTATGAGCAAAGATCAGTCAGTCTCTTTCAAACAAAATGCTGCAGCACCTGTGTGCATGAAAGTCGGGCATAGAGGAGAGCAGTCCAATCCGTAGAGCTCCTTCAAAAGAACTGAATTGTAAGCATTTCCAGATGAAGAAAGCCGTCACAGCTAATTTTTACATCTTCAAGAACATATGATGTTCTGATGGCGCATTACACATCAAATATAATAAAAAGACATTAACAGAAACCATTTACACTAAAATCAGATTTGTGCCTTCACATAATATTTATGTTTTTCTGATTTTGTGGGTGCCTCCTAAGTTTGTGAGCCTTCACCAGACCATATTTAAATACACCACACTTCCACTGCGTTTTATCTCCTGACTTTGGGCATATGCATCTCAGTTCTATCTACGGGCCAAGGCTGCTGGCCAGAGCTGCTTTCTACATGCACTAGGAAATTACAGCCATGTGCAAAGGATTAGCAAGGTATCTATACCTCTTATCAAAATAATATCATTAAAGGAAAAAATCATAGACTGCCTTGAAGGAAAGGGGAGTAATCACGAGGTGAAATAATGCCTGCGCAGAAGGAAGTCAGCGGATGCTTGTTAGGTAGAAATCAGTTTATCCATTGTCTATAAACTCTCCTGTGCTAGGAAATACAGCTGTAGGCTACAGATGGCAACACAAGACTCAAAGAAGCGAAACTATCTAAATTCATATTCTAGAATTTTGAACCCCATTTTTTTCTTCCAGACTTTATGTACTTACCCACCATTCACCCAGTGAGAACTCACGAAAGACGCATGACGCCTGTCATGTGCTGTAGGATTCGACGTGTAATCTTCTCCTTCTGTGTTAACTATCAGAACTACATGGCTGACTTTTAAAATATTTCTGTACCCTGTGAGTCCTTGCTTCCTAGGAGTGTCTGCCACAAATGACATGATAATACCCAAGAACCCAAGACCATGAACTTTCTATTGTCAGCCTGACATGACAGGTAACTGCTTTTGGAGCAATGGAGCCTGGGAGGTTAGCTCAGACCTCCCCTCTGAGGACTAATGGGAAGACTTTGCTGATAACTGATCGAAACACTGAGGTGGCAGAAGGTTGCACAAGAGGTTAATAGTCTTTGATATGTAATCCTCAATTAGGAAAGGCAGGTAGGATTGGTCAGGAATGGGTGTCTACATTTGATAGTGTCATGATTTAGGTGTCCCATGAGAGATGTTGGCAGGAATGCATTCAAACAGAGAGAAGGCACTCTGGAAGGCATGAATAATGACAATCTAACCTCGGATACTCCCCTAGACATTGCTTTCACATTCAAAGACTGCTAACTTCCCTGTCAACTTCAGTGCGCTAATTTGCAACTTAAACCTCATTGAGATCATATTCCCATCCCCTTCCCCATAAGTGACACCTGTCACCAATGCTGGCCTCGCCTGCTGGATAATGTGAATACCGAAGGTGTAGACCTTCTCCAGGTAAATTATTCACACCAGACACATCCATGGCTTAAAAGATATTGAGAGTACAGGAACATTCTGATGGGACTTGACCTTGAAGTCTGCCTCTGTAGTTATGATGTTTGTTGCCACTGTTAGATTAAGAAACAACCGAGGGCAGGAAGCAATTCTTTTGGCTCTTTGTTTCAGGTGGTTCACTTTGTGGTTGCTTGGCTCTGGGTGTTTGAGGAGAAAATGGTGATGGTAGAAACACGTGGCAAAATCTTCTTCACTTCTTAGTAGATGTGAAGCTTCAGAAAGGATGCGGGCTCAGCTGGCTTTCTTCTTTTTTCCCCTTTGGATGGTTCTGCCCACATTCAGGGAAGCTCCCATTTCCTCCGTGTGATGAGGTCGGAAAACGCCTCAGAGACACAACACAAGCTGTGCCTCAGCCATCTCTTAGGGGATTGTCAAGTCAGCCAGGTTCAAGATTCACCGTCTTCACGTTTCTGTTGTTGTTAAATCAACATCTCTCTGGCACTGGAATATGAGCAGGGTATTTTCTCTTCACGGAAATAAAAAGCTGTCTGGCATCATAAATGCTTCTCAAGTACACTTTAGTTTTCAGAAATATTTTGAAATATTTATCTTAATTCTTTTCCTTTTCGATCATAAATCAGATTCATGCCAAAACATAAAACTTGTTTGGCTGTAAATGTGGACTTATAAACTACACGGTAGAACTTTACTGTTACATGATTTAACCTTGTCTTTACCTATATCAAAAGGAAGGCCAAGCAAAGTCTTGTGTCTTATTCAAGATCACATGGTTAATTGCATTATCTCCAACATTCTCTGAGACACAAACATGTAAGAATAACCACGAAACTCATTCTCCCATTGTCTTTGAATTACTTCTATTTTTTTATTACACTTCCAACATATTCTTCAATCCTTCCATTTTAAGGGACAAAGGGGAAGGTGGAGAGGAGAGGAACAAGACCATGTTGGCATCTATTAAGATCACTTACACCAAATCAAAACCTTATATTCAATTCATCTCTGCACTTTCCCAGAGCGAACCAAGGAATGTTCCCCTAAGTAATTACAATACAGGTTAAAGGCATAAGGACTGTGGTCATTCATCGATTCTCGATTTTTAGTCCCAGACTTATCACTGCTTGGAATAAGAGGGTTGAAAGAATAGATACATTTGTAAAATGACTAGAATAATTTTACCCACCTCAGGGACTCAGTGAGTGTTTAATACCATAAAGGACTTTGAGATAACCAGATGAAAGGTGCTTCAGAAGGCAGACATGATTACTGGATTAGAATTTCAGAGAGTGAGAAAGGGGTCTTTTGTGTTGACAGAATTTTTTCTTCCTTTTGTAGTCTTATGGTAGCTTAAAATTTTTTTTTGCCTACCAATTTTTTTCAATTTCAGAGCTTGTCCTTGACTTGGTATTGCTCTCCTGAGAGGGAATACGTATTGGTGTAAACTGTCTGCCTCCCTTTTGGATTTTGTTTTCTAATATGCATCTTTGCATCTTTGAATTCACAAGGCTAATTTTCTACATTCCCCACGGTTGAGATGCTTGCAAAGTAAAGTGGGTATCACCTGGGGACAGTGTTCAGCAAGTTGGTGTTTATTACATGTCACAGAGGCACATGCAGGCACACAGACACACAAACATAGGCATACGTCTGTGCACATGTGAATGCACACGCGCGTGCACACACACAAACACACACACTATCCTTATGTTGAATTGTTTGGAGACGAGACCAATTTTGTTTCATTCTCTAAAGGTTGCCATAATATCATTAATCTCTCTCAGCCCTTAAAGATGGCCTCTTGCCATAGTCTGTCAGAAAACAAGATATAGACCATTTACTTTAAATACCTAAAAATAAAAAATGCTGAATCAGATGGCTCTCCACTCACAAACACCCAGAGGTGCCTCACGTATTTTGCAGTTGTTGGAAAGCTTTTGAGTCGCACAGGGGAGCGATGAAACTTTGGTTTTCCTGCGGCTGAAATGCTCTAGTATATGAGCTCTGCTTCTTTTTACTGGGAAAGTAAGTAGTGCTGATTAATAAGAGTACAGAACTGCCTAGCAGCCCTTGAACTGAAGAATAGATCATTAGCCATTTGGAGTAGGATTTTGCCTTCAAAACCCCCATCCCCTGCTACCTACCCTGCCTCTTTCTTATGTTCTAGAAAAGTCTGTTGCAATGAGAGCTGGTCTGGGGACCACGCTGTGATGGCATTTCAGTTCAACCAATCACAGGGGAGTGGCACGTGGACCCTCCCAGTGAATCCACCAGTGAATAAATAGTAGCATCTCTTTGGCATGAAGAGGCTGATGATGCCATAGCCTCAAATCTGTAAGCCTTTGTTGTGTGTGTGGGACTTTCCCTCTTTTAGGCACTAGGACACCTGAGCTCTGCAGAGCCGCACAAGTGCCTTTGTTCTATAAATAAAACATTACGGGATCTAAAAAGAAGAAAATTTGGCTACAAAATCCAAAGTATGTTTAATTAACAAAACTTAACATTCTGCCAGGAATGAACTATTACCCAGGTCGGCTTTCCTGCAGTAAATCAGGTATTGACATAACGGTTGAGTCTTGGGTTCATGGATAAACCTGATGCGGCTGAGTGGGACCTTTTGAAGAGAAGGCGCCTAGAAATAATGGGTCCTGAGTTATCTTTCTTGGCTAGATTGAAGTTCGGAATTGATGGGTTTGTGTGATCTGTTAACAGCCCAGAAGTCTCCACCAGTTAGCATGGGGGTGTGTTTCATCACACAGTAACTTTGTGATGTGTTAGCTGTTTTCTTGTTGTGCATACATTGCCTTCTGTGTTCTCTCTCAGCTGAAATGTTGCTGCGAGCTCCCGCTCCTTCCATTATACCTCTGCGCATTCATGGACTCCGCCTTCGAAACTATTGGCAGGTGTTAGCATCTTCCCTGGGTAATTTCAGGCATTTTCCTTTGAATGAAAACGGCTCACTTGGAAGGTTGTGAAAGGCAGATCCATGTGGATTTGAGAGGATTTTGTGTTGCGATGTGGTGGGAAGGCTTGCCAGAAATTGCCCGTTTCAGGCTGATGATGCAAAACTAGACATCTGTTAAATTAACATCTACCTAACGTTTTGCCTTCAGTCAAATGCATTTTTTAAAAAAAATTAAATCTCTCCCACTCTGTCCTGCTTTCTTTTTTTCCCCACTGTCAAAACAATCTGTCACAAGATATTTAATTTCTGTGTAATGGGTTACTTAAAGAAACCAGCATATGGTACAGTGAATATACCTAGCTCTGAGCTCCAATCAAGTCTACGTTGATCTCACCGGCGGCTACTCACCAGAAGCATGTTGTGCACAGCGCAGACTTTGCTGTGTGCTCAACTCACTGAGCTCTGACTCGGGTCAGGGCCAGGCTCTCTGGTGACTTTTGCCTTTCAGGAGGAAAATATCCACATAAAGATTCTTGTTCCACTAACGAGTCAGAAATCACTTTCTGTTTTGGTCAAGCGGTGACTCTCTGTGGTTCTGATTGTTCTTCTGGCCCTAACAATGAAGAGTGAATAAGAATACAATTGCTTCTCTGAGCACATTTGTATTCCCAAACACGAGATCAAATGTATAAGCCATTTAAAACACTGTAAGCCAACTAAGTTTATGAATTATTTTATTCATTTATTTATCCAATAACTTGTCTATCATCTATCTCTCTACTTATCAATATTAGGTAATAGTAAGGAAAGACATAAATATGACTATTTTTACAATAAATTAGTAAGAGAATCTATAAGCAGACTATTAGTTTATAGAATATTTAATATCACCAGATATTAACAAATCTTCCCACATGTATATAAATGCATACATACTAAATATACAAACAAATCTATATAGCTTTTGAAATTACTTCATTTTTTCCATTTATTTATTTTCACAGAGTACTTCATATCAATACGGTATAGGTTCAGTGACTGATCATATATATTTTTTTTGACTGTGTGCCTCTTTTTTCCTATCAGAAGAGGCATGTGGCCCATTTCCTTTGAAGTTTTCGGGATCTCCTGACTGCCTTTTATTTGGAACTACAAGTGGAGATGCCTAGGGCTGCTTCTGAGGGCTCCCCAGGTTGGGGTGGCCTTGAAGGATCTTAGTCAGGGAAGCAGGGGGTGCAGCAGAGCTCTTACCAGAAGGACACAGGAGGCCATAGCCACTTGCTGATTGCTCCTGATTGTTCATGCACTGAATGGCTATGTTTAGGGCTTCTGGGGAGAAATAGCACAACGCCTGCAATAAATCACTTAACTTTATTATTTATTAATCGAAATTCTCAAGTGCACTAGAAAGTGTGTCTAGGACATCATCTGGGCAGAACTATCACAAAGAATGTGCTAGGCTAGGCAGTAAAAATATAGCTTACTTATCCCAAATAGTCTAGAATAGCGGTGTTGTTAATCAGAGCAGGAGAAAGTCTTGAAGTCTCCCCCAGCCCCCATGAGCATAAATTTTCTTAGCCATACATCGGGGCCAAGTCACACAGACGTGGTATTCCTGTTGAGTTCATCAGGGAGTTTCAATTGCCATCATGTGCCTTATCATTTAGTGTTATTTTTGAGAATTATAGTTGTTTCTCGTGATTTTTTACCTTGATTCTCTGGACCTCTAATCTCAGTCTCTGAATTTCAAAGCACCGCTCAGGAAGCTACCATACTTAGCTCAAGCTGAATGCTGCTAAGAGTATTAAAATCAAAGATGTCCTCTGGTCCTTATTCCCCCCACTCAAAGTAAAGCGTCGATGTTAGCACCCGGCAGAAGCCTGCCAGTGTCCGGCTGTATGACGGCCAGGAACATTGGGAAATGATGCTCGGCCCCAGTGAGACTGCCTAGTTTGTCTGTTCAGCCTGGTTACTACTAAGGGAACCATAAGTGCTTATTGTGTGTAAGACTGAAATTGTCTCCTTCGCTATCTCTTGGGAGACCAAACATGGTAGATAAATAGGAGGCTTGCAGTCTTGAAGATCATTAGCAGCTTAATCCTTCACAGTGCTCAAAAGGCATAGGTTTGACAGAGTCTTAGAACATACCTCTTAGTGAGCGGGCACTGTCACAGGTGCAGGAGCAAGGTGCGCGAAGAAGGAGAGGAGCCCTGAGTTGGTGGGACACGGCACAAAAGCAGGCTGGAATAGATTGATGCAGCATTAATCATGTAAAAAAACTAGAAGAGCGTCACCACAAACTGAGGAAACTGGTCTGGAATCCCAAAAAAACAAACAGGATATGACCAGAGATGGTTTCTCAGAGGAAGTGAGTCATGAACTGAAAACCAAAGGACAGGCATCATAAATTTGCAAAGAGTAAGAGTGCTGGGGGGGGGGGGGTTGAGCATCATGGCAGCAGGAAGCAGAAGATTCCCCAGGAGGGGAATGACGCTAGCACTCAGGGCTGAGGGGAAGGCGGTAGAAACTGGAGGATAGTCGTGCAGGAACCAACACGTGAGAAGACAATGTCAGCAGATAGCCCCGACTGATGGAAAGCAAACTTTCACCATAGGAAGAGTTGTGGAAAAGCCTGTTACAGAGAGCAACAGAAAAGTCCCTGAACCTCACATGGAGCCCCAACTCTGTGCCTAATTCTGGGCTGGGTAATGAGACAGGATGTGGCTACATTGCATTACAAGCTAAAGTGAGGGATAATGAACCTTTAAGCGACGTGGAAGGGTCCGTGAACATCATAGGTGATGAAGAAAAGATTGGGGGCAGGGGAGGGTTGGATCTGGCTTTCAGGATCAGCATGCCTTCTGCACAGCTGAACGGTGCCTGGCTAATTTCCCTTTCTAATGAGACTAACACAAAATCCATCCATTTAGACTATTCAGCTTTTCGCAAACGGACCAAGCTGTTGGGGTAGAGGGGAAAGAGGGGCTGACATTGATGGATGGAGTTAAATACCAGAGTCTCCCTCTTCACACAGACTTTTCTAAAGCAGTATTGTGACAGAAAGGCCCTCGGAGCCCCAGGTGGGTAGGGCAGGCTGGACAGAGCCCAGCGTCTCCCTGAGACTAGGAAGCAGGGTACGAATGGGGTCTCCCGTCAGAGTGGCAGGGTCCTCTTCAGGCCTGACATCAGGGTGGCATGTGGAGAGGAGGTCCCCAAACAAGGCTCGATTCTCATGGGAAGCAGCTCCAAGGGGTCATTCCGTGGGGGACACATGGTTTCCCTTGGAATAATTTAACTCTTTGTACAGAATTACCACCAAAGTAGCAGCCATTGCCCACTTCTGCCCATGGGACCACTTTCCAATTTTTTTTGTGTGGATATTAAATGGTCATTTATCTTGATTCTGAAATATGAATGGCTTTGCTCTGGGCCTATTTTAAT
The DNA here is from genome assembly GCF_037038515.1 of Microtus pennsylvanicus. NCBI lineage: Eukaryota > Metazoa > Chordata > Mammalia > Rodentia > Cricetidae > Microtus > Microtus pennsylvanicus. The sequence continues at coordinate 83,380,566 of NC_134589.1, forward strand.
CATGGCTAACTCACAATAAGAAAGGTTGCCATCCCTGGATGTGAAATCTGAATGTATTGTGCTGTAAATACTAAAGATGACGGCCGAGCCAAGGGTGTCAGGAAGAGCTGAGCATATGTTTTGAAAAGGGAATGATGAGCGCTTTCCTTGGATTTTTGACAGCTTCTTGGTCCGATGTTCTGTGACCTCTTGATGAGGTTTTCATCGTTTAAGGGAATCCAAGAAGCACAGGTGACTATGTGTCTAGTGTTCCTACGAGGTGGCTATAGCACCAACAGGTGCGTGCAGAGCTGCCCTGCTTAGGGGTGGAGAAAGGGGTCTCAAATGTTGACAATTCTTAGTGACATTTTATGTGTATTGCATTTCCTGGGTTTATTTTGTCTATGTTTCATTTTCATGTTACAGATGAGGAAATGGAGGAAAAAGTAAAATTGAGTAATTTTCAAAGTCATTCAGCTTCTAAATAAAGGGGCTGGGATTTGGATCCCAGCAATCTGGTTCCAAAATCTGTATTCCTTACCGCCACTGGTACGCACAAAAACATGGGTTGGGCTAAAAGGGTGACAGGATTTAGTAGCCGTTGTTTACATTCAGAGGAACCTCTATCTCTTTTCTCCTCTTCCTTATCTTCCAACCTGTTCCCACTGCTTGTAAAAAAAAACAGACGCCTGAGGTGGGGGAAGGATGAGTGGCAAAACAAAGCAAATTCTTACAAGTAATTTTTAAAAAAAAAATATTTAGCATCAGAAGCACACATTTCTGGAGAGTAATGGTACCAAATGAAACACATACTGCCCTCTTTCCTGAGAGAACAGCCATGGATATGCGCAAGCACAGATGGGCATATGCAAACGTGCACACACTGGCAAGAATACATCTCCCCATGTGTGTGTACATGCAAGCTCACGTGCATATAAACACACATCCATATGCAAAGACATGTACCTGCATGGGTACAGGCATGTGCCCATACATATATAGTTGCTTTTAACGTTGCACACACAAAGCTCCGATAGCTCTTTGTATTTTTCCCTAATTCAAGGCTAGTTACAATAACCAACAGCTCTCAAGAAGATTCCAACAGTTTGGCCTTAAAAATAGTTTCGGCAAATGCATTTTGGAAAGCCATCTGAGAAATAAAGACCAGCTGCACCTTTCTGTTTAAAATCTGAAACACTGGTCTTTGAAGTATTTTTATATTTTCTTCCTGTCCACATGCATATTATACTTCATATATTCACGTTCAGTTATATTTTCTCTAATCGGGTCTCTGTTGAGCATCCTGATGCTCGTCAAATGGTGGACAAGCATCTTTCTTGTAAGCTATTGTCTTCTCTTTTAAATCTTGCTGTTCCAACAACATACGGAGTCATTTTCTACTTCGTGTTCGAAAACTCCGACTTCTGTCTGTGGAGTGATGGCTGGTGTAGAAAAGGCCAGCTCACAGCACCTGAAAGAACAGAGGGGGAAAGAATCATCCCATCTGTTGGCATGCTCGTTTCCCTGACCCCCCAAGAGGCAGCTTCTCCATTTTAAGAAGAAATGCCTCCTGAGCACATGCGGCCTCTGTAACTCCTTGAATCAGCAAACATAGTCAGGGCCAATCTGACTGTCGGTCTTAGCAAGGAAATTTCGGACGTGCTGGAGTGCACCAGACCCACGGCACTGTCCTCATCGGAGCTTGGGCTAGCCTATTAAATTCTGTAAGAAGCAAAAGCTCCCTCAAGGACATGATTGCAAAAGAAAGACAGGAGAGAAAGAAGCCTCGATCTTCTCTTCCCAATCTTCAGCATCAGTTCTGAAAGCCGATGTTTGGGGAACCCCTAATGGCTAAATGCACACGAGCAAAAGCAGAAGAATATGCTGTGATTTCGTTTGCTGTGAACACGCTGAGCAGCTTCCTTTTCTCCCATCTCTGTGTCTCAGAGTTGGAGCCGTTTTGCCTCTCTATCTGTTTCCAGCTTGGTTGAGTTACAACCAATCAGATATGAGGAAAATTAGATTTTAATGGAATATTTGATTTTCATTGCTTAATTGATTTAATTGCACGTTTCTAGTTCAGACTGGTAGAAATGCAAAGACTTTCAGTCAAATGCAGACAAGCTCTCATTTTTCTGTGTTCAACAATGACAAACTTAATACGACATTAGCCTTGAGTCTGGAACTTTGGAGGCAGGTTTTGACCAACACTTTTCTGAATTGTTATCTGCAGTCTGTGTTTGTTTCTCTTTCATATATATGCATAAAGGAATATGCATAAGTATACATATTCCAAGTCAGAATCTTATATTTGCAATTGCTTATTCTGGTTGTATTGACTTATGTGTTTTTGTTTGTCAAGAAGGACAATATATGTGTGCTTATATAAACTTACACCTTGTTTGCCAGGACGTCAAATACCACAGACTGTTTCCTTTTTGCAGCTGGGAAAGGGAAAGGCAGCCAGGAAGGTCAATTGTCTAGTCTCTGGTCAAGGTCAGTGGGTTCTGTTATTGTCTGAGCTTTTCAGAGTTCTAAGTAGAAGCCAGTGCATGCTGATGCCTGGTGTATACTGACTGCTAGGATTCTGTAGTGTGCTGGTACAACAAGACTCAGCACAGGTTGGAACATCAGAATTCTACCTTTCTGTTTTTCTGTCTATCTGTCTGTCTGTCTATCTGTCTGTCTATCTGTCTATCTATCTATCTATCTATCTATCTATCTATCTATCTATCTATCTACAACACACACACATATAAACCAAACACACATAAACACACACACACACACACTCCACCACCACCACAACCACAACCACCCCTCTGCGCTGGTCATCATCCCAACTTTAGCATCCACATTGGCAGCCATATTTGACAGTTCACCTTCTCTTTCTACAGTCATACAAAAAACATCCATCTTTGCACAATATTGGTATCCCCTTAACTCATTACAGCACTAGCTAAGGACTCAACCAGGAAACACATTGTTTCACTTCTTGTTTTGGTTTGCTTGTTTATTTTGTTACTTTTGTTTTATAAATGAGGAACTTGCTTTATTTTCCAGTCTTGCCTTGAACTCTTAGACTAAAACAACACTCCTTTTCCAGCCTCCTGAATCGCTAGGACCTTAGGCGTGCACCACCACCCTCCACCCACGTCTATTTATTTTGACATGTTACTTTTGCTGTTGTTGTTTACCCTTACCAGTTTGGGAGAAATTAGGATCTCTCTACTCATTATGAGAATTCTGTGTACAATTGTGTGTATATGTAGGCACCTATGTATCTGCATGCATCTGTGTGTGTGTATATATATATACATATATATGTAAATGTCTGTGCAGATATATATGTTTGTATATATGTACAAACCACTGGAAATGTAATTCTAATTATATGACCTGTATTATACAACCAGGTGCCTTCTATATTTCTTTGTTGTTCTCTTAATTTGAAATGTGATGGCCTATTTTAAGCTATAGAGTTCCTTCATCTTCCTCCTCGTTGCTCACTTCTGAGGAGACTTCCTCCTCTGCAGCTAGCAGGACACAGAAAGCCTGGAAGCCTATGTTCTGGAAACATGGCCTGCCATTGAATCCTAGCTCTCTTTGTGTTAATGGTGGATCCTCAGAAAACGTGATTCTCTTCAGGTACTTATTTTCCCCATCTGTAAAATGGGAATATTCGCAGGTTATAGCTCTCAGCATTATGTGAATGTTCAGTGATATAGTAGGCTTAAAGTTCTGAAGCAGCTACCTAGCATATATTACTTATATAGCAAATGCTATGAATACGACTGGACTCTAAATATGTGGCATAGGCTAGCCTGAGCACCTTGCAGGCTTTCCTTTATTTAGCCCCAGTTCTGCTCCACAGAGAGTGAGTCAGCTCACCAGAGAATATTATGCAATAGCTAGTGACATTTTTGGTTGTCACGACTTGGGGGTTGCTACTGGCACCTAGTGGATAGAAGGTGAGGCCGCGTGTGTGCACTAAACAATGCACAGGACGATCACCCACTGGATGGCATGGAACTGGCAATTGTGTGCACTGTGTTCACTTTACAGACTGATCTGATGCCTGGAGAAAGCATTGCTTTGCACTCTGCAGATGTAGTGTTCACAGTCAGTCTGCCAAGCATTTGGTACAAGAGAGCTAGGGGGTTTTGTGTGTTTTTGTTATTGTGTGTGTGTGTGTGTGTGTGTGTGTGTGTTTGATTTTTTTAAGTTAACTACATATAAGTTTCTCCAAAAGATCAAGGCAGAACACTTGGGTGGTTTGTACAAGCCGAAAAGTAAAGGAATGGATTCTGGCAAGTTGGAACAGACCTTGTCCAAAATATAGCAGCAAAGTGCTAGAAGACCAAACCTGTGCCAACTCTGAGCCCTTCACACTGTTGGATTGAGAGAAAGTCCTGGGGGCTTAAGTATAACTGGTCGGATGATGGGAGCCTCTCCCACACCTGAGAAGGCTTTGCCTTTCAGTAAGCACCTAAGCCTGCTTAAATATTGTACCCGTTGGTTTGTTCAGTCCTGAAAAGTACTCTAAACTTAAAAATTCACAGATATTGTTGCTTAAGAGGAAGCCAAGAAGGGTGTGGGGTTAAAGAAAATACTACATATCAAGTGAATATAATCAAGTAATAGAAATAAATATCAAGATAGCGTGGAGCAGGTTAGCCTTCATAATACAAAATAAAGGTGTGATACCATTGTTCATGAAGCTCATGAATAGGAAACACTTTATCTCAGGTAATCTGAGAACACAGGGGCAGAGCATTGCTCAACATAACCCTGGGCAGGACCCAGAATGGACCCATAGCTCACATTCATTTGCAGAGGTGGATGCAGTTTGAGAAGCAGTGATACCCTGAGACACGCGCACACACACACACGGTCCTTTCCTATTCTAGGCCTCCCACTTTATAGTTGAATAGAAAATATTAGCGGTAATTGGTTGGTCCCACTTCTCAGCCTCTCAGCCTTTGTGTTAACTGTGGTCCATCTCTACAGCCCAGCAACTCTTCTCTCTGTTAGATCCCTTGCGATGTGTGCAGAGAATTAGCTGGATGTGTTCAGAGAGCCAAGTGACTCAAACTGCATCCCCTTCATTATGACCTCCGGTCAAACCCAGATGTCACTAAACAATTTGTGATCTGCAGCGGTCACTGTGGTCTGGGCGAAGAGGCCACAACCATTAGTGGAGATCAGTTCCCAAACCATTTCTTTGAGAATGTTTATTACACGACTCGATTTCTGTCTTTTTGAGCACAGCTAAACTAATGACAACACGGTGTACAGTCCTCACAACTGGCATTTTAATTGTGACATTCGTTGGATTAAAAGTCCTCTGACTTTTGGCCCCCCACATGTATTTTTACCCCTATTGTACCAACTCTTAGCTAGCTGCCCCACAACTGTTACTGGCAAGTCACAATGAGTGTGGAGGGTGGGGATGGAAAAGAATGGATTTTTTTTTATGTGGCGTGATGTATTGAAGAGAAGGAAGCATTGTCTTCCAAAAGTAGAAAATTGGACATGAAAATGTGTTTGCGGGAACCAGTTATGTTTGGTGGGTAGGTGTTTTGTGCTTCAAATTAATATTTGTCCTTTAAAATAGCAGATGTTTAGCTGTATATGTGGGCAGCGGACACAAGTGGGAACAGCATCGCTGTTCCAAGTGAAGGGCTGAGAGACAAGTGTGACTCTCACAGCCAAGGCATTCCCCACCTCCTCCTCCTCCCTCTTCTGCTCCGAGTTGCTGCTTTCTCGGCATCCCAGACACACACCATGGAACCTCAATTTTCAAAGGCATGAAGCCACACTTTTCAGTGCATTAATGGCTATTAATGAGCGAGGTCTTCAGACCAGCAGCATCCGTGCCCAGGGACTGGTTAAAAAGTCAACAGCCCCAGGGTACATGCAGCCCACACCTCTAGGATCAGAACCTGCATACTAGTAAGACCCTGATGATTCCTGACCTCATTTAAGGCTGAGAAGGGATGGTCCAAAACATTCTCAACCGGACCTCTTCAGTATTACTTACTTATTTCTGTATCATCCTTTTGCTTTTGCATATATTACTTGAGGACATATATTGTCCTCTTTTTCAGAAGATGGGATTTTGTTTGTTGGAATCTGCTTGGCATGTGTGCACATTCCCTGAACATAGCAGGACTCAATCACCTTTTGGGATATTTGATTTTCATACTCAGACAGGGACTAAGCCAAAAAGGGAAGAGCTGAGATCTGCATGTACCCATTTTGGCACCTCTGCTTTTCCGGCTCGATGATCTTGAGTAAATTATGTATGACCCTGTCCACCTCAGTTTCTTTCCATGTGAGTTGCAAGACATAATTACTATCGCATGGTTTTGTTAAAAGGATCAAATGAGATCTAACATTGAAAGTCGTCAGCAGAGTGATAATTGGTCTGTGGCGACTTCTTGATAAGTATCGGCTACCATTATATTAATTATCATTTAAGCTAGTGGGTTCTAGGCATGGTACGCCCTAAAAGAGTACGCTCCAGCCCCACCTACGCCCACTCCATCTATTATTAGGCTCAGGTTTCTCAGCGGGGGTAGATTTTGATTCCGGAGACAGGGCGTCGTGTAGACAAGGTACACTGTCATTCAGCGGAATGGAGTGGGGTGGGGAAGGGGGGAAGGGACCACTCTTGGCATCTAATGGATACATATCCATAATGTTAAATTCTCAGGATGTTATGATTCACCCACACACACAACAGCGAAGTATGATCTTGCCTCAAATGTCAATAGCACTAAAAGCTGACAGAATTTCTACTATCCATGGAAGAATTAAGTTAGTAAAGTGTTTTCTTTTTTAGGATTTAGACACCAGTGTATAGTCATTCCCTCAAATATTAATGTTGAGCCCCTTTGTCAGAATTCATCTACTGAGAGGCAAATCATTTCTTGTGGAACGAGCCACACAGTGGAAAACCTGATGCAGCCTGATTAACCTATTAAAGGTCATAAAACAATAACAATTACATTGCACATTTCATTCTTTAATATCAAAGCGAGCTAGGCTCTTTGAAATGTAAAACATCATAAGTGAAAGAATAGCGCCTTCAATTCCCCCAGGAGCCCAAGGTCATTGTATAAATAACACACTGGTTCCCCTATTCATTTCACTCCATCCGAGGATAGGCAGGAGGCCACAAAAGATGGGACCAGGGAACAATCTGAAGAAGGGTGAAGCTCCAATGCCGGGGACTGGGGTCAAACACTGGAGCCTGGGCCCACAGATCAACAAGGATGCTAGAAATGCCAAACAAACGTCCTTGAAGCTGGTAGAGGGATACAGCACAAACAGCCTTGCTTTCTGTTTCTCGTAGCAAATCAGAAATGCTGCAGGAACTTCCAAGGACACATTAATTTCCCAGGTACTATTGCAAAATCAAGGGCGAGGAGGCGAGTGTTAGGTTCTATTCCTACTGTGAACAGATTAGGCAGACACCAATTTACACCTCATTGGTAAGAGAAGCTTTATTCTGCAAGTGAGACCACATTTACATCTTTGGTAATTAAGCTAAAAGATTTTTTTTTTAAATGACATTTCCCCCACCACCAATCCTGAAGTAAATATTGTATGGTAAGTGGGATCAAATGCTAAAATAGACGCATTAGAACCATCATCCAAACCTGAGGCTGGGCACCATGTTTCAACATCATCGTTTGGCGAGGCTGAAACCAGAGCTGTGCCTCGTGGCGTTTGGGTTTTACAAAAGGCCACAATTACTAACTGAAGCCACTGAAGGGCCGGGAGGTGGCAGAGACATGCTGTTGGACAGGGCTGCCTCTTGCCCTCTCTCTGAAACAGTGAGCCACGGTAGTGGGTGCTCCATACATCTCCAACATCCTTTACTTCTTGGCAATTTTCATTCTTAGGAAAGTTGAACCTAGAGAGCGGTATATTAAGAGCTCTAAGAAACTAGCATCATTTAGTCCACACACAGAAGAATCTAGTTGACCTGAAAGGCATTTCTCCCCTCCTAGCAATAGTTTACATGGTTGCTATAAGCAATACAAATATGGCCTTGGATAATAAATAATTGCTGAGCATCAGGAAAAAAAAGTGAAGTATGGGTAAGAAAGAAGACAGATCATTTCTAAAGAGATTTGCGCCAAGACCGAGGCTGTGGAGTAAAGATAAGTCATCCGGGATCTCATCTGCTCTGTGCTAAGGGAGATTATAGAGTTCACACATATGCTGAATACTGTAGATGGCCCAGCCAGGCTGAACTTTGTGTTTGTTTAATGCATTTCTTCTATGACAAGCATACAAAGTAAGGTAATCAAGTAAAAGCCTGTCGCTGGTGTTTCCCAGCTTTGTGGTCAGTCAAATCAACCCGGAGCCCACTTTTAAAGAAAATGGTGACGAACCATCTAATGTTCATCTATGTTGAGCGGAAATACCAGAAAACAGTGGTCTTGCCATTGGGTTCTAAGTCCTGGCTTGTATATTCTCAGCCCTGATAACCACACGAAAAGTCTCAGATATGTTTCTTTTGTATTTGGGGGCATTTTGTGAGTTGGGGGGAGTGTAAAAATATCACCCACTTTGTCATCTAAAAGAGATCCAGCTTGCCCCTTGGAAGCACCTTTATCTTTGTGTCCCTCGGTTGTTCCATAGCCTCTCCTGCAAGACGGCTCTGATGCCAGGTCCTATAAGGTTCTTCTTACAACCTGCTGATAACTGCATCCCAAAGAAACATCTTGACCTCCTTCATCCTTGCCCTCAAGGTTGCTTCTGAGCTCTGTCAAGCAGTGTCTCTGTGAACCACACCAGCCTGCTGCCCTTACGGCCTCTATGCACTCTCTACCCTGTCGCTGAATGAAGACTCCCCAATATGTAGCTCTGGGCATCTTAACCCAAAAGAACTCACTCTGTAATTCATCAAATGCCTGGCAAATCGTTCCTGCATAGGAGCCAAGGTTCTAGGTGTGAGCATCCAACAGGGAGCCATCTTGGAGTTTGCGTGTTAATAAAAACAGTCTTGGACTGAAATTAGTTAACTATATAACGATTTAGAAATATGAAGTGTTTGGGGGGATATACAGAAGAGCCGTGACGTGGGAGGGAGACGTCATGCAGTTTTTAATTGGCTGACTGGAATAGCCTCGGCGTAAAGATGACATTGAGGGGAAAATATGAATAGCTTGCCAGTGTGGTCCTTATTCAGGGAGGTGAAGTCCTAGGACCTTGTGCAGGTGCTTGGAAGAGGGGAAAGAGCAGATGAGAAGGCCATAGACCTGGTGACACACGAACATACGTGTCTTTGAAACATTCAAAAGACGTAGGGCATGCAGAATTCTCGGCTATCTGCAGCAGAGGTATTGGGTTCTCGTTAGAAAAAAAGATGCTGCTAAGTTGCAGCTAATCACTAGGGGGAGTTTATCAGTATCTGGCTGACTTCTGGTTCTGATTCTCCACGGACATGTCTTTTGCTGGTTTTGCCTTTATTTACACAGTCCTATCCGGCTGGTGGATGAGGTGAGGGATGGATTCCAAGAAGAGGCTGACCCTCTTGTCATTTTGGTTTTCAGCTTCTAGGAGGCAAAGACAAGGTGTCTTTTTTCTTTCTTGCCCGTTGTCCCATTTCAACAGGGCAAGCCCAAGTGTTCAAGAGTCTGCCATGCCTTTGCTTCTCATTTGCCAAAGAACTTCTCCAGATGAATCACATAGCCGTTGTAGAAGAGAACCATACAAGTGCCTTGATATGAACAGGTAGGATGCATTTGAGTCATAGCAAACCCACCACAGGCAACCAAAAGTTGACAATAGAAGACAAATTGAAGGCTTTAGAATAATTCAGAAAAGAAAGAGGGTGGGCTGCACCCGAGTGGTGACAATGGAAGTGTTAAGAAGTATGCAAATTCTGATTTTTTTTCCTCCCCTGCAGTCTGACCTTATTTTTATTCTCCCAGGTCTTGAGGGAGGACAGGGTTATTAAGCTTTCAGAGATGGGTGGTCCTCTCACTATGCATGAGATGATGTCATAGTGAAGGAAATGAGGTCAGGGCTAGGTTTCTCTTATTGCCAGCGATTAGTCAATGCGCTCTCTGAACAATTGTAAACCTGGTAATTCACTTAGTGCTGTGACTGTACATGGCACCCTGTCAATCCCATCATCAGCTAATATTTACGGGGCATCTGCAGAGGACACGCTATTGCACTCAGAGCAGCAGAGGTGCTTTTCTTCCAGCTAGCCCAGGACGACTGGCTGCCTTATGACATCACTCTGTTAATTGATGGGTGTCGTCTTCAGACCATTTGGCAGCTGGAATATCATTTTTGAATTTTTTTTTTTGAAGAACAAAGAAAAGGCTTAAGAGAGCTGCTTCTGTGAGCATGCTAATGCCTTTCATTAAGCGTGTCACAAACAGGAAGATAACAGTCCCACGTATTGGGCCGAGAGGTTGAGGCAGATAATGTTAAAGAAACTTGGGCAGTGTCATATATTCAGATGGTGGCTGGTCGGGAATTGAAATGTGATCACTTTTTATTGCACTATACTGCCTCTCAGTGGTACATGTTATTCCCACTTCTCTCATGCAGTGATGTGTTGCTGGAAAAACATCCCAAAGGACTGAACCAGTGCCTCTGCACTCTAAGGAGGTATCCATAGCACTATGTCTATGACATCTCCACAGCTTTATCACTAGAAAACTGGTTTGTTTGTTACAGTGTAAGTCCCAATTTAGAGGGGATTTGTCAGCTACTAAAATCACTGCTTCATGCGGGATGTGTGTGTGTGTGTGTTAAATTCTCATCAGAAAAATGTTATTGCTTTTATTGTATATCTAGAGAGAGGCGCATAGGAAGCAGGTTCATGAGATAAATTATTTAATTGACATCTTTGCACTCATTTTCTTCTGGAAAAATTGATCTGGTGATTATTGTTTTTGATGGATCTTTTTTTAAAGAGAATTTTCCAGTAAAAAAATATATATGTATATATAGTGCAAGAGTTAAATTCAGGGCAGAATAAACCTAAGGAAGGGGCAGTCTAAACGCAGAGTTTATTTGCAAATCTCCAGAGTAGCACCACGAAATGCCATGTACGCAGAGATGCACTAGAGTGTACACCCTCCAGAATGTCTGCCTGTTGTAATTCCTTCGCATTACAGATTTTAGTGCCTATCTCGCCTGCACAGCTTCCAGAGCTCCTCAGATATTCAGCATCAGAAATTGCACTGTTTTATCCTGGATTTTACAAATAGCAACCAGATTATTGTAAAACAGAACTATCTGATAAGTCAGGTTGTGAATTGCTTTTGTGATTGTCATGGGTGAGAGTATTGAAGAAGCTGGCAAACAGTGCAGCACACTGGTTACAGTAAAAAGAAAACCCAGAGCAGCGAATGCATTTTTTCTGATGAATACATTCGAGGCTGTGATCATTGTGCAACTTCTGGTTGGATGCTTTCAAATGTTCCATATTGAAAAACATCAGTAACAAGAACCAAACAGTCCACCAAAGCCTGTGTTCAACTCAATGGAGAGGAACATCAATTCTTGCTTAGCGTTTCATTGAGGCCAGCTCTATTCGGTCCACCATGGGAAGCAGAGACTTGAGCTTTTCTCCTGATTGGCTTTTCCATTTCTGCTTTATGATTAGGAGGCCACTACTTTGGTTTTCACTCAGGAGCTTGTTCAGATCACCATGCAAGACAGAAAAGGAAAGTAGGAAAGACAGACTTCTGATCCACACACAAAAGCCAAGATGCCAGAATATGGTAATTAATGTTCACAATTTTATAAGCAAAATAATTGCTTTTAATTGGCTAAGTAAGATATGACATAATTACAATACTCAATAAGCTAATTTAAGAAAGCTATTTATAACACAAACCTTTAATTATGTTAGGTACTCATTCCTATTTTGCAAATGGATATGAAAATGGACATGAATTATCTTTACAAATAAAGATACATTAAGGGACATTTTTGAAATTTTACAGGTTATGTTTTTTTTCTTTGTTTTGTTTTCGAGAATGTTTGTTATTTTCATTTTGAAAAGCAGTCATTTATAGACAGTTCCACTAGCCTGAGTCTGTAGTGAGTGCAGACGGAAGCACTATGTGGGTGAAAATTCTCGCCGAGAAAGCTCTTTGTCAGAGGAGAAAGGCTGATGGGGTGAGATGTTCTCAGCCATGTTCTCTTCCTGTCATGGTCACCCTAAAAAAACAAACCTCTCTTAAGAGATGAGTACATAATTGGGTCAGAAATGACCCACAGAAGAGACCATTGGAATCCAAAAAAAAAAAAATCTTTCTCTAAAGCCTAGTTGTGGGTGGGTCAGTGCGAACTGACTCCCAATGAATGTATACGTGATGACAGGGAGTCTTCCTCATCCGGAGGCCAGGTTGCTAATGCTTCCTCCACACAAGTCTTCTGATGGAATGAGGAAGTTATGACATTTTCATAAATAGTGGTTGACTCAAAACATGTACTCAAAAATATACACACTGGAGCCAATGAGATTGCTCAACCAGGAAGGGAATTGCTTTGGAACCTGAAGATTTGCGTTTGATTCATGAATCCCACAGAGCAGAAGAGAGTCTATTCCTGAAAGCTGTAAGTTGTCCTCTGACCTACACACACACACACACACACACACACACACACACACACGTACACGGGGGGAGATAACAGATAACATAATATAATGAAGTAAATATATTAATAAATGGATTAGGCCACTCTTAGTCTGAGACAGCTAGAAGAAATGCTATGTAGTCTTGCTCCTATTCCAACTGATTTCTAGCAAAATCTGAAAGTCCCAGGGACTGTATGGTAAGTTTCTTCCCATAATTTCTGAAGGATGGAATTGTATACCATCCTTCAGAAAGTTCAGTGTAAAACCCAAATCAACATGTTTTTCTATAAGTACATCCTAAGTACCCAGTAATACTCAAAGGGATGGCAATAGATAATACACAAAAAATAAACACAATGCTTGCAGCCTTCAGGAAAGTTGAAATCAATGTGTGGGAAATAAGATATGAACCCGGTAAAAATGATCTAGAAATATTAGAAGAAAAATAGCTCACCAACACCAGGGCATGTTCTATGACAAGGTAAGATTAATTGTAAAATCATATGTAATAAAATGTCCCAGTCAATGGATGCTTTGAAATTTGAGAAAAGAGTATTCACCATGAGCAATATGCAAAGGATTCTTGGGGGCTGAGAGAATTTTATATTGAACAAAACCGTAGCATGTATCTCACAAAACAAATTCTGCGTGAAAGGAGAGTATGCAGAAAGGCAAAATTGGGAGAGGCGTGCATTTACCTTTGGCACATTCGTTCATCAAACCTCTGGGTATCTGGCACTCTCTCTGTGCCTCCTAAGGACCCGGAAGCAAATGACCATGAAAAGAGTCCTCACTTCCTGAAGCATGTTCAAATGTTGCCAGGACAGAACAGGATGGTAAAAGCTCTACACCACTGACTGTCATGTGGGAGCATAGAGTATTTCTTTTCTTGTTTATCCACAAATACATTAGAAACAAGGTTTATGAATGTATCTGTGTGTGCGTGTGTGTCTGCATGAGCGTGCACGCTCATGCCTATCTCTTAGCGTTTATTCAGCTTGTTTTAAAATTCAACAGTGTTGTTCCCTGCTATGTTCATGGGAAAGCATATTGGTCAACTGAATTTTTTGCGTCGATCTGGGTTCTTTTAAATATGGTGTAGACTTATCTAGAGAGAACATAAATGAGAAGGTAATTATTGCTTGTATTTAACAAGAAGAATTAAAGGTTGCCAGATGCTGCGAGTGTTGGAGCGGTTACTCTTGACTTTCTGTGTACCCTTAAAAGGATGATTTCCAGCTATTAACCTTTCCCTTCCTGTGCATGGAATTGGTGGCCTGAGGGGGACACTTTCAGCAGAGTATAAATACATGTGAGAGGCCAGGTCCACAAACATTACTTTCCTATAGATTCTCTGAAGAGGATCGCACTCACTGCTGTTGGCTCATTCATATGTAATGTTTGTCTTTATATTATTTTGTATAATTATGATGGTGTTCATGAATGATGGTTCATGATGAAGCCATTTCCTTACAAAATAGTGTCCCAGAATTTAAATGTGGTTGAAAACTTTAATCCCCACGAGCCCAGATGATCAAACAGTCCACAAACATTTACCGAGTAAGCAAGCTGCTTCGTTTAAAGATTTATGGAAGACACTAAAGATGCAGAGATGTCTCAGACATGAATATTGCTTTCGTTTCCTTTCAAATATAATTGGAAACATGGGTCCGCAACCCGAAAGGTCAAATCATGATAAGCTTATTTATTAGGGTATAGGGATAAGGTTTGTGCAAATGGTGTGATTCTGTAAAAATCCAGAAGGGGAAGAGACAAGGGTTTGGTTTGCCATGAGCTGTTCATGTGACATCTGGAAAATTAATTTGTTAGTCCTTAGTTTCTACTTCTGTAAAATGACTCTAACAACAGCCGTTGAGGGGGTCATGGTGAGGGTTAGAAGTTGGGGGCAAGGAGGGCACTTGTATGATTGCTAACCACTCGTGATAGTGTAGATTCTAGATCGGAAGTGTGAGGCGCGCTCATTCTCTTCTACTTATTAAATATCAAATTCCTCACCCTATTTTATAGACAGGAGAACAAGGTTTAGAGAAGAAAGTATTTAACCAATGTTCCACAATTAAGAAGCAAATTCCAGGGTCAGGATTTGGACCTAGGGCAAAGTCCAAAGCCAAGCTCCTAATTATGACGTACGCCACCTTTCCTGGGGCCCTCGGAGAGTTACTGTGATTAAAGCAACTTCAGTGATGTAAACTAGGGAGGTCAAGGGCATCTTTTTGGAGGACTTGTAACTTGTTCTGGTCTTAGATCAAGCACTTCAGTTAAATTTACTTCTCCTACTTTGGTGGAGATGGGAGTGGGGGTGAAATATGAAGGATTGCTGTGTGTGAAGCTTTCTAGGAGATATGGGTGTGCTGGCCTGGGGGGACAGCGAGATCTTATGTGGCAGCGACAGAGGAACATTTACAGGGAGAGTCAGTGTCAAACCACAGAGGTGACTCAGTGTGCAGCAAAGAAATCCGCACTTTCTTCTCCAGGGAATTGTGAACCTTTGATGATTTTTTAAGCCGATACGTAAGATAATGAAATAAAACAGACTTTCAATTGGCCAATCAATAGCGATTGGGAACAGATGTCATTCAAAGTGGCATTTTAAGAAGGCTATTCTGGCTTGTGAGGGATGAATTGAAGAAGAAAGAAAAACCCTCTTCAAATGGTTGTTTTCAGTAAGCTGTGTCATGACGGGGGAGAGGTGTCTCAACTAACAGGGCGTTAATAGGAAAGTGTTGGTTTGCCACAGATTAGCTGTTTTATATGTTAGAGCTGATTCAAGGTCACACCTGGAATAATGTCACTCTCCTTCACTGAGATCTGAAGTGCCCTCTTGTAAAAACGAGGTGCTGTGCCAATCTGATATAGGAGGTGGCAGGGTGCAGGCTCACTCCTCGGGATGGACAGGGCATCTCTGCACCCTGCCTATGTCTCAGTGAAGAGAAGGGCTGTGCCAGGGAATGTCCGGAGCAACGCAGAGAGCAGGATGAGTCTGGGGTGCAGAAATGAAGCCACAAGATCTTTTGAAACTGTGGGAGTGGTGTTTGATGGTGTCGGTAAGGGAATGACTGCAGACAAAAGGAAGACATGAACCCACACTATCTCCCAAGATCTTTGCATTCTCACTGTTGGGGACCTTTAGGGAGAAGGCTTGCTCTGAGGGCAGATGCACTGGTCTGCTTGTAGAATTTGTTGGATTTTAAGCACATTATTCAATTGGAAAGACCCAGAGGGCAGTGTCAATAACTAGATCGTGGAAGGAAGGTCAGGGTGGAATAGACATCTTCCTGTGTCATCCATTTTGAGGAGATTAAATATTATGTTTCCCAGTTTAAAATTCTTAAAGGAGTCAAGGGAATCCCTAACAACGTGGGCGTTGCCATGTTCAAGCGTGTGCTGTGTGCTAAGTGCACACCACACACGGCATTGTGTATTCCTAACGACAGACCATGAGATGCTGACTCGCTCATATCCAGTTTAAGACAAGGAAATATCCACAGGGAAGAAAATGATTTGGTCAAGGTCACACAGCAAACAGGTGGCTGGGTCTGGGATCTGATCCCAAGCAGGCAGCCTCAGCCCCCAAACTGGGAACAGAAACACCAGAACAAATGCCACAGTCTAAGCAGGTAAGTGTGAAGCTGTCCTGCAGAGAAGTCGGCCATAGAACATACTCTCTGATTACAAATATTAACCGGATATAAGCTACCTTAGGGAGCCCCCTCGTTCAAGAGAGCTAGTAAAGAATTTAGATCTAGTAAGCTATAAATGATACGTACCTACCTCCTCCCTGTGTAAGCGATCAAAATGAGGAACAACACTGTTAACCATTTAGAGCTTTAAAAAAAATCTTTTTGTCTTGACTTGACTTGATTCCCTACCTTTCATTGACCGCGTTTTGCTTGCCTGTTCAATAAGCCCGAGTCTCCCTGTCCCCGCCTCTGTGATACTGAAACAGATGCACCCTTGTAGCCGAATCTTAAATTCTAGTGTCAGAAAATTCTTCAGTCCACTTATTCCCTTGGATAAAGTTAATTTTAGCTATAGATCCTATATCAATAATGTCACTTTGGGGCTGCTGCTTCCAATACACTCTGCAAAATATCTGGGGAGAGTCTGGAATTCATCCCTTTTCGAAAGCGGGGGCCTTGGAGCCTCCCTTCCAGTCTACAGCTGAGCACTCGGTGCTCTGGCCAGCTGCCTTCTGTTCAGCCCCTGTGTGTTCTCCATTCTCCGTACCGCCTTAATGATCAGAAGGGTTTCATCTGAGCACATCCGAGATGGGGGTACTTCTTTATTTGGGTCCAAGCAAAACACATATCCTCCCATTGGCAAAGCATGAAAAGAATTATGCTCTGGCTTTAACAAGATTAAGCAAGCCCACTTTGGATACAACATTGTGGCTCGGGCAGGCAAGAGGGTTTTATCCTTCATGGACCAATTCTCATTCTGTATCTGCCTCACACAGGAATTCCAAACTACAAGGTGCTGAGGGTCCACGGACAGATTCTCAGACTATAACGTGGTAGAAATACAAAAAAGGCATATTTGGGGTATCTTGTTATTGTCGCTTAGTCTTTGTGAATTAGTAAGTGTTCTAAGTCGGGTGCATGGAATTTACAGACTGATATTTTAAAAAAACCATGATTTTTGAGGAGATGGTCCGTCAAAAAGGTTGGGCGGGCATCTCCTGGTCGTGCTAGCTCACTACTGCGTTAGCTCAGGTTACCATGGAAAAACGGGCGGTCATTTCGCCAATAACAAACTTCTACCAAATACTTGACCTTGGAATCAGCAATTTACATCCTTATAAAAGAGGTCACTGAGGGAATTTAACTGTGTAATCCTGGCCCCCATGTGGCAGGAGAGCAGTGGAAACGGAACAAAGCTTGGGAGGCAGCACTGGAAGCGATTTGAATGGGCAAATGATTTCTTTGCCACTTTGTTTTTAAAAATGGAACCTCCTTTAAAATAGTACAGGAAGGCAGGAAAATCCGTGTACGTCGGTGGTATAGTGACTCAAAAGACTCTGCCCTAGGACTCCAGAACGCCGTCAGGCAGCCCCATTTGGAGGGAAACCAGGGAGAATTGAGGTGCTCACGTTCCTAATGGCCTCTTCCCCAACACCTTTCCTTCAAACATCATGTCTTCCCTTTATTGTGCCTTTATTTCTAAAACTAAGGGAGAGAAATCACCTTTTAAACTTGAGCCAAGAAACACTGGTTTTGCAAGTGCTAATATTATGGGGTGGGCTTTCTTTCTTTTTTTTTTAAGACAATTATCAAGACGAAGCATTTGTTTCTTCTTTTGTTTACCCGTGGCAGTTTGTCAGCAGTTATGGTAAGTAGACTTCCATCTGCCAGTAAAACTACATTGCAAATTGCCGTAGAAATTAGCAGCTTTCATTTTTGCCTACATAAATAAATATGCGAAATAAATTGCACACAACTGCACCCTTTAAAAAAAATTCACAGGTACACCGTACAGTTAAATGCCAATCAGACAAAACCAGAGACACACTGCGATTATCTCAGTTTTCAAACCTGGAAGATACACGGATGTGTTTCTAAATGAGAGAGGCCGCGGATCATGCTCGCTGAGATAAAAACAGAAGCTGCCAGACACCGCACTGTGGCTTTATTCTGAGAGTCCTCTGCCTGAAACCCCGCTCTATCTTTTCTCCGTGTGTGTGTGTGTGTGTGTGTGTGTGTGTGTGTGTGTGTGTGTGCGCGTGTTCTCTCCCTCCCTCCCTCCCTCTCTCTCTCTCTCTCTCTCTCTCTCTCTCTCTCTCTCTCTCTCCCTCTCTCTTTCTCTCCTGTCTCTCCCTCTCCTCTCTCTCCCTCCCTCTCCCTCCATCTCTCCCTCTCCTCGCTGTCTTCCCTTGCTCATTGTTCTCTCTCCCCCTGCCTTTGATGCACATACGTTGTCACATTCCATCGACTCCTCTCTTCTCTGCTCTTACACTCAAGCCTAGCGGTGCTTTCGCCAGGCAGCAAGCAGCAGCGTCTCCTGCGAGTTTTAGTCATGTGTGCAGCTCAGCTTGATCGAGCGTTCCTTTTCTGCCTTTTCACTCTTACAAAAGATTAAAAGGTGGCGTCACATTGCTCCCCTGTTCCTTCCTGCAGGAGGGACTTAAAAGGGACAACAAAAACTAATCACTCTCAATAAGTATTTTTTTCTCGCTGGCAAAAAAAAAAATAATAAAATACTGATAATAAAGAAAGGAAAGGAAAAGAAAAAAAGAAAAAGAAATAGAAAGAAAAGAAAGGCAGAGACGGGAAAGGCGAGGGGGTGGACTTAGCGGTGTAATTTGAGCCCGTGGTGAGGATTGGAGCAAGCTAGCGATGCTGCACACTGCTAACAAGGGAAGGAAGCCTTCAGCTGAGGCAGGTAAGAGCGCCGATCGGAGGGTTTGACCGAGTGGCTTAGTTAAATTTCTGTTTTCGCCCGTTTTGTAATTGAGAAAGGCATCTGCAGCAGAAGCCGATTTTTCAGTCGGCTTCCTTTTGTTTAACATAGAAAGTACCTGTATTAATTTTGATGAATTAGAGCATGCAGCAAATTCAATTGAAAATAGATTTGTATAGTAAATGCATTTATACGGAATGATTTTTCCTCCCTTTTATTTAAGGGGAGAGATGAGAAAGATGATTCTGATGAGAATAGCACTTTGCATTACGTTAAATTCTAAACAGCTAAGGGAAGGAGGAAAAAAATCATTCAATTGATACTGCTTTTGAACTCCGGGGCTTAAGCCCTGGGAGACATATGACATATGACATTTTTCTTTTTACTGAACTTCTGATGCGTTATAATAATTTCTCACCGGAGGAATCGGCAAAGGGCAGAGTTTATTTAAGTCTGGCTGCTTGGGTGTGTTTGGCTTGGCTCTTGTGGGTGAGGCGCGTCTTGAATCTCCTGAACCTGCGGCAGGTTGACGGTTCCGAGATGGAGCCTAAGTGATGTCCCAAATGAAATATGAAGTTAAAACATCAGGTGAGGGCATGCTTTAGAAATGCATGCAGTAAATAATTAGGAGAACTGAGTTCTGACAGTTTGGAGGGGAGTTAACTCTGGAGGTGCTGTTGGTTAAAGCTTTCTGGATTTTAAGCCCCACAATGACAGAGGGGGCTAAGTATGAGTCTCGAGTCGGAACTTTGATTTAGGACTTGAAATCTGGGATACCTGTCATCCTCTACCAGAGGTAGCTTTTCGATGGGCATTCCTTTTGTGCGTGATGAATGGCAACTCCGGATGATATTTGATGGCATTTCTCCTTTAAAATGCTTTGGGATGAAGCTTTGAAATGTTCGTCTCTTTTTTCATGTTGAACAAACAGAGAATATGCACTCTACTTGAATCTCTCAGCAAAGGGTTTTGTGGCTGCAGATGCTGTTTTAAAGTTTGGGTTATTTGCTGTTAATCTCACTCTATGTGGATTTTTGTGTCCATTGCCTCTGCTGTTAAAAAATTATGGCTGGCGTGAATGAATTGATATTTGAAAATGGAAAAAAATAAAGGCACAAATAGGCCAACTTTGGAAATTTAATGTGACCAGAATCTGAATTCATTCAGGATTTTGCCAGAAGCATTACCCAATATATTTAACTTCATTTTAAAATCACCTTGGTGGGTGTAGGGGAAATACCTTAAAAGTATACTGTTCGGTTAAGAGAATGCTTCTCGCCGGTGGGATATGGGAAGGTGACGACTGTGCCGCCAGGCTTGGCCCTAGAAAAAACTGTTCTCTTATGGCATTGTGGAGTTGAGCCAGCCCAGGAAGAGGGGATTTTTTGCATTTGTATTGTGATAGGATGTTTTCTTGCTTAGTTTCCAAACTGGACTGGCTCTTTGACACCTCGCTCTGGGATGTCTTGTGTTGCCAGACCCACCTAATGGTATCTTATGCGCACGGCTCACAGATCCAGCCTTGAGAGAATAGAAAGACCTGCTCAGTACTGAATATTGGGAAACAAGTCGACAGCGGCTCTGGTCAGATGACAACATCCAGAGTTTCCTGGGCAGGTCCTGGTACAGGTGCAGGCAAAGTGGATGCTTTTCTGTAGACTGAATTGCAGAGAAAGACATGAGCCAGGAAGGGGGAGACTGCTGGAGGATGCTGTGTAGACTTGGTGAGCGCTGGAAAATTTAAAGAACGGCCTCATATATAGGGTTTTTATATTTCCTTTTTAACTTAGGAAACTCTACAGACTCTTAAAGCTGCTTTCTTCAAATTCACCTTCCCTGCACTGCTTTCTTGCATGAACTCTTTCCTAACTCTTGGTACACCTAAATATTGATTTACCCCCTCTGGTTATTAGGATGATGTCTGAAATAATTGGTAAGGATCAAGAAGACATCCCTGGGTACTGTGTTATCTTTGTCACATGTACTTTCCTCTTTTGTGTATGAAAATGACTTCTTCAAGGTGAGGCAGCAATAAATTTTAAATTGTTCCTTGCCGTTTACCCCACCTGCGCCTCTGCCTCTTCTACAGTAAGAAATAGAGCTAAAGTCTGTGCAGAGAAGTGCCCTGAAATCAGAGGGCAGTTCAGTGGGCACTCTTTAGCTAGATAGATGGCAAGCCGTGGCATCCCTACACAAACTATCTGATTCATATAAATAGCATGTTTCTAACTTTTCCAGTAGATGTTGCTGCAGAGCAAAGAAAGGATTATTCCCCCCCCACCACCACCACCCCTGCAGGAAAGAGAAGAAAAACAGTAGACTTATAAAAGGCAAAGAAACAGAGTCTTCTCTCCAAACTAATTTGCTAATTAATGAATGATATTGAATCATTACCTTTTATGATGGTCTATAGAAAGCGATTCAAACTTGATTTAGATTTGTAAACAATGACATTGTCCTCCTTGGGCTCTCTATAGAATGTCTGTTTGCTGTTTTCCGTTTTTCAAAAAAAAAAATCAAGTTAACTGCACATTGCTATTCAGAACATTCCATCCCTGAATGCTAAAACCCTTTAACATGCAAATATGATGTCAGAGGAAGAACTGAAATAGAATACCCCAAGAAGAGTAATGATCAAACGCATTATAAAAATATGCACCAGTTGCCAACATGTAATGAAATATTAAGAAATTAAAAGCATGCAACCTCTAAAGTAATAGAATTTCATTGCTCTGAGACTGTTTTCCCACTGAATATTAAGATCTTAATAGATGTACCAGTGAAAAAACAATCGAAAAACCTACATGGTTTGTCACTGAAGTTCTTTCATTATATGATGTTGAAAAATTAGCCCAATAGGATTTTCCTCAGAATGGGAAATGTAATTAACATTGGATATTAAGTGCCAGACTGACAAAGCAAAAGCCACAAGGCTTGATAGGGGAAATAGAAACGCAAAAGCAAATAGAAGCGCTAGAAGCTGGAGCGACCCACGCTGGAACTACTCTGCTGGTAATCATTCTGATAAAATGACAAAGACATCCCAGAGGAGCCTAGGATTCTAGGACCCAGACACGAACTGATGCAATTTCAAGCAACCAATGACCTCTGTCTATGGGAATATTTATTTTTAGATATGATCAATTAACCAATTTCAATGGAGAAGAGAAGTCGACTTTTTTTTTCTCACCTAAGGGGAGTGTTGGGCATCACAAAACCACTTCCACACAGGACCCAGCTTCTGACCTATGTTAGATAGCTTTTGATTTTTGTTACCTTGGGCAGACTCGGCTCTCTACTGTTGGGTTTGCCTGGTGCATTGAAATACTTCTTTGTTAGTTTTCATTCCCGAGGTGTGAAATGCTCTATAGGATGTTTTGATATAGCATGCCCCATTCATTTTTTTTTCTCTGGGAGGAAAGAGTTTATATTTAGAAGGCACGAGCGTCAGCTACAACTACTTCACAATTAGCACTAGGAGTCCACTGGGGTAAGGACATTCCTTCCAGCTTTCTTTTTCTCTGATTTAAGTACACATTTTGCTAGAGCTGGAATGGTTGTTTTGTGTTGCTCCTTTCTTTAAGAAGTATAGCCTTACATTTGCTGGGTGATTGTGTTTTCTGGTTTTTGTTTCTATTAGTTGATTGCCACTGTTGCTCTTTTCCCCCCATAGTATCTATAAAGTACTTTGTATATCCAAAGCACCATGACGGACATGTGCCTAATAGTACCTGACATTAGAAATACTCGCCTTCCCTGATATCTTTGTAATAATGGAAGCTATGGTGTGTACTTGGAGAGTCCTCGTGGATGTACCAAGCGTATCCTCCCTGTTTCCCTCAGCAGAGAACGCAAGAAGAGGCTGGTGTAGGTTGAGGGGATATTTTGAAGTAGGAGGAAAAGGGAAAGCATAAAATAATCCGGGACAGCACTATCAGAGAGATCGTGTGGGAAACAGGGACCCCAAGTGATGGGGATACTAGTGCAGTGGTGAACTTTGAATGACCAACCAAATTGCGGGTGCCCATCGCAGAGATATCTGGCAGTTTGTACAGCAGCTACAACTTTGTAGGGGAGTGAGGAATGAGAAGAACTGTGAATCTGCATGGCAGAGTCCCCCCCCCGAACATTCTTTGAACACACCTGTCTTGATGACCTTTCTTTTCCAATTATATTGCAGCCTTATGGAGCTACTAATGCTACCGTAGTATTAATTTACCTTTAAGGGATGATGCTGAGAAAGAGGGGGAAACACCTGGTCTTAAGGCTGGAGGCCAGTGGGCATTGCATTAGTCTAGTCACGGGTAGGAAAGTTGAGAACTGTTGAGAGGAGGAAAAGTAGATGCTATTGCAATGATTGCAATTTCTTGTGTGTACTGCACAGGACATGGCCTCATTAAGGACAGATTTGGTATAAATATGTTTACTTCATATCCTCATAAGAGAAAACTTCACCATGTGTTGAAGATGAGGCACATTGTTTAGAAGATGCAGCGTTCTGTCTAGGCTATTGCTATTTGGACACAATCCACGTTGGGTTTATCTCCAGTTTCTTGACATTGATTATGATGGATTTGTGTGATCTTTGAGAGTTTCATCTCTCTGAAAAGGTATATACGTTATTTATTGGAGTTAATTGCCTCCCCAAATTGCCTGTGTTGTCAATTACTTTCTATAAACCGTGACTACCTCACCTTGAACTCTCTGATGCCTAGTACATTTGACTGACAACCGCAGGGGTAGACTATACAATATGCATTTATGTGCCAGCGTATAAGGTGTTTTCTTGTGTTCTGCAGACTTCACAGTGAAAGGGTGCAAAAATAACCATTGGCACAATTAAATAGAAGGAATGCCACACTTGTTCTCAGAAATGCTGATTTTACCAGACTGCCTAAGTAGACAGGGTCGTCACTATGGCCTCAGAACCAAACTGGAGTGGAGTGACTTTTTGTGTCCTCCAGCCACTTTCATTTAATTCGTTCCATTTGCTTTTCCAAGCTTTTCATCTTCCCACCATTTTAATATCATCAGAGATGGGGGCTGCCCCTGACATTCACACTTGACATTATGAGACACAAGAGGCATCACTCATACACGTGAGTGCATTACAACGCAAGAAAAAAAATAGATCCCAAAGCTTTAGAAATTATTGTCTCCTACCTTCAATGTAGGTGGGGTGTTTTTTTTCTGCCTGTTTTCTCCTGAATGTCTTATTTGACTGTTTTCTTTCTATGTGTTTATAGAGGATTTTAAATTATCTAGAAAAAAATCAGCAATCCAAAAAAACATCCATACCACAACCTAAGCAGCCATGTGTCTGCAAGAACTAGGTATCTTACTACACTCCTATTTTGATTGTCTCTTTGTTAAAGACTCATCACATTTGGATGCTGCACCAAAGTTGATCTTGGTATTTGAGGTGAGGTGCATTCTCCCTGTCAACTTCAGTCTGACAGTTTTGGACGAAGCTTCTTCTGCTCAAAAATCTGTGATCATTGCATTTTTCTGTTACTGCTGGGTGAGTCAGATATCTGTTGCTATCTACTGCAGACCTACCTCTGTGGGGTGTGTGTGTGTGTGTGTGTGTGTGTGTGTGTATGAGTGCATGCATGCATGTATGTGTGTGTGTTCACAGGTGGCGACGTGAAGGGCTGGTTGCAAGTTGTGGAAAATATTCGAGCATGAATTTATCTCTAGCTCATTTTTTTTTGCGCAGTATTTCGAACCTTCTATTCAAAGATAACTCCCCCACTCGCACATACCCACATGCCCATGTAAGACAACTCTTCTGTTCTGAACAAATAGCATTATCAGATTGTGGTGAATTGCTCCGGCAGTGTTACATCATGCATTGGGATCCCGTGTGCTGTAGAGCTCTGTAAAACCGCCAGCTACATGGTACCCCGCAGGTTTAATATACTTCTGCAGCCTTGTGCTTGGGAAGGATTTCTGTAATTGGAGACAATCTAGTAAGGAGAACTTTTTAAGCCATTGGAGGCTGAAATACAAGTTTTTGAGAAATGTGACTGTACCGGCTTGAAACTGAATGGATTACAAATTTCTCTTAACTGGACAGAATCCTAATTGCCTGTACAGTACAGTCCTGATTATCCGGGGCTTGCTTTTCCAGTACAGGGATTACTCAGATTTCTTCTCTGACTCTGTCTTCTCTCTACCTGACATGAAACACTTGTCTAATCATTAGCAGTTCCTCTAATGATATGGAAGGAAGAAGCCCAAGCCAGTGAACAGCATTCAAAGATGGAAGGTTGGAAAATGTCTAATTTTTTTAAAAATTAGCCACTGAAATTGTCTGCTAAATTTCAGTGTCGGAGTGAGGAAAATGGCTTTCTAACTGCCAGTGATAACTTAACTTTATCTTTTCACATGTCACTATCTTCTCTGCCGTTTAGAAGAGCAAATCACTAAGATAAAATAAAACAAATCAACCCATCTTAATAGGGTCAAATTTTTCTGGGTGTGTTGTTTTGACTTCTATAATTCCCCTCCCCTCCCATAAGGCTAACTACCCATTTTAATTAACTAGTTGGGAATTGGGGTGTGCAGGTCCTTTAAAAGGCTTCATGGATCAGGCAAGGGTACCATTTGAATTAGATCAGAATTTTGATTAGCGTAGTTTTCTAGTGTGAAATCCAAAAGTAGGTTATTGGTGCCCACAGCTTAGTGCTCCTCTAGTGCTCCCCCGTTTCCATCACTGGCTAGGTGCTCCCTATTCTTCCATATGTTTTTTTTCTTTTTACAGGTTAACCTAATGAAAGCCTTCCCACTTTTGGCGACCCCTGGGCTTCTTTCCCATAAGCTAGACCAAAGTGGGGAAGAGATGGAAGGAGAGTAGATCCAGAACTCCCAGAAAGGGCTTCATTGTGGACCGGGTGTGCCCGTTGCCAGCCACCTTGCCACACATCTGCAGAACGGAGTGAGGATTCTCTCTAGTGGAGTTCTGATGAAGTCGGAACTCAGTTTCCCTCTGTTCTCTCCTTTTGGAACATGGACCCTATCCGAATCTTGCAGTCACATCCCCTGCTTTATGGTATTGTCTCATCAAACAATGCCAAATTTTCTTCCGCTGCCCCTCTTACTGCATTCAAGCCTTGGCAATTGGTAGTCCTTTGAGGCACTAATCAAAAGTCACAAGATCTGTTTGGTTATAAATGCATAGCGCTGTGTAAGTGATAAAATGCACATGGAATAGAATTGGGACAACAGGCTGAAGGGCACAAAGTGGTATTGTTTCCTCGTAATCTTTTATTATGAGGTTAAAATTGAGTAAGTAAGAAGGAAATTTGCTTTAAGTTTTTAGAGGTTCGTGTGTGGCCAGATGTACTGTAATGGCCAGTTGTCTTCAATGTCTCTATTAGATGGGAATTCAAACAGGAATATAATATAAAAAGCTGAAAGTGGAAAATAATTATTAGAAAAATCACCGGAGAACTGGGACAGCCTATCAGGACATATCAATTGTTGGGAAATTCTGAGGATCTGAGTTCAAAAATTCAAGAACCTATTGAAAACTGGGTGTGGTGTATGCATGTACATTGGGTATATTTATTATGGATGGTATGGTCAGGGATTGTATTTTTAGTATTATAGCAGGTGAGTCAAAAGGGAGGAACCTGTAGAGATTACTGATAAAGCAAGCTCTTCCTGCAGTAAACTGAAAGATTGAGACAAGAGACTCCCTGCAGCTCCCAAACCAGTTAGCCTAGTGTGTACAGCAGCTAACAACAAAGAGACTGCTTGGAAGACATGATAGAAGTCAAAAAACAACACTCTAGATTGCCTTCTTACCTCTATAAGCATGCTATGCACATGAGTGCCCACATGATCAGCACACATCTACACACACGCACACAAGCATAAACACACACACAAAAATCTTCTGGTCAATCAGACCATTGTGTTTTACATGCAGTATTCACCAGTGCATTTATTCCTGTATTTCTCTATGTTACATAATACACAGGATACATGTATATATTCCTACATCTGTATTTAAGTTCAGAGAGACTCACAGAGGAAGGGAAAGAAGGTAAAAGACTAAAACAATAAATTCTCGGTATGGTCTAACTATAGTCCTGGAAAACATTATGGCATTTTCCTAATTAATATTATTATTGTCCCATCATTTGTTCCAGGGATTCCAAGATGAATAAGGCATAATAAGTCTTTGGGTGATGGGGCTACTGTGAGTTGAACCCAGGAACTTGTGTTTCCTAAATACTAACATAGCACTAGCTCTACCCCGAGTCCTGGCATCCATATTAAGGAGTTCATAGTCTTGTCTGAAATTAGAAGTTATTTTATATTTGATTTTTAGGCATGTATCTAGGAATTATAAACATAGATAGAAAGCCAAGAAAGCCCCCCTGAGCCTCATGAGGTACCTCTACATTTTATGGGCTTTCTGTGTTCAGCAAGAGAGAGAGAGAGATTCCAGCATCTGTGATTTTAGGGAGATCCTCCTATAAAATGATCTACTTCCAAGTAAAAATAAATCTGGCTTTCAGAAAAAAATCCGGGCAGGAGACTCTGGATTCTCTAATACATCCTCTGTAGATGCAGGACACAATCCAAAGAGCCAATCAGTTTATCTCATAGTCATTGCTCTGAGATTCCTGTACCTCGTTCACCCAAGGGAAGAACACAAGGGTTGTGTTATGAACATGCCTGGTATTAAAGAAACACTTGTACCAAGTGTACATGTAGAGGAGAGGTACAAAAGCGAAAGATGGGCATACTATTCCAGAATGAAGTGGGTTTGTGTAATCGGGGTTTTTTTCCTCCATTCCCAATCTGTGTGATGTTTGTGAGGGATATGTTGTATGTGTTCAGTCACGTATCACATGTGATTTATATACACACCTATGTAGTCTCTAGAGGTCAGTAGCATATAAGAAACGGGCAAACATTCATGTTGAGATGAAACCCACAGATTCAGGAGACCATTTTTCAAATGGCAGAATGATGATGTCGACTAATGACACTGGAAACTGAAGTCATTAATCGGTGTTAACAAAAAAAAATCATGTCACTCTCGTTCATGAGATGAATCTAATCTATTTGTTTTAAGCAAATTTCAGATAAATGAACATTTTACATGGCAAGAACCTTGATAGAAACCCAAGCTCTAATTACTTTATTATAACAGGCTGTGATTCACTCGTCTTAAGTTTTTTTTTTTAATGTTACTTGAACAGAAGGGTAAATTGTTTTTAAACACTGATGGTTACGCCCTGAATATTATTTCTACTTGAGCTGCCACGTCAGGCCCCGGATTTTAGAAGAGAATGGTTGGATGAGTTATATCATCTGCAGTTTTATCTGCTCTCATGAACCAAATGTTCAAAGGGGTATTAGAAAATTGTCATTTGTTTTCTATAGGCCGCAAAGTTGTTAACAGCTCCATGTGTTGCTGCCTTTCTGAGCATGCCTATCAAGTTTAACTATGGAGAATTTATCCAGAAAAGATGCAGCTTGTGGCAGAACGGGGCCTTGAACTCTGTGAGAGTAGACCTTTCGCACAACATCCATATTACAAGAAGACAGTGCCACATGGACTCACATTTCTTCTGATTTGGAAAATGAATGATTGTCTTGTAAGCTGAGGTTGCAAGCCTTGACTTGGAACTTAATATGTCTTACAAATGTTAGTAGCATTCTGACCCGGAACCAATCCATCAATGATCCATTCCCATGTTTATTTATCCGTGCTGTGGTAGATTTTATTCTTAGCTCGGTCTCCTTGGTGGTAAATGCTAACTTAAGGTTTGAAAGCACAAAAATGTAAGAAGGTGAGGTCAGAAATGACCAGGAAGGAATGCCACTCATGGACGAGGGAAAAGGCATTGAAGTGAATGGATGCATTCATGGGACCTTTGCTGCTTACGGCAAAGTCTAAGACATGCTTTAATGGGGACTCTGGATAGTATTTAAAGATATTTCAGCCATATGATGGCTTCAGCCACCACCCAGGCATTCCTGAGAGTGACTCTGTAAATCTTGATGGAGCTTTTCCAGTGTTTAATCTATTACGTTGTCAGCAATTATAAATGAGGAGACACGTTGATATCTTGCCCTTGAAGAATCTCCAGTTAAGCTGGATACCCTGTATATCACCTCCCATGCCCGTTCACTCCTCCACCTGACCTCCAAGACATTCGCATTCTCCGCTCCATCTCTAGAAGATCTTCAGGATGTGCTGGATTCACAATCCGCCAGTTGTGGTTGCCCATGCTTTTAGTCTTCTCAACAATCCAGCTGGCCTCTAGTTGACTTCTCTTAGGTCTCAGTTAAAATGCCACTTCTTCTAGAAGTCTGTCCTCACCTACAGACTTCTATTCCGAACAGCCTAACATCACATGACCCTGAGGGTGTGAAGGTGATTATGGCTAACAGTGCATATATAAGCTCTGAAGCTCAGTAAGCATAGGAAGGATGGTGACTAGCTGTGCAGTGCACTGGCCCCTACCCACGGCTTCATGTTGGTAACATAATGTTTAGTGACTTTTGACCAAATAACTAATTGCATTGCTTCTGTCAACTCAAGGGTAAGAGTTCATATGAAGAGACTGGGAAGTATCTATCCCTGTGTTAGTTCTTGATACTATTTTCAGGCTAAGTTCAGTAGGTCTCATCTTGTATTTGCCTCTTCATATCTACCATGATATTGACTCAGGTACTTAAGCTCCAGAACACACCTGTGCTTTAAATGGATGGATACATCCCCTCCTTGTAACTGTCATCATCATTTTCATCAAACATCATCTTCATCATTCTTATCCTTATCCTTGGAACGTGTCACTCCATACAGATGATAGAGTCGTTTGAGGGGGAATCAGAGTCTGAAGGTGGTGGGCATGTCTCTCTAGCACGAGGTCCTTAGTGAGGAGAGCAAATCTTAGAAACCAGAACACCTGAGTTAAGAATGCCTTGGCTTCGGGCTCCTGCAACCACACATAGACACGTAGCTACTCAATGTTAGGAACATTGTTAGACATCCAGGACTCCAGAAAGATGATGCAGAAGAAATGTATATAGATGTACTTGTAGTTGGGTCTGCAGGGACCATGTCACTTTCTATACCTTTCCCTACACACAAATGTTTTCTGTATACTTTCCTTATCAAACTTACCTCTCAAAAGTTTCATTAAGTTCTTTGGGGTTTTTTTTTCATGTTTGATAACATCTAAAGTTTCTAGTCATCTAAAGACTGTAGGAAACATAGATGGCAGGGCTTGCTTGAACACCATGCCACCTGGTTTTCATCTTTCACATGTGATTTCCAAGAGGCCATCCTCTTGTCACATAGATGGCACATATAGGCAGCTCAACACTTGCATGCAACTGTTCTCTGAGTACCCATGCCATGTGCGGCATCTTTGATCTTTGAAAGTGGCCATTTTGCTTAAAGCCACACTCTTCAAGTAGAAAACTTGTCCCATGCTACTTGGCAATATAGCTAAGAATGAACTCAGCATTAAGACTCGGGCAGTTTTGATCTTTTATGGTTTTTACTCAGCTGCAGGTTATTTTTGCAGGGCTAAGGTGTTTGCTGAGAGGCACATAAAATGCAGAGGAAAGAGTATTCACAAGCAGTTTCTTCATTCATCATTGTTATTTTAATTACCGTCAGCCTTTCGTGTCATGTAGCTCATACTCCTATTTTTTGCTGTTGTGTAAAAGAATATTCTGTAAAGTGTATGAATTGTGACTCTTTCCACCTATTATACGATTAAAGTAGCCCTGGATATATGCTATTTCTGGAGAGAAACTTAAGCATGTCCAATTAAGCATGAAGTATGCGCGTACATTGGATGTATTTATTATGTATGTTCAGGAATTGTATCTTTAGTATTTTATCAGAAGACTCAAAAAGAAGACCTGTAGAGATGAATAACAAGTCACACTCATCTGCTAGAATGTTTTCCTAAAAATTCATTGCCTCTCTGAGTTTTCCTGTATAATATAAAGTTGATTCGATGACACAATAATGAAGTTATGTAAACAAAATCAAAAGTTTTGAATCTGACAAAGAGACTGGTAACACGGGCAAGGGGGTGATACTAACGACGAGAGATGAGAGAAGGGAGGGTAAAGAGTAACCAGAATGCAGGATACATGTATGAAAATGCCAAACGGGCTAATTAAAACAGCAGAACCACATAGCATGAAAGGTGGGTCAGTTTACCTTTTCCCCCCGACAATTCGTATGCTAACTGATTTGCATTTGCCACTGTAATTTCTCTTTTGATTTTTTCTTTTCTTTTTTGAAAGAATCTTTTTTTTCATTTTACATATGAATCCCAGTTCCCTCTCCCTCCCCTCCTCCTGCTCCCCACCAGGGGGTGAGGCCTCCCATGGGGAGTCAAGGGGGGACCCTCATCTCTTTGCTCCTCCTCAAGGAGTTAAGAGAGCTCCTTTCTCCCGTTCTTCACCCGTGTCCTGACAGATCCTCTGTCCCACATTATCAGCAATGTCTCAACACAAAGAACACTTTATTATATTTCTTTTTTTAATAAAAGAGTGTTTATAAAGAAAAAAGGGAATCATTGAAAAAGGAACTATAACCACGCGAACAAATGCGCACCATTTTTAGAACTACAAACTACCTTTATAATAAATCACAGTATTCTTCATCTCCGAACATTCAGGAATGAGTAATAATCGATAGTCGGAGCAAAGAAAACGTTCTTTCAATTTATTTAAATGATTTTACTTCACAAAAAAACTGTGTGCCGCTTTACAAAATAGACCTTTGACTTTTAACAGAGGAGTACTTTGCAATTTCGAAAGCACTTGTGGATTTGTGAATGTTAAACTGGTAATTGTTGATCTCCTGGGGGGCGGGGATGCAAGCAACTTCAGTGTGGGCTTATTACACTGTAAAATATGGATTGCCTTTACCCTAATGGCCTCTGAATCCTATTACCATCCCATTAGAGAGTGTGGGATTTTAGTAATTCTGTTGTTGTTTCCACTGGGCAGTGACTGTAACAGGGAAGGGCAGGGTTAATGCAATTCATCTCTTTGAATACTTGTAACTTGGGTCCCTTATCACTCACTGCGGTTTCATTAGGGGCTTCTCCCCTTCTTTGCTTTTCTCCCCTTCAGGTCGCATAACATTTCCCTTGGCCTCTGTTAAACCCAGAGACTGGGCAAGGGCATCGTGGTGCTTCCAACATTTAAGGAGAACCTTGACTCTTAGCTTTTCATAAACTGAAAATAAATAAACAAGGTGGCATATTGGCTTGCTGTGAGCCACGCTGAAGCTTAGAAGCATTTTAGTGACTGTCACTGCCAAGAGAGTATTGGAATAGCTCTTCAATCAAGACCATTTATATGGCCTTGCTGAAGGAGAGGCATGAGTTCAGAGGGTCAAATTAGCGCCTGCCAGTGTTTGGCATATGGTGACTCGTGTGCTCCTGCAGACAGCAGGGTCCTGGGTGCTAATCGTGTAAGAGAGAAGCATCAGGAACGAAGCATCAAAATGATGGGAATTAGATGCCTTTAGGGAGAAATGTGTGCATAATTCCCAATACCTCCGAATTCTCAGTAGATATGCATGCCTGATTATAGATCAGTAGTTTTACTCGTGGAATTTGTTTTTAGCTAATACGGTCTTTTCAGAATAAATATGAACACCAGATTACTTCTCCGTGTGTAAAACAAATTAGTTCCCTACAGTGATACGGCGAAAGGTGTAACTATTTTCTCTTCTCATGTTTCAGAAAGCATCACCAGAAGAGGGAATTCCCTCTCCCCCATCACTCCCGCCCCTGACCCCGCCCCCAGCCCCGGGACTGGTGATGGGCAAAGGTCTGATTTAATGCCCAAGCATAGACCTGGGGCTCCAGCACCCTCTTCTTTGCCAGTAATGAGAACCACAAGCTGAGACCAAAGAAACAACAGCCTTCCAAAACCCAGCAAAGAATGGCAGGAGGCGATCTGACCAACTCGATGCATTGAAAGTGAATGATATTCCCAGGCCTATTGTTCACCATCACAGAGAATTAAGTTTCCCTGTGTTTCATCAGAATTGGGATGAGTGTGCAACATCCCTGCACCACAGACTGGCTGATACACCAGAAGGCTAGTGTGTCTGGCTGGGTGGAGCCTTATCTTGTGTCCTCAGTATCGCACTTATCCACCTGGCGAGAGCTAATACACTGAGCCGGGGTGCTGCTTAGAGATAGCATAGTTTCTAGATTTCCGTTGAAATTCATGCATCAAGTTTTCTTTTCATTTGCAGCACGACTTCCTGTAACTCTAGACAGACTGTGCGAAAGCAGTCTTGCCCTTTTATCAATTCGGTTGTATCGAGGGAAATTCATTTAAAAGATGTCTATGCAACTACAGAAGCAGTTAGCTTTCATACCAATAGATTGATGCAAGTGAGCTTTGTTATCGAATGAGACATCCTTTGGAGCCTTGGCTGTGGACTATCTTTTTAATCTGTTTCTATTCCCATAATCACTTAGGAACCGCAAACAAAACAGAAAGGGGGGGGAGCTGCTGTGAGCACATACTACTGTAATACATAATTAAGGAAAATGCAGAACATATGTATATGTGGAGAAGCCTTCGCAGATAGTTGCAGAATGGATGAGGTGGGCTCCTGCTAGACTGCTTCGTGCTTCGTGAATGACGATCTAGGAGTCTGGTTGCTCCACCAGTGAGGAGTGGGCTTCTGATCTTCATGCCCTACTGGGTCACACCAAATTCATTGTGCCGCTTGCTTCTTGGAATTTTCCTTCGGACCTCCAAGAAACAGAAGAAACAAATGGTACTAGCATTTCTCTCCAGGAATGATAGATTGTCTTTGCCCCTGACACAAAGGCACAGATCTGTCATTTGCTGTGTCTATACAATGCTCCCTTAATGCAGATAAAGGAATCACTTACCAATTGTTGACTCTCATCATATTGGTAACAAAACTGGACTCTTTGCAAGACTAGGAGTCTGTAAAAGCTGCACCAGGGCTCCAAAACGAATTTTGGATTTTGGAGAATGATAGGAATGATGAATACTACCTGTTTATGTCATAATCTACCCAGTGTTCTGTGGGAGAGCACTCAAAGATACTTCCAGCAACCGTGGGCATTTGGAAATCTCAAAGAAAATTAAACAAAACAAAAATAAAACATCACCCAGAAACCTATGCTATTTTTGTTTTGTTTTGTTTGTCTTTTCCAACATAAATGAATATTTTTAAATTGTTATTTTACTTCTTGTATGTATTCTTATAAATACAAGTAATTTCTACTTATATTGCTGCTCCAAAAATTGCATTAATATTCTTAACTCTCTGCCTTTTAAAAATGGGGAAGTGGTTTTTAAGCTTTAAAAATAGTTTTCCTTTCCTTATAAATTCATAATTACAAAATCAAGTTCTGTTATTTAGAAATAGTATACCAATAAAAGTAGAAACATTCTGAATTGCCACTATTAAAAAAATAACACTTTCACAGTTTCTGACATTTTGTCATCTTTGCTGACATAAGTAGTAATTGTAGCTATTTTTAAAATTTATATTTTAAGCTGTGTGTAATGATGCATACCTGTAACTCGAGAACTCTAGAGACTGAAAGTCAAAGTTCAAGGCAAGCCTGTGCTACATAGGGAATCCAAGGCCAGTCTGTACTACATAAGGAGACCTGCTCGTGTGTGTGTGTGTGTGTGTGTGTGTGTGTGTGTGTGTGTGTGTGTGATAGCTAATCTATTTTCCTTTAGATCCTTTATCCTTGAATTATTCACTCTCTGTTGAATTTGTTTTCATGATGATTCTATGCTAGAATATCCCAAATGTATTATTTAAAACGACTCAACAATTTTAGAACTGTGCAAGCCTATGCTGATCAAATTCATAGTGGTATTTCACTTCAATCATTCTTTAAATTTTGGGGGGCTTCACCCTATAGCATACTAATGGTTTTTGTACTGTTCTTGTACTGTTTGGGTATGAAGAGTTAATAGGAGTTTATGGTAAACTTAATGTAGCAAGAAGCTATTCAAAGTGTCTTGCTTGAAATTTTCATTCCGATTATTTTGTTATCTCTGTATGTGGATATAGAAGAGGGAAAATAGTTTTATTTTCATATTATTTTAGTATAGATTTTGTATGCTTTTTACTCATAAAGAATTTTTCATTTTTGAATATGTGAGTTTGACATTTTTACCCCATTTCTCTTTGTCTTGTCCTAGTTAGTCTTTGATATCTAATATTAGCAAAATTTCCCATATCTTTCTTTCATTTCCTTCTTCCACTTCTACCCTTTTTTTCATAGTAGTGTGGGATCATGCCTGGGACCCTATGTATAGTAGGCAAACAGTCTTCT
The DNA here is from genome assembly GCF_037038515.1 of Microtus pennsylvanicus. Lineage (NCBI taxonomy): Eukaryota > Metazoa > Chordata > Mammalia > Rodentia > Cricetidae > Microtus > Microtus pennsylvanicus. The sequence goes on from NC_134589.1 coordinate 83,415,948, forward strand.
CTGCACTAACTCTGTTCCTTCTAATACTTTTTAAAATTACTTGATATATGTGTACTTGTTCCCTCTTCCCCCACTAGCCCACTTTCTCTCTCTCTCTCTCTCTCTCTCTCTCTCTCTCTCTCTCTCTCTCTCTCTCTCTCTCTCTCTCTTGTGTGTGTGTGTGTGTGTAACTGGAAGTTTCTCTCCCATCTACCAGTTCCCAAATAACCACTCTGAGGCTTCCTGTTAATTGTAATTGCTTGACTGATAGCTCAGGCTTAATCCTTGCTAGCTCTTATGTTGAAATTAACCCATTCCTAATAATCTCTATATTGCCACATGCACCATGACTTACTGGTGACGCTCTGGCATCTTACTCCTCCGGCAACTGCTAGTATCTCACAGACATTAAACTCACGTTGTCAATCTTGATGATCTTAATTTTTACTTTTGAGACAGGCAGGGCCCAAGTTACCCAAGGTGCCCTTGAACTCTCTACATAGACTAGGGACGACTGGAAATTGAGACTCACCCTTCTTCACCTCCCAAGTACCTGTTAGGGTCATAGCCCTGAACATCCTTACCCTTCAATTTCTTTCTTCTTGTGAAATCAAAACACATCTATTTAAAAGTTCTTATTATTGATATTATCTGGTGTGTAACTAGACAGAAGAAAATAGTGATCTACTGTGGGTGGTCTTCATACATGTGTGACTGGCAATGCATGCAATAACTAACCTGAAAAACTCAGATGGCTTTGACGTCCCCAGGATAAGCTTTTAAATGGTACAATCCACAGCAAACCAGACTAGTATGAAGTCCTGCAAAAGACAGTTCCTGGTGAAAACTTTTGAGAAATATTTCAGATAGCAGCTTTGTCTTGGTATTTCATAATAACCAATCTCATGCTAACCGGTGTCACAAGGTTCACAATAAAACTTGCCTGATGTATTTGAACCCGTCTTCTTCTAGATTTAATCAGTCTCATAAATATTTGCTCCGTGATATTTTTCAGGCAGAGGGATGATTATTTAGTGCAAGGGGGTGTGTTTGATGATAGGACAGATGTGACAATTATTATTTAGTCCCTTGACGTAACATGAATATTCAAATTGGCCAGAAATTACTCCAATCAACTAAAATTTCCAATGAGTATGGTTTATTCTTCTAGTAGCTGGAAGATCACTGCACTCTGGTCTTCTGCGATAGTCTTGAAAGCATCTCACTCACTGAACATGTCCTTAGTGTTGGAACTAGCTGCAGCTGCAGTGGGCAGTATAACGCAATCAGGCATAGCATCTTCGTGACCTTTGGCAAAGAAATTATGCTTTTGGCTGACCGAAGTTGGTAAAATAGGGAGACTATCCTGTAAGAAATTACAAGGTACAGGAATTATATCTATAAAATTTTTCATGTGATTTTTTTAATGTAGGATAGCCCTTTATAAAGCAAAAGTCATCATTATTCTTAAAAAAAAAAACATTTACAGAAAAAAAAACTCATGGGATATATTTCCTGCTTGGTTACACTGTGACAGTGGTGCAATGAGAAGTAATAATTTCATAATGCCTAGCAATTTACATGCTTTCTTATGTACACTGTTGGGGGAATAAGCATACAAATAAGTGGGAAAGCAGTGAAGGAGCCAAGATCAAGTCATAGGGAGGTTTCAGAAGCTAGTAGTGTCATGTCGCAGAACACACCAGCCCAGGAAAAAAGATGTTCACTCTTTCTCCATGAGGATGTTACCTTTGTGGAATACTGCGGCTGTCACACAGTCTGATGTAACCGGATCAAAATCACATCAAAGTTCAATTCCTTGGCCTCAAGTGCTTGCTGAGTTAGGCTTCTTTTCTGATTACCCTTTTATGGAATGTGATTTTAAAAGCATCCCGAAGTTGTAAGTGCCTTTGGGTCATGTTGACATCTGATTCATCAAGGGGTAAGCACCCTGTGATTGGTACTGGAGCATCCTTTCATGCTCCTGCAAGTGAACCCCCAGCTCAGCAAGAATGATGTGGAAATGTTGGTAAACCCCTTTATTACTTTAAGTCTAGACTACTGTAATTCTCCATTTGTGGGTCTCCTTGACTGTGCTATTAATAGGAACCAGCTTAAGAGTCTAAGGTTGTTGAGATCCTTCCTGGCATCTTGTCACCTCAGCGTATTTAGAACCATCAATTCAATCCCCGTATCGGTTACCCATAAAATTTCACATTGATTGTGCAGTTGTTTTACTCACATAAATGGGGCCTCAGAGATGTGGTTTCATTCTGCCTGACTTGTGGATTTTTCTTTTATCAAATCTGAGTCACTTGTACAGACCTTCATGTGAAAACTTTTGATACTTGCCACACACTTGATGAAGGTGTATTCAAAGTTAGGCTTCCTAATTTTAATTTTACTTTAGTTTTGAGATATAAGACCTTCTTTATATACTTTATCAAAGTATATGTTACAAGTTGAAGAATGGAAATTTTGTCATCATTTTTCTGACATAATCATAGTATCCAAGTTATAGTTCTATAACTTGTGCTCAGATATTTTTCTATATAATATTTTAAAGGTCTAATGCAATAAGATTTATGCTTATTGTTTAGTAACCTACTTTCAAAATTGATGCTAACATGGTACTTTTTCATGCTTTGAAAACGTTATTCTAGTAACTGCATAATATTTCATCTTATGAGGCATAAGATTTCTTTGATTCATTTAGCAGTTAAAATAAGTATCTCTCCAACCTACACTCTACTCATGGTCCTAATCTAGCTTCTGAAGACATAAGAAGAGATATAGCTGGGTGCCACCTTCACCCCCATTGGGTTGACTCTCTACTGTTAAAAGATTGGCATTTCTTTTACATGCAAGCTATTGTGAAAATGATATGTTTGGGTTTTAATTGAATGACTAAAGAATATTTGTCTGCTTCTCTATGTCTATTTATTCTAAGAATATTAGTGTTTTGCTAGAAGGGCCTGGCTTTGAAGAGACCCTCAGTCCTCTGCTTCCTCTTGTAAACCTCTTTCTAGTCATCTACCCTTGTTTGATCATTTTCTTTCATAGGTATATCCCGCCTCTCCTCTTGGGGCTCTGTCTGATAACACTTCATTTTAATTTCATTTGGAAGTTATAAATCCTATGCCCTTTGCCAAAGTACGTGTAGCCATTCGCCTAGCCCAGAACTCCATGCTTTGGTCCGTGTTCATTGCTCTAGGCTTGCCTTAATCTGAGAAAAGACTTTGGGAATTGGGAATAAGATTAAAGACATAAATATTTGTTCTCACATCGATCTTGATTTGCCTTTAGACAATGATGAATACACAATATTCTTTAGGTTCACCCAACTAGAAATAGAAATACTATAGAAGACAGAAAACACGTCGCTGGTTTACATGTTTGGAATACATTGCTATTATGGAGCTTCCTGGCCTACATCTTAATGTAGGTAAAAAAAAATAAAAGCTTGTAATATTTTTCTCTCACCTAAGTAAAATACTCTTGGTGCTAGCACTGCTCTAGTATAACCATGCGCTGTATTAGATGGCAATTAGATACACACAGATAGATGGAGGAGTGCAGTCTTCATTCCTCATGTATACCTAGACCTTGTATACATGGATATAGCCTTTAAGCTCCAGTCATTCCTCATGTATACCTAGACCTTGTATACATGGATATAGCCTTTAAGCTCCAGGCTTCCCGTGTTCAGAGAGGAACAATGTAGAAAATTGAATAATTTAAAAATATGTAATATTTAATAAGAGAGCAAATCCCTGCAATCTGATATTGGATTAGAAATATGCCTGGATATATTACCTGCTAAAATTAAATTATATTAAGACTGTATCATACAGAACTAGGGGGCTGATTGTGTTTTCTTCTGTCGCTAGCTGATCCATAGAGACATTTTCGTTTCTATTAAAAGATAACCTTAGACTCTGAGTTTGAAAATAGTCTATTAGATGCTAACTTCAGGAAAACAATGCTATTTTATATGCATCTTTAAAATATAGAACTATAAAGATGCAAGGCTTCATCTCACTCGCGTGCACACTGGGCAGCAGACTGAGGCTCTCAAAGCCACCACCTTGTCATGATGCAAATCCATCTTAGAGATACTAAAATCAGGTTCAGCTAGGATATTCAATCCAGAAACAATATACCTAGATAGCTGCCCTATGCAAATATATAATTTATATATGCTTTGATTTGTGTACATTTACACCTTATACTTCAGTATTTTTTCAGGTAGAAAAAAAAATTAATGCCAAGAAGTGATTGTCTCCTGTCATGTGGCCTGCTTGATGACTGAGAAGGAAGTCTGATCAGCCACCTGTGGCTCAGTATCTTTGGTACATGCAAACTACTGTCATTTTACTTACGAATACAATTGGGAAAAAGAAGGGTGATTGTCTCTGGCAGGTTGGAATGCCTTATGTTTGTTCTGACCCCAGCTCAAATGAAAATAAAATAGTTCCAGATCTTGGAGTGGTCCAGAGGCTAAAATTGCTCATTTGAAACTGCCAGAAGGGAACAGAGCAAAATTGAGAAGGATTTTTCTGCATCTTTCATTTGGAGAGCATCAATTCCAAGGATGAGGTAATCGGATCACCTAATTATCAGATCAGTCTTCCTTTGTGTCACATGGCATCCTTCCCCTACCCTTAAAGGGAAGAAGAGAAAAGCTATCAGGAGCAGAGGTTATCAAAGGAGAAATTAGTAAAACTCAATCAAAGCGCTGTAAGACGAAAATTACATTTCATCTGCGTTAGTCACTTGGAATCAAAGAAAATCTAAGGTGCCAAGAAATATCTAGCCCCAAGCTGACTTTTGAAATATGGAAAACTGAGGCCCAGAAAATGAAACCTATTTGCTAAGTAAGTAAGAACCGCGAGCAAGATGAGACAGACGGGCTATTGTACCACGATCAAGAAATTTGACGAGAAATGCATCACCAGCATACGCAGCAAGTAGACATATTCTGAAACAAAGGGTTAATTTTCAAACCAATTACGTTTCTGAAAAAAAAAAGGACTACTGGCCCTCCAGCACTTGTGAAATATCCCTTGCCTCGCTGTTCTCATTAAGGAGAATAAAAAGAGAGGCAGTTGGGCTTCTGTAGTTGTTTAGTATTCCTTTAGCCGTTTCAGACTTATTTGTGTCTGAAGAGGGAAGCCTCTTAAATGGAAACATGACATATAAACTAACGGCTGGTTTTGACATTGAACTTCAGATCCAGGGTAGGTAGGAGTGTTTGCACTTCATGTTTGTAATATACAAATAGACGCTTGTTTAAATTCTCAGCATGAACAGGCTGGTGGTTAGCTTAATTCTCCGTGTCTCCTTTCACTCACTCACCACAAAATAAAGGAAGGAAAAGCTTCACTACAGCCGGTGGGTGTGGGGGTGATGGGGGAATCTCAGGAGGCCTGTTAGTGCAATGCTCACACCCTCTATCACGACCGTTAATAGGAGCAGCCCACCCACGCCACCCCCGTCTCATCTTCCCCTTTAGGTTAGTTGTCTCTCATTGCCGTGCTGGCTGGCTGGCTTTCCCTAGTCTCGTTTCACTCTTCTATGGGATGCTAAGCTTGGTGCTAGAAGACTTGACAGCTATTGAGAACGATAGATGTATGGCAATACTGATGGCGTGCGGATGTTGTGTGAGACATTGAGCATCATTAATTTAAGTGAACCACAATGATGCAAAAAAAAAAAAGTTAAGATTTTTCTTATTGTCATGCTTAGGAAGCAGAGACCCTGAGTGTCTGTGGCACCCCACAGCCAGATGTGGGAAACTTGACATCAATTCCCATTCTTCCTGTTCTACTGCCCAGCTTCCTTGAGGGCTCAGGGGTTCGGCTCCAGCACTTTAGATGTAAGACTCTCTTGGGTTTGTTCCCTATGAGTTCCTTAAACTGATCTTCACTTTCTCTTGTATCTGTGCATTTTCTTTACTGATGGCAGGAAACGCCTAGAAATCTGTCTTCTGCCACAGGTCTTTCTGTCAGGTTCTGAGAAGGGATCCAAGGTTTACCCTAGCCACCGGTACATCTTCGGAAAACACAGAGCACAGTTGTACCAGAGACTGTTTGCCCTCATTTCACGGTCATCTCAAAACTTTTGCAAATCTACCTTGCACAGGAGGAGAAAGCTTCCAGACTGGGCCCTCCAGGTTTCAGCCTTTACTCTTTTGAAGTTGTGGGGGTGTCTTCTAGCTGAAGTACTAAGAGTGGAACAGTTGCCTATAAGGTATCAAATGAACTCTTAATACATCTTTGGGTACTGGGAAGGGTTCCATTACACCAAGAAAATTTAAAAAAAAAAATATTTTGTTCCATATAGTGGGAGAAGCAAGGAAGAAGACAGTGGGGTTAGTTAGAAATAATTTATCACAATAGTACCAAATACATGTAAGAGTATACTTTTACATTGTATTATATATACTTAATAATATGAATTTTGAAATGTGTTGTATCCATATATGATAAATGTATAGTAGTGAATTGCAACCTATTATGTGAGATGTTGCTTTATACCTGTTCTTGTTTGACATTATTTTGAGCTGCTATACCATTGTTCTTACAATTATACACAAATAGTACTCTTGAATATTTCTACAGCATGGATTATGTGACTGAAATAATTGTGACAAGAAATGTTTCTAATTTGATTTTTTTTCTTTTGGAATTTTACACACACACACACACACACACACACACACACACACACACACTGTTCCCACTCCGTAGCATCTAGATCATTCTGGGTAATTCACTTCTCATTCCCTGCCTAACATATTGGGGTAGACAGGAAATGTTGACAGAAAGAGTGAAGGAGCAAGGCCATGAATCAAGGCAGACAGCGGGATTACACCCGCATTCTATGAGCTGAGGGAGACTGGTTCATGAGAAGTCGGTGAGGCATGCTCGAATGAAGGAAAGCTGGCACATGGGCATCATATGTGGGCCACTGTCTGTTAACTTTCCATTTTTACTTTGCATACCAGGAGAGCAGATTGATATTGCATTTTAATTGTGTATATTAGAGGGAGGCATATGGTTACAACATTTTCTTATTTACCTTCTGTAACATGAAATTTATCATTTCCTTCCCAAAATAAAGGATTTAAGGGAACATGCCTACTTTTTATATAAGTTCAATTCTCTCCCATGTGAAGGACTCCTGAGATGTGTGGCAGGTTGATGCCAAGATGATATTGGCACCATTTTCTTATTGCCATGGTGATCCCCAGCTCTCCTGAAATCTCAAGAGGGACTATGATATTTTAAAGGCAACTTGAATTTTGGTAATTAAAAAGGCTGGAAAGAATACCCTTGCTACATTTTTGCCAGCATGGGCAAGTAAGGATAGCAAATGACGTCCAGAGGGAAGGAATATGACTTGTGCTTTATTGGGTGGGGTAAGCTCATATGCTAATTTGAAAAACCTCTTGTAAGTTATGTGTGGGGTATTTATGGCATGTCAGAGCCCTGCTATGGATTGTGAAGGGTGTCTAAGCATATTCTTCCTAGAAACAGCTCTTCTCTTTCCTGGAGTCACTCATTTTTAACTTAGAAGGGAAGGTATGATTGTCAGAGTATTTAAACATTGAAGGCAATGTGTGATGTATATAAATGTTAGCAGTTATCAAGGTAAAGCAAAAGGGGAAAAAAGTGATTCCCTTAAACGGGGAATTAAGGTAGACAAGCGTCATTCACACTGCAGGTTAATCACATCGCAGCCTGTCTCAAAAGTTCTTACTGTGCGAGTTATTTTAGATTCTGCCCAAGCAATGGTGCTTTCCAGGAAAATTCTCAAAGATAAGAAAGTTTTTGTCTCACATCAGACTAAAAATTTTCAGTAATATGTGACATGATAAACATGGAAACAAACACTCAAGAGAAAAAGAAAGGAAGGAAGGAAGGAAGGAAGGAAGGAAGGAAGGAAGGAAAGAAGGAAGGAAAGAAGGAAGGAAGGAAAGAAGGAAGGAAGGAAAGAAGGAAGGAAGGAAGGAAGGAAGGAAGGAAGGAAGGAAGGAAAGAAGGAAGGAAAGAAGGAAGGAAGGAAGGAAGGAAGGAAGGAAGGAAAGAAAGAAAGAAAGAAAGAAAGAAAGAAAGAAAGAAAGAAAGAAAGAAAGAAAGAAAACAAAAAGAAAAAGAAACCCAAGCTATTGGGACCAAAATGAAAAATGCTTGAATCTCTGAATCTTTGTGCCTGACTTTAGTGCTGTGTTTGAAGGGGAACCCAACAGTATAACTCTAGTGGTTTTGTTGTCATTTTTTTTAGCATATATCATCATATTCGGACTGCAAATCTTTAAGGGCACAGGAGGAAGTGAGGAACAATGTTTCTTAATTAGGAAGTTTACAAACAAATGTAAATCCCCCATTTACCGATGGACATTTTAATTGAGTTCTTACAAAACCACCTACAGACTAATGTTTCACAGTCAAAAATAAACTGGAGGACTCTCAAGTGCCATTTCTCTCACATAATTCAACTGTTATCCCTCGCTGAAAGTTGCTAACTTTCTACAGAACTCTGTCCGATTGGCGAAAGAATGGCCGCATGGGGAGTTTGCTGGCTCCGATTTCTTGTAAACCATTCCAGTTAAAGGCAGCTACTGAGTTGTTCATTATCTTATTTAGTGACATTTATAGCTTCTACGACCTAAAATAGAATTGAGCCAGATGGTTTTATTAGAGGCTTTTGTTTATTTGATTAATTTCGTGTTGCCTTTCGCAGAGATTTGGTGACTTTAGTTTTGTTATTGTTCATGGCACTTCCTGACTAGTGAAGGGTTTTAGCGGTAGCTGACGTATAACACGCTGAGGACAGAGTCTCAGGGAGGTGATGGAGAAGCATGCTTAGGGCTTTCTCATTATTGCAGTAGATGTGTATCTATTTACACAGAAACAGATACAGTGATTAGTGATTTTGCTGCACATATATTAATGCACAAGTGTGTGGTTTTCTTTTCCTTATAGGATTTTTCTGGTAGTGTCTTCCTAAGTGCGGTATTTTTTAATCTATGCATTTAACCCACTGGGAGATCTTTGGTTCCTTGGATTAAGATGTTCTTGAAATTAAAGGAGACCAATTCAAGCAGCAAGAAAAGAAATTTGTTAGGCTCACATTAGTATTGTGTTTGTTTGCTGTATGCAAAAGAGAATTTTTTTTTCATAATTTCAAACATTCTTTTTAAGAGAGAGAGAGAGAAAGCTATACTATTTCAAAGAGAATTTTCCTATCCCCTACTGAATCATAGCTTTTCATTTCCTGAAAATAGATTCACAAATGTCATAAATTAGTCTGTAAATTTTACCTTATTATGCTTCCTCCTTCAAAAAATATGCAGGAAAGTGATTATTCGTGGTGTTCAACTCCAGGCTGATGAGTCGGCTATAATTATCAAAGCAGACATAATGAGATGAAAACAACTTTCTCGAGGGCCTCTGAGTTTTCAGCCACCATCATCACCCTGTCATGCTGGGTTAACTGTTTTCTGCCCAAGTGATTGTCAACACAATTAATTTCACAGTTTCTTCAGCTGATGGACGTAGGGCTCGCTTGCTCATCCAGACACAAAGCTCCACATATGTCAGGGTGCCACCAGTTTCTGGATTCTTCATGGATAGATGAAGGAGTGAGGACAGTGGTCATTTTGTCTTCGTAGATCACGTATATCTACATAAGTGAAAAATCAGGAAAAAAAACGAGAAAATTTTCAGAGTGCTGAAAGGCCATCTTTATCTGGTTTAACTGTATGTCATAGAAGAGTTTTCAGCAGATCGCCCCACAGTGATGGGAACAGCCACAGGTCTGACATGGTACACGGTAGCCTCATCTGGCTGTTGGAATGTGGCTCATGTGACTGAAGGGTTTCTGATCATCCCAAATGTTAACCAAAATTCCGTTTGTATTGGAACAAATACATATGGCTAATCTCTGCCCGCTCTCAAATTTATGGTGTTATTACTCATATCTACTTTACACTCGAAATAGTGTCTCTTCTACCCTATCTGTGACAGCGTGCAAACAGGATGAGGTATAAGTTTTATTTTATTTATTCCGTGAGCCGCAAGAGGCAATTTCAAGAGTGAAAGAATCCATGCAGGAGTGGCTGCATTTTTTGCATATTTGATAAGAAATGATGAAATAATGTCCTTGATTTTAATGTGTGAGTAGATTGCAAATTAATCCTTAATTTATGTCTGGATGCCTATACCTGGCTAGGATATTTTTTAAGTCCGATTTCTTATTTGTTATTGTTACTCTATGAATTGCTGAAATGATATATTAATTTAGTTGATTAATATGATTCATTACCATAAATCATCTTCTTTAGCTCGTGTGTTGCTGCTTAATAAAAACTGCAAACACATTTCTCCCCCCAGAGTTGTATTCGATATCATTCCATAGCAACCGATTTTTCATTTCCCAGTATGTATGTATGGTTTGCTTGATGATAAGAATTGGGAGGGAGAAGCTGGAAACTGGGAGCTGAGAAGGATGGGGGGATTAGGAGAGATGGAGAGGGGAAGAAAGGGAGGGAATTGGGAGATGCGCAGGAGTGGTACTATTGCAACAGAGCAACAGGGATATGGCCTTTGTTGCCAGGAGACAGCGGAATCCACCACGAATACAGCTCTCATCACTAAAGGTCCTGTCAGATTTCCTTCCTTTAACATTTTCATAGTCGGAGTCCTTCTCTCTGCAGATCTATAGTGGCAAGAGTAATCTGGCGGCTTTAGGCCCTATATTCCTCAGCTGCTTCTTGTTTGTTTCTCGGTCTATTTCTAGCCCAGGGAGGAGAAATGAGCTGGAGAGCCTTCTGTTCCTCCTGCTCCCCAGTTGATAAGCAGGACCTTTTCCCCTCGCTGCCTTGAATGAAACTCACCGCCGTGACATGTGTGTGTCACCTCTCCATTTAGGGTTCACATCTTCAAATTGTCTTGCCATCTGTATTTTTTTTTATTGATGAGGGTGGTGCAAAGGAAAAATATTTCTCTATCAATTTCTACTGAAGATTGAGTGTTCTGGGTCATGGCTAGGTCAAATTAGCTTTGGAGCCGAGAAGAGGGTAACTGCCTGTACTGTTGAAACTAGGTGACTTGTTCAAATCCATGGTGAGGAAAGATATCTCTCCACAACTGCATTTAAATCCATGCATTCTTTCCATAGATGGATGGTTATATTATAGACATTAGTTTTCCTAGTTTCTGAGGTGGGGTAGAGTGGAGAGATGGTGAAAGAGAGAAGAGAGGATAATAATGAGGACACAAGACAGGCAAAAATATCAATAAGTGGAAACTACATCCTGTCAGGCAATGAGGCATGGAAAGAGGCGAAATAAAAACATACACAAAAGACAATGCTGTAAATACATACATTCAAAGAAGTTGGTAATTACGTAGCCATGGAGAAAGCCTCCTAAATGAGAAGGGTCGTAGATTACCCCACTAACAGCAAGGATATTTGGATTGACAGCTAGAGGACAGGTAAGCTGCCTTGGAATTCCTGTGATAAGGCTTTTTGAGGGACATAAGGGCCAAAGATTGTGAGATGGGTGTGTGTCTTCTAGGATATTATAGAGTCAGCTGAAGTGATAGGAGTGTCAGGAGAGGAATCTGCAGAGTTCCTATGTGCAAGGCCACCGTGCCATTGTCACAACTTTGTCATCAGTCAATAGGTCATAGGGTTTCTTCAATTTCACTGACTGTTAGGCAGTAATATTTCAAGTTTTATAGTTGAAACTATGTCCAGAGTATTGTTTTAAATTCATTAATGTTATCAGTTGTGGAGGAAGTCCGTGTTGGCCTGCACATGCCCCTCATCATTTCTTGGACATAAAATAATGTGCACCTTCAAGAAATTCACAGGACAGTTGAAGAATATGCCTTTAGTTTGTAGCATGGGTATAACAATGGGAATGAAGTTGACCATTGCTTTTGTGCTCCTTCATCTTCTTAACCACTGGCAATGCGAGGCAGGCAGGAAGCCCTAATCATCCCAGACCTTGCTGAGGGCAGAGCACTTGCCAGTCAGAGGAGAAAGGCTTAGAACACATGAAATGAATGAACAATAGCTATAGACGTGTTTGTTTTCCCTTATACACCCCACTCAGTCAACAGGGTGTTTCATGTGGCATCATAGTTCAAGGAGAAGACATGAAGTCTTGGTGGGCAATGGTGGCACACAACTTTAATTCTAGCACTCAGGAGGCAGAGACAGGAGAATCTCTGTTAGTTTGATGTCAGCCTGGTCTACAGAGCGAGTTCCAGGACAGCCAGAACTACACAGAGAAATCCGCTTGAAGTCTCACATTCTGTGACCCATTACACAAAGGCCTATGGAACTGAGTACTTCAATATAAATAAAGCATAATGAAATACATCCTTATTGCTGATTTTCATAAAATGCCTACTATGAAAGTAACTACTAAAGCAAATAATTACTGAATGAAAGAGAAAAATGAGTCATAAGAAGCCAATATTACTAAAATTATCTGTCACATAGTAAGTGTTCAGGAAATATTTATCAGTAATAATAAGGATGAAAGCAGAAACCAGTCTCTACTCGATTGAAAGGAGAGTAGGTAGCATAGGTGAAGCCTCACTTTTAGTCTTAAAATTCTATTCAAATTGTTAGTAATTAGTGAATTACCCTTTTACTAATGAAACATAGATCAGTACAGATGGTCAACTTTGCTTAACCTCATTATCTCAAGTGTTTGCTCCGTGTCTTTTTATCACTACTTTTGTTTTTAGGTAACGCTCTTCTAATCCAAATATCTCTTACACTTTAATGCTAAGTCATATTTTCTATAGGATGAATATATTAATAAGCCCTCTCATAATTAAAAAATAATTCCTACTGCTTTCCTTGTTTTGAGAAGACGTCCTCTGTAGTGTATTCCTGACACCCAGGGCATAAGAATGGAAAGACACATCAGTGTGTTTATCCAAACTGTCATTGGTGGGCATGTGCAATGACCCAGGTCCTGTGGCAGATGCCAAGCCTGTAAAGCCAACAGAGGACCACATTTCTGGGGGGTGAGGTTCACATTATCCAAAGAAGAAGAAGATGTGTGGCTGTTTAGTGCTGTAAAACGATGGGAATGCCATGAATAAAATCCATGAACAGTGCAGAGGGAGACAGGATGATTAGTTCTCCTTGGGCCAGTTAAGAAAGACTTGATGAAGCTGCTATTTCAGAAACAAATAGGAAAGTGATGTTCCAGGTGAAGGGAAGCGGTTTGTTCAAAGACTTGAAGACATCCAGCAAGGTTTGTTGCTTGAACTGTAATTAATGGCAAGGTCATCCCTTGTCAGTGTGATGAGAGATGGAATCTAAGATGTGGTCCAGGCCAGATCACACATATGCTCCTGTGATACACTGAGTACTTTCGACTTTATGCTGCGGGCCAGGGGGCATCATCAAAGACTTTTAGTGGGAGAATATCATAGTTAAACATTCATTTTTGGTTCCTAAAGACCATTTTTTCCATAAAGTAGGGCAAGAAAATACTAATAGTTGTAGTTAATTTTTAAATTTCTTTTCAGTCATTCAAGACTGAATATTAAGCACCTACTATGAATCAATCAGCCTTTGTCTATCTTTGATAGAGGGATACGAACAAAGACTGTTCATGCGTTCTCTGTTAAGCTGTGTGACTCTCGCAGGAGTTGCATAAAATAAGTCCCATTATCCAAAAAAGGGCCAGTGAATAACTATTCATCCCAAAGTGTTCCCATTAAATATAGCCCTGCTATCCCTGCTGGGAAGTGTTTCCCTGGAGTCACTGCCACCGAGCGTAATTAGGCCACTTGCATGACTGAGGATTATGTGTGGAACAAGTGTTTCTCTTCATCGGATAGAATAGATGTCACACAGGGGTCAATTTCCATATCAAATCCAGTGCAACTATCTAATGGGAACTCAATTTTGGAGGGTATGGACACACAGGCTTGGCAAAGTCATACCTTTTACTTCCTAGAACTACATCCAGGCAGACACCAGTTATGTTAACTACTGTTTCTCTTTCCCCTCTTCCCGTTCCTTATAGATTATGAGTGCTGGCTGATGCTCTTTATCATCATCTGAGGCTGTTCTTAATTAAATGCACATCCAAGTACTAGGGGGAAAAAGCACTTTAAAGATAAGCGTTTTGGGATATCACCCAAAAGATGTTGGCCCCCAAGTAAGGAGAGAATCTAGAGAAATGTTGAATGTCACAAACTTTGTCATTTCTTCATGCGGGAAACCAGTGGGACTGAGACTCAGGGTGGTCAGCAATGATGGAGCATTTACCTAATACACACACACACACACACACACACACAGAGAGAGAGACAGAGACAGAGACAGACAGACAGACAGACAGAGAGGCGGAGGGAGAGAGGGTGAGGAGGGTGAAAGAGAGGGAAGGAGGAAGAGAGACAAAGATCCTAATTAAATATCCCTTGCAACACAACCCCAGTCTAATTGTTGGAGTCCAGGCTAAAAGTCCCTCCCCTGGGGCTCAGTCTGAATTACTGTCCCTTTCTCTGTCATTCCAGCCTGTGTGTTTGTACTGCTTTGTTGCAGAAGATGTGAGGGAGGAAGACCACACCCTGCATGATTTGTCACCTCAGGTCACTGGGTGTTTTTAGAAGCTAGTGTTTATTTCTCACAATTCCTAAAAGCAGAAGTCTGCGAGGAGAATGGCAGGGACTTTGAGTTCTTAATGAGGGCCGCCGTTGTGGTCTCTGTGGCTTGCCAAGAGCTGCCTTCTTACCGTATTCTGTAATGTCACAGGGGATGTGGCTAGCAGGAAGGGGACAGAGGAAGAAGAGAGAGAAAGAACGAGGAGATGTGTTAGTTCTCTCTGGTCTCTTCCTGTGAAGGCACTGATTCCATCATGAGGGCCCCACCCTCACGAATCTGTGGAAATTTGATCACAACCCAAACACCCCATCTCCTAGTACCATCCTTGATGTAAAGGCATGGATCTCAAATTCTGGCTGGGCTTTAGGGTCACTTAGAGACTTTTTTTCCTTTATTTTTCAAGAGGGGGTTTCTCTGTGTAGCCTTGGCTGTCCTGGAACTCACTCTATAAACCTGGCTTGCCTCAAACTCAGAGATCCACCTGCCTATGCTTCCTAAGTACTGGGATTAAAGGTGTGTGCCACCACTGCCTGGCTACTTGGATACTGTTAATGAGATACTAATGTTTTGACCTCACTTTTAGAATTAGGGCTTAGTGCCTACCAGGTCTAATTCCATCCTGCTAGTGTTATGACTTCCCCTAGAGATTCGGTTTCCACACTGTAACATGGAAATAGTGTTACTAACTATTCCAACTGAGACAAGAGATCCCGTGTATCAAAAGGGCTAGTCATCTCTAAGGTAGTGTAAATGGATCACCTTCATCCTAAGTACCGTATTTTCTCTGGTGAGCGGTCTCAGATGGGGTTGCTCATGTTTCATATACATTAGCGTTTGCACTGAAGTCTTCTGGTCCTGAATGGGAGCCACGGCTGCTTTGAAAGGATCAGGGATCTCTTGGAGTTAACACACCAGAGCCTTTCTTTCAGGGGCCGTAGGCTTGAATGTCTCGTCCCTTTATTCAGTGCTCTGAGATTCATTGATTGAGACCTGAGCGTCAGATGCTTCTTGAGGATTAAAGAAACAAGTGTGTAAACATGGGGACAAGTGGCAATGGCTTTAGACACTCAAGCCGGGGAAAGCTAGACACAGAATGTCCAGCTGAAAGGGGCCGCTGTGTCTGTGAAGCCCAACACTGTCAGGCAATTGAACCTCCAGCCCTTAGAGATTGCAAAATCCAAAACTTTATGAGAAAAAAAAATCTTGATAGTTAAACATCAGTGACTAACAGAAAAGAAAAAATAAAACATAGCTGAAGGCGTAAGTCAAAAACAATCCCACACCAGTTTAGAATTATGATTAATAGAATGGTTATTTATTTAAAGGGGAAAAAACTTACAGATCACCGTCCCACATCTTCCCGGTAAGCGCACCTTGGGGTGCTACACACATTAATAGAAATGGGCCAAGCAATGCTTAAAAGAATACAGTTTGTGTGTTGTTATTTTGGGGCATAAGCTAGCCAGGCAGCCGGGAGCTGGGTGGCAGGAATGCAGCCTGCAGCTCCTTCAACACATAGTGGTGTGTGCATTAAACAGATTAGCACTAGCAGGAACACATTTGTAGTGTGAATTTCTCCTCTGTGCCAGATGCAGTCACATGGTCAGTCAGTGACCATTCCTTTGGGCCCCACGCTCCATCTCCTCCTTCATTTCCACCATTGTCTTTGACATGAAGTTTGTCCGCTGTCAGAATGCTCACTGTCCTGGCTCCCCAGCTGTCCTCCCTTGCCATGGATCCTTATTGTCTCCTACTAGATTTTCTTGCATTTATTTCTATGGATTTAGTTCCTTTCTGCTCTCGGTATTTACTTGAACCAATAGTATGTTGGAGGATAAAGATACAAAATTTGACAAGATAGTGCCTGCCCTATTTTTGCTTCTAGTTTGTTCTAAGAGCTATGCCAGTGTAATAAGAAAGGCCTGAAAGAACACGATGAGATGATGTGACAAAGAGATCCAAAGCAACCTCATCTAGATATGTTTCATTTGACTAATAAGAAATGCTTTTCTTACTTTTATCCATATTTACCCTCATTTCTTTAATTCATAAGTCTACCAATACATTGAGCCAACACAGTGGGAAGATACCACCAAACTTTTGGCTCTTTCTTTGCTTAAGAATTATTTGCTGCCTAGAATCATAAAATAAAACATCATAGATTACACAGTGTCATGCAGTGCTCAAACCTAATATTGTCAACATCATATTGAGAAGTATAAGATATGATGATGCCATATTCTTCCGGGCACAGATAGTATGCTCTGCTGGCTTGTAGCAGACCCTGACTTTCATGGTAGCTCTCCTAGTTTTTGGCCTTCAGTGATGCCCAGTGGCTCACCCCCGGGATTGAATCTTGTCACAGGCTTCTCTCCGGGGGAGTGTCTCCCTGAGCCTGTGATGGTTATCTGTTAATAGAAGGGAAAAACAAGTTGTGAAAGTAGGCCATGCATATCACCGATAAACATGAACATTTCACTGGCGAGAGCCTTCCTCTCCTTGCCAAAGTGACCTTGGTTGGCGCAAACATGACAGAGTGCTTCCCTGCCTGGCTCTGACAGCATTGCTATCACAGCACGTTTGACAAATCGTTCACATTAAATCGGGGGGCACTTTCGGCAGCGCCGACGTCCCCTCTCCATCACTCCTGATTACCACACAAACGTCAACCATGGCACCAAGCACATCTGTCAGAGGGAGTAAAAAGCAGTTGTTAGGAAGACACTACCTGTCATGCTAATAGGCTAGAGCGTGTTCCTTTGTGTCCCACAGGAGACTACGGATTTAAAAAAAAAAAAAGCAACAACAACAACAAAAAAATGAGGTTTGGGATGGTTGTCCGGTAGTTCCTGGAAATGCCTCTGTACCTTAGTATTGGCTGAGGGATACAGACGCTGTGGAATGGGATGCTGGATGTCGTCTTCTCTGAGGGGAAAGCGAGTTTGAATAGTTTCAGTGACTTGGTTATTTGGTGGCTGTTGTCATTTCTTAGTGGCCTCTTCTTCAATAGAGGAAATGTCTGCACTTTAATTTGATTATATAAAATGTATAAAATGATTCTTTGATGTTTGACAGTGACCATGCTGCTTTTATGTTTAGTTTTGAGGGAGCCATTGGGAAGGAGTGGTGTAATTTTGCTACTGTCATTATGTTCGGCACCCATATGGAGCCATGCTTGACATTCCTTGTGTCACATGAGTTTCTTAATAATTCAGCTATAGGAAATCTTTGGGTAGGCCGTTCACCCATCACTAACACCATTTTGTGGAATGACTGAAAGTGATGAACATTGTTTTACCTGAATTGGGTCGGGGAGGCCATGTTTCTACTTCACGCCTCAAGTCCACTGCATCAATAATATTTAGATATCCAATAAAAAAATGTACAACTAATGTAAATGATGTCTTGCCAACCTCACATTGCTGTCAAAACTATTTCCAAACTATTTTCCTCTTCTTCCTGAATCTTCTTTTATAAGTCAGTAAGACTCTTCCTTTATCTTTTTCCTAATAATGGTAGCATTTTAACCTTAAAATTATGGAGAGATGGCCCAGTGGTCAGCAGTACAGTGTTCTTGCAGAGAACCCAAGTGTGTTTTACAGCTTTCATATCACACAGGTCACAACTACGTGTAACCAGCCCTAGGGAATCCAGTACCTTCTTCTGGTACCAGTACAGCTGCACACATGTGCCTAAACCCACACAGATACACATGTGAACATGCAAGAAAAAGTAAACTTTAAAAATAAGAAGTTTTGCACACTAATAAAAATTGTGTAACATTAGCAATAATGTCAAAGGAAACAAAAGAGTTCTATGTTAGAAATCTACTTCGTATAAGAGGGGGCTCTACAAACAGTGGCCTAGCATAAAACTTCTAGCATCACAAAGGGGCCTTTGTGTTAGAATTTGACAACACTTACTGTTTTACAGTTGTCCTGGTAGACCTGTGAGAGGTTTTTTTTGCTACTAAGAGTATAAAATATTTTATATAAAAATACGTATTACATGTAATGTGTAAAAATATTTCTTCCTTTGATATAACCCTCACATAAAGGATTAAAATGTGATAGAATATTAGAGCCCATAAGTTAACTCAATTCTGTAACTCTAGTTCAGATGCTAACTATAAGTCAGACAGGTAAATCAAGATTCTGTGGCCCTACCTTTATGTTTAGACAATTTGCTAGAGCATCTGGGAAATCACATATTTTACTTACATTTATCTATATATTATGCAGGCTATTACAATGCATCCAGATTACAGCTAGAGAAGAATGATACAAATAAACAGGGAACAGAGGGAAGATAGGAGCTCCCATGTGCTCTCTTAGGGGTTCAGTACTAGAGATTACCTGAGTCCTTTTGGAGTTTTTAAGAAGGCTTATCATTGATGTGTTTGTATTCTTGGCTATTGATAACTAGCTCAAGCTCAATATATCCCAAGACTCTGATCCTGCCATGGTATTTTTGGGTACCAGTCTCCATCCTGAAGCTAGCTAGAGTCTCTGACACATATTGTCTCACAGGAAAGATGCTGGAGAGTCCAGTGGCTTTAGAAGTTCTGTGCTAGATCCCACAGGCAGACATGAAATATCCAACTATTACTCTATCACACTGCCATGGATTCTCAGGAGTTTGCTCTTTTAAGTGATTTCATAAATACAAATAATAAGCTTGAGATAGGCTAAAGTGAATGAAGACCTTGCTAAATGTTGATTTCTTCATTTTAATGAAAATATTTCATTAATAATTAATAATTCATGTCATTGGATTTTCTAATGACCATCCTTATCCTTATCATGGGAAATGGGTCTGTTATTCACTCTTCAAGTTTTATTACATACTTATTGTATTTTCAGTATTTGACTAAACCCTGAAAAGACCAAGGAACTAGGATCTTATGCTAGTTAAATATGAATTATTTTATAAGGCAAAATACTCCTCTGCTTTGGGTATGTCAGCTTAGCTGATGAACTTCCCAAAGCATTTACCCTCACAAGTATCTTCCACTCACCTTTCTCCAGGGTTCCTGAATTCAGATCATGTTGCCTTTGTTCTTAGTCATCCACTACTTATCCTATAACTATTTCTTTTTAAATCACAGTAAAATTTAAAGTTTTCAACCTGCTTAATTTTGTTTTTCAGGAGCAAATTTCCCCTTATGTTATATAGTGGTTTAAATGAGAATGTTCACATACTTGAACATTTGAATTCTTGGTCTTCAGTTAGTAGAACTGCTTGGGAAGGATTTAGGAGGTGTGGCCTTGTTGGAAAAGGCATGCCACTGAATCACCGAGGGTAGGGTTTGAAATCTTAGAAGCCCACGACAAGCTCAGTCTTTCTCTCTAGCTTCAACTTATGGATTAGAAGTGAGTTCTCAGCTATGGCTCCAGTGCCATGCTTGCCTGCTAACATATTCCCCATCCCCCTGGTCTTGGTCTAACCCTCTGAAACTGTAGGCAATCTCACAATTAGCCTCTTCCTTTAAAAGTTGCCTTGGTTGTGGTGTCTCATCACAAAAACATGCTGTGATATATAAACCAGATTCGAGAAGGAAGGGTGAGCATGCACAGGGTCCATTTGGTCTAGCTGCCTGCGTGCCTCCCTGGAATTCAAGGTCCTGATGGTGAAAGATAGAAAAACCGTGTTCTAGGGTATCATCTATGCATTACTACTAAAGAAGCCTGAGTCGATGTCTGGGATACCCTCTCTAACCCTGACTACTGAGCAGCATGTTAGGTTCGAGTGTTCTGGTCAAGAGAAAGGATGAGTTTTGTCAATAATGTCTACATACTGACATTTGAGGACATTTAACATGGAGATTGAATGATGGCTTAATTCGTACCATTACAGTGAAATACCATGTTCAAAATAACATTTAATGGTGAGGGTTTATTTCTCATCACTCTGGAGACATGGAAGTCTAAGAGCAAAACATGGGCTTATTTGGTATCTGCTTCTGGGCTTGTTCAGGGCATTTTCTTGCTGTGTCCTCATATGGCAGAAGGAATAAGGCAGTAGGTTTATGTTTGTTGGGTTTTGTTTTTGAGAGTTTTTGGGGGGTGCTGTTGTTTTTATTTGTTTGTTTGGGCGAAGTGTACTTACAAGTCTCATTGGGGAGGGGTCTTCTTTTGTAATCAAATCTATTTCCTAATGCTATCAAGTTGGAGATTAGGTTTCAAATCATGAACGTGAAGGGCACGAACAGTCAGAGGACCGTAGAAAACGATACCAACTTACATTACATCCAAATACTTAAAGGCAATTCCGTGCACATTGACCCCTGTACTTGTATGCCATAAACTTTTCTCAGTGTTTATTTTATTATATACATGCAAAATGATGTCACAGTCTAAGGTTCAGTGTTAGAATGTATCAGTTTATGATTGAAGCTCAGACTAGAAAACAAGTTCTTAGTCCCTGAACTGCTAATTCTTGTTACATCCCCCCAGCCACACACACACACACACAAACACACACATGCTCCTTCCCACAGCCCAAAACTGCATGGCAGCTTCCTAGTCTGCACCCTCCATTTCTCTTTGTCTCTATTCATTCCATTCCTAAGCACAAACAAGCCTGTTGTAGACCTAGGGATGAACTTCCGCCTTGCCTCCCCCCATGAAAGATCAAATGGTAGAATTTTATTCATTTCCATAAGGCATGTCGCCTTTTTTTCTTGGCATGTATGCACATTGCATGATTGTTTGAAAAGCTGATGAGTGTGGCCCCGTGTTAATTTCCATGGCTACAAAACTGAGCTCATCCAACAGGGGTTTAGCAGCATACAATGTGTTTGATACATCTTAAGTGCTGCCGCATTTAAAAATAACTTTAAAAGGTTGTAGATGTCAAGTTGAGATTTGAAATATGTCAGATAGCTGTCATTTTTACACCCTTCATTAATCTCAATAGGACTCAGTGAATTGAATTTGACAAACTGTTACCATACATCGACGCCACACATGCTACATTCATGTAGCACGTCCTTGATGCACAGAATGTCTTGAGGGGAAATTTGAATAGTTGACTTCTCTTTGACCTCACGGGTGACATGAGACCATCCGATGACAAGTGTGGCAGCATTCAACTCAAAGGTTTTCCAAATGGCAGCATTTGGAAAATCTTCAAAAGCCTTATTCAGAAATGGAAGTGTCCACTGGAGAGTGTCCAGCAACCAAAATAAACACATTTGCTCTAGGCATATAATTGCAAAATTTGGACTACAGCTAAGGCAAAGGGGTTTTGAATAACAATTTCAGGTTGGCAGATTTGAGTAGGGAGATGTGTGTGGAAGATGAGGCCTGACTATAAAAATAATATGATTATTAAAACTGATAAGAACTTCTGAGTGTCAGACACCATGAAAACACAGACATAATGCTTAAAATGCAAGCTGTGGTGTAAGATGTCACATGTCCCTTTGCTTACCATGTTACTTGTAGCCCTAAGCTTGTCACTTAACCTACATGTACCTAAATAATCTGTAACACAGTTGACTTTACAGGAGCACTATGAGGATAATCCATGTCCAAAGACTATAGGCTGCTTTTGATATAGGAGGCTGTGCTAGGTGCTTTCTGGTTTGATTTTAGAGTCACACTGAGAGGCAAATCATTCTAGTATTGTTGCTCTCTTACAAATTAAGAAACACAGCCTCCAAAGGATATTTTATTTAGCATCCTCCAACTAGTAAATGGCAAGGACATGGATCACAGTGACTAAGGGGAGGGTTTTGGTCATTTTGTCTGTCTGTAAAAGATGGAGATTGAACTAGACATTGTCCGACCTCAACCATTTTTCAGCACAGTGACAATAGAAGCTAATTTGTTTTCTTCTACTTGAAAAAAAAAGTGAAGTATGAAACCTTAAGCCAAGGTCACAGGAAGTAGAGTGTAACCTTGTCTAGACTGGGAGTAGGGTCTCAAGGTAGACACATCTGTATACTTCCTCTTTGTTTTCATTTAGGAAGTGTTGTGTTTTGAACACAGCTTTAAAGAAGATGCCAATAAATAAAACATCTGTTTATCTTCAAAATAGACATAAGGTGATCACTGATTTTTAAGCCCAATGTGATCATAAATTTTATTTTATTATTACTGTAGACACACATTTGAAAATCAATGAGTAAGTGAGATTGTTTTAATGTTAGAAACCTTTCAACAGCATTGGCTCCAAAATTCGCAGGTTCCTACCATCCACATGTATTTGCCTTTGTGTCGACAAATACAGGACATGATCAGAGTGCACTGATGGGCACCTGCTGCCCCTCATCTGCAGCAGATCATGCCTGAGGGGAATCGGTCTTCTGCTTCAAAACACACACGTCTAGTACCTGATAGGAGACATTTCACATTTTTCCAAATGACATTAACTAGTGCAAACCATGAAAGAACTCTACTGTGAGATACACAGTATCTATCTCCAGGCCATTTTTGCCCACAGGGGCCACATGGTTGTTTCAGATCCAATACAGTTTCCCAAATTTTGCATACGGGCCAAAGAGAAGTTCGAGACCTCATAAGGCCATGAGTTTTGCTTTGACTATTGAATAGCCCCACAAGGCTTATACATAGAAAGCTTAGTTCTCAATTGATGGGGATGTTTGGGGAGACACTGGATGCTCTGGGCTATGGTAGCTAGATGACAGAAGTAGATCACTGTGTGTGAGAAACAGGTGTCTGTGGAGGCTAGAATGTGCACCAGTCCTTTCCCTCTGCTTTCTGGCCAATAGGCAATAACTTTGCTCTTGTACAGCCTCCACTCCTTCACAGTACTCTCTCTGTCTGACAAAAGTCCAGAAACCTTTGAGTCAGACACACTCAAAACAGAAATGTTTTTGTAAATTGCTGTCACAATGTGACTGAGAAGAATTATTGTAAGGAATGGGGGTTTATTCTGCCTCAAAGTTTGAAGATGTGTACCCCCTACAGGGTAGACAAAATACAGCAATAGGAGCAGGAGGTGAGTGGGTCCCATCGCACGTTAGCTCAGACATCAGAACAAACAGGAAGGGGAGCTGGACTATAAAACCTTAAGAAATGTCCTTCTTATGACATACTTCCTCTAGCAGGACTCCACCTCTTAAAAGGACAGCAACCTTCCCAAATACCCCCAGCAGGTTAGACGGTTCAAACACATGAGCTTGTGGGAACTATTTAACTTTCAAAGCTCAACACTCTGAAATCATAAATAAAAATAAATATTTCCTTTATGCTCTGCTCTCAGGTTTTTTAGCATAGGACAGAAAATATGACAAATGCAGGGAAATGTTACCAATGTTAGAGTAGAACCCAAGTTTCTAGTCTTCTGAGCCTTAGTTATTTTAACTATATCATTCTGCCATTTTCACTCATGAATACAAGAACAAAGTTGAGTCTGTTCATGAACATGAAAGAGAAAACATCTTATTTTTGTTTGGGGAGAGCAGAAAACGCTTTCAGATCCGATCCATAGGCAAAGGATTATGGGAATCAAAGAAAGGTTTTCGCACTTGTGATTTTTTTGGTTGTGCAAGGAAAACAGAAATACATCACAGGCATTAAAGAGAATCTTTGACGAAGGTGGTTGGTGTGGATAAACAAGAACCAATGGGAAGGAATCCCAGATAAAATAAAGCCAATAAGAAGTAAACATCACATAGTACTTTCGGTCTTAAAGGTCCCTCACCCCCTTTCCCTTCTCATTTCCCCACAGAGTAAATTGGAGCCCTTATAACTTAAAAACAAGTGTCCTCTTTGTAGCTGCCTGTCCCTGATGGCCCCAATTGGAAGCAAATACAGCTTTGTCTCACTATGGGGCTCAGCATCCTTCATATCCTTCATATCAGACTTGTTTCTGCCAGTAAAGAGTCTAGAGTGGAATTATAATTTATGAGACCCACATAAAGCTTCTAAGAGTACTCATAAACATTCTAAGCTGTGTTATCTCTTTTTCAAACTAAACCAATATTTTTTTCAACAGAAATAAATTTTTATTGTACAGTATTTCCATTTTGGAACATTCTGTTATTCAGAATATCATGGGTTTTTTCCCCCTTTAACTTGTGAAATATTTGTTCATCATCATGATTCTTCCTTAGTGATTAGTGACTACTTAAATATTATACTGTCTGTTTTTACTGAGTGGAAAATAGCAGCTTCTAGAACCTGGGTGTTATTTGATTGTCAATCGGGAGATTTTGTTTAGTTTTGCCTTTGCCGTTGTAATTAGTAAGTTGCCGACTCTTAATGCCGAGTCCAGACTGCTTGACCCATTTGTCCTCTGCTGCTGTTTGTGTTCTTGCTTCTACAAAAACAAACAGTGGTGATTCCTTAGTCGGTTCATAATTTGAGATTATAATCAACGTTCCTATTGGCCTTCTACAAATTAGATGGAGCACTGGGGAGAGAGATTCAGGCATGTGGAGATGCAGTAGACCACCAAACCTTTAGTACAAACATGAAATCATCAGAATGTCTTAATTATAATTAAGCGAGACAATAAATTGCCAATTTTCTCCTGGTATTGT
This sequence comes from Microtus pennsylvanicus, assembly GCF_037038515.1. NCBI lineage: Eukaryota > Metazoa > Chordata > Mammalia > Rodentia > Cricetidae > Microtus > Microtus pennsylvanicus. The sequence goes on from NC_134589.1 coordinate 83,441,092, forward strand.
TCACCGCATGAGGATAAAAATAAAGCCAAGAAAAACTCCCCAACTATTCCAAATGATCATTTCTCTCAATATTTTTTATCCTTATCATAGGCATAGAATCCAAAACAAGCTATTTTCTTGCCCCCTTTACACCATATCTATTTTGTATAGGAAAAAGAAATCACCTTTTTTCCCCTAAGAAGTATCTGAACAAAAGGCCATTAGATTGAATCTTAGCTTCCAGATTTAAATGCTCATCCAAGGATAACAGGGCTAATCATCTAAGCCTGCAAAGAACACACAATCATAAAATCATTTAATTAAATTCCATCAATGCTGTTTGTTTTGGTGCCCATTTGGGTATTAATAACACCGTAGCTGTTTTTAATGTCAAAGGTTTACCACTTAATTATTGTCTTTGCTTATTGCAGACGTTAGCATCAATTTGTGGGGTTCCGTAATTGCACACTGGGTGCTGCTTCACCAGACAGAGCATGTTTCCGGAGCTGGAAGATTCTCCAGACTGTGCTCGATCTGAAAAGGAAGTGGTAGAAATCAAATGAAAACATTTGTTAAATTGTACAAAATGTAACACAGGAAATCAGAATGGTTATTCAGGCTGTGAGTAAATTTGATGGGGTGTGAACTGATCACTTTATCGCCCTCTGTTCATAGCATCCTTGCCATTGTCTGAGAAGGCAGCCCAATGCTTTTCCTTGTCTTAATTAGATTAAGAATGGATTAGAGGAGCCAAATCTATTATTAAAAAGGCAATTCTGCTGTGCTCCTGAAAACCTTCTTTCGGTTTTTTAATTTCTTAAATTCCACTGATGCAAAATAGCAAATGCCTCATTTGTAATTATGAGTGTGTATGCACTCATTTAAAGGGCTGTAACAGTATTAAGAAAATCAGTTCTTCAATTGTTTTCAAAATTATTTCTCAAGAAAGAAGATGGGGAAGGGAGAGGGGGGAGAGAGAAGCCTGTATTTCCTTATGCTGTCATAAGAAAACACTAAGAAACCAACAGAGTGATTATTTCCCCCTTCTTTTGATTTACTCAAACATTTAAAAAACATGCAGAGATGAGCAGAGAATTTTTCCCAGACACATTTGTTTTGTAAATTTACATCCACACCCCGCAGTACTTGCAAATGTAGGTTCCTCTCCTGCTCTTGAGTTAGATTGAACATTTGTTTCGTGGGAAACCTTGCATGATGGTAATCTCGTTTTGTGTTTTTTTCTTTTCTACCTCCTTCTCTGGTGCCTGTATAAATGGCACCCTCTGCTCTAGGTGTGGTGGTGGAACCTGGTCTAAACTTTGCGAAAGAACTGCTTTGAGCTTCAACCAGAGCCAGACTGTTCGAATGTTTTGTCTTTAAGTGGGGGCTGTGTCGAGATGCTGGCTTCCTAGCTTCTCTGCATTTTAAAATGATTGTGCCGACATGTACCGAAAGCTTAGAGCAAATACAGACAAGTGCAAGGAAAAACTGGTGGCTTTTTCAAAAGGGTCTGCCGTTGGCCTAATGACGTTGATAGTGGTGCTAGATTCCTGGTTTGGAGAGTGTGCTATGGTCATGCAAGACGAGCAGGCTTTTGTCAAGAAGCTGGGGAAGGTCTACATAAGAACTACTATTTTTGTAACTTTATACAGCCATCACATTCCTTCCAAAGAAAACGCCTAAACTATTCATGTATGCTTTAATCCATTAACTACTGAACCTCTACCAGCATATCTTGCTCCAACTTTTATCTACACTAAACTAATTTCATTTTGGTAAAATGATGCAGAGACCACCACCCTTTCCAAGATTCACTATCGTCTTCCCCTGCCTACGGCTATACTGCATGCATTCCTTTCCCTTTCTACTCTAATACTCTTCAATAGAAAGCAAATAACAGTAGGGCCACTTTAGCCCCTAAAGCCTAATACTGTGCTTTTGACCTGGTATTCTCCATGTGTGGAATTGAAGAACATTCAAATAGAAAGCTAGATCATGGAAGGTTGTTTGATACACAATAAATGCGCTGTCTAGATTCTCAGTGAAGTATTTGTTATGCAGGAGTTTTCGTAACTGTTTAGTCACCTCTTCTAGTATTTATTTATTTATTTATTTATTTATTTATTTATTTATTTATTTATTTGGGAGGGGATGCATGTGCCAGCACACATGAGTGCAAGTTATAGCGCAACTTGTTGGAAATTGGTTCTTGGTTTCTACCTGTTTCGAAGACAAGGAGGTTCTGTGTTTCGTGATATAGGCCATTTGACCCTTAAACTTAGAGCCGGTTTGCTTATCTGCACCTCCTATCTCAAGGAAAATGCGGGAATTACAGATTCATGTCACCACATCCAACTATGTACATAGATTCCACAGATTGCAGTTAGGTTGTTCGACTTCCACAGCTTTGTCCTTTCAGCTGGGCCGTTTCTCTGGCCACCACTGGGTCTTTGGAGGACTGTGTGATGGAGTGCAATTCAGAGACTGCTCACTGCCTGCACTGCCTCAACGTGTTGCTACCCATGGCACAGGAAGTCTTTAAGGATATCTGAGAAGCCGGTGACAAAATTTATCACTAATTCCCTGTCCCTCAAATGGAAATCAACACCATTAGCCACATGCCATAGTGACAGTAATGCTTATCGTCTCCCAAGTGATTAGCATTCTAAGCACTTCACATGCGTCCCCTCGTTTTAATTTTATTCCATTGCCAGCTCTGAGTGTAGAGCAGTCACTTGTCCAGGGTCACACATGTTGCTTGTGAGTGGCAGAGCTGGTACTTGAACCTATGAGGTCTGACTCCAGAGAACACGCTTCTGTGTGTCTGCTCGATAACCCTCCCCCTCACTTGTGCCCTCGTCCTTCTAAATACCAAGTGGCTATCAGCCCGGGAGACACATACAAATCATCTGGAGACATCTTCTTGGACTCATTCCCAGATACACTTCTTTATTTTGTCTATGGTGGGCATTCTGTGAAGCTTGCAAAATGATTCTTATGTGCAGCCAGGGTGAGTATCACACGATTAGCCCGCACGTCTGAATGCATTCAATGTCTGTGACTAGTGGGAGCTACTTGTTCCAAGTTCATTAAATCTGTACATAAATATAGCAAACTAGAATAGTCGAACTGGCCACCCGTATCTGAAAAGACAATGCTGGGGAGTCGAGCCACATTCTTGGCAATAAATGTCCCCACCTTTCATCAAGTGACTTGTTTACCCATCTTCTCATCTACATGCGTTTCCTCTCCACTCATCCTCTGCCACTGACGGGGATTTAAAAAGTGTTATGCATAAATAAAAGATGGTCTACACAATCCTAGGACTCTAGAGCCGTACTCCTCTGGAAAGTTAGGCAGTTTAGGTAGCGAGTGAAATGTACAAGGATTGAAAAGGACAACTGAGGGGGTGTCCCTGGAGCAGATTGAACAGTATTTGTTGCACTTTTATGAGAAATTGCTACTAAGTCCTATGCAGTCGTCACACAGAAACGCTACATCTATTTGTGACTTTGTAGATAGTCAGGAGGCTCCTGGAGTTTAATTTTTATTCATATGGTTTGGTTTTATTTTGCTGGTCCAATGTGAAGTTACTCAAGATGTCGTTCAATTTTAACACTATATTCACCAGTCAGCATGGGTGATAATGGTATGGAAAGACTTTTTGTACAGTTTGCATGGTAACTAACATCTTCATCTTGCTAACTAGGAGTATTATATGCCACAGTTCTGATCTTTCCTCACTAACTACCTAAATTATCCAGTTCCGGTCTTTGTCAGAAATCGGCACCCTGACTATGGAGGAGGAGGTTTAGAGTTTTGTGGGCCCTGGTCCCTCATCTGTAAAGTTGACATTGAACTTGGAGGAATATGGTACATGATTACAGCGAGGGTGGAAAGGATGGTCTCTTGAATGGAACTGGTTCAGATGGATCAGCTTGCTACTGCTCGCCAGCTCCAAGACAAAGTGGAGAACTAAATGCACACTGTACTGACTTTCCTCATCTATAAAGGGAAGCATAAGATACCAGGATAATGGTGGTCTGGAGAATTAAATTGTGCAAGCAAAGTGCTTAGATCTAGCAGAGCCCTTTGCCTACCTGTAGTAAAAAGCAATAATTGTCATAACTCTGGATCAGACAAACTGTTACCTATATCTCTGATCCATTGCTTTTGTTGGCCTTGAGCTTGTGTAAACCTGATCTTTACTAAACTTTATCTCTGTTCCTCATTCCACTTATAACAATTACTTTTCAAACAAAGACAGATCCAAGGGCATTGAGCAGAAATCCAAGGTTGTGAGAATCCCACTCCCTCTAACATGGTCCATATTGTTCCAGAACTATTGCATATAGAACCGGGGGGGGGGGAATCTCTGTGGAAGAATTAGAGGCAAAGTGTGATTAATAATGAATATATGTATGGATTTTAAGAGTAGGGTTGGGCTAAATGTGAAGAGTCAATAAATGCCTGTTAGCCTTCTTCGAGGTCAACAGTCGGTCGGTGACTGGTTATGCAGGGCAGCCAGGGCATCTGCAGCCTCTTCACGGCTGCCCTCCAATCTGATAACAGCACATGCAATTAGGAAACCGTCTCCGTAATAATGGTAATCGGTGTACACCATGAGGACAGGGCACAGCTGTGGGTGCACTTGGAGAGAGAGAGCGTGCAGAGCATGCCATCCCCTCCAGAGGAAGCAAGCCTCCAGCAAGCCCTTCGCAGTCCATTTGGGCAGCAGTTTTCAGGTTTGCCTCCATCAAAACCGACTGGAAAAAATTATTTTTTTTTAAATAAGTGCGTGACTCTTGACCCAGAGACAGTCCATGGCTTATTGCTATTTTCCCATCACGATCAAGCATTGTCTATTCTGATGGTGTGGTAACCTAAATAGCTCACACAAGCAGTGTGGGGGACAAACTTTGATCTGGGGCATTTTGATTTCTTTTGTTTATTTATCTGTTCATCCATTTGCTTCTGCAAAACTGAGCTCAATGTGGGCTAGGGAGAAGCTGCATCTTTTCAGGATACGTTATCAGCTTAGCTTTACCTCCCTTGGAAATGCTGTTTGTAAGTGAGAGAGCTATTCGTGTGGGTTTGTAGCTCTTCCTTCCTCTTTCAATTCTGTAGAGACATAAACTTGAGGGAGAAACATAGACACCCGTCTCTGACCTTGGAAGATGTTTAGCCCACTACTGCAGCTTTGCATCCCAAGTTACTGAGTCTCGTTTCCCCCTCCCCAATTTCCTAACCCCTGACCAAATGAACTCTCCCAGCTTTTTCCAAAGCAAAAGAGTCTCCATTCACAGCTAATTCTGAATAATTAATGATGATATTTGCATGAGAATATTTTTAGTTATGACTTATAGATTCCTACATCCTTTCTACATCCATGTTCTTGCCGATCCCCCATATCAAGACGAAGAAGTAAGAGGAGAAATGGGAATGCACGAGACCTTAGACATTCCTCTGTCCTTTCATCTACTCAGGCAGCATTTTAAAGTACTTATGTGTGTTTGATAATATACCAAGAACAATGTCTACAGCATCTAAAAGGAAGGCAAGGTCTTTATGCACTTTGCAGGGAGAGCCAGGCAATAATTACATAAATGAGTGAATGAGATCATTTTAGATAATGTTATTACTGAGAAGGAATGAAGCAAGATGATGGCTTCGGAGCCAGTTGATGGTGTTTGTTAGAGGCTAGGCTATTGGAGAAAGTTGGACAGGGGTGGTAATATTCAGGTAGAAACCTGAATGACTAAAAGAAGACCAGGTAAAACAAGAGGGAAGCATACCAATCCAAAGATCTTGAGAGCAGAGGAATGAGAGAAGACAGCAAGGAGGGGGATGGACCACTGTGAGTTTCTTTGCCTTTCGTGGTAAGCGTATCCTTTGAGAGTCTCTACTGAAGAGCCTGAGCTGTGTCCTTCACTCCTTCCCCTAGTTAGGGCTGAAAATGAAACAAGGTCATATAAATAGGATGAGGGTTCATAGCATGGTGAGCTCATGAAAGAAAGGATGGCCTTGGGGGGGGGGGTTCCTGGCATAGTACCTCACTTAGGGGTGTAATTAGCAATCATGGCTGATAAACTGAGATATTCTCAATGTGGTAGTCTGTCACTGTATCCAAGATCAGCTAGGGAAGCTTGTATTAAGATGTAGACTCCCAGATCACCCCACTGACTTTAAGTGTGAACTTTTGATACTAGAGATGTCTAAAATTTATTCTAAAATTTATTCATTTTTTTAAATACATTGGGGGTTTGCCTGCTATGTGAGGAAGCCAGATCCCCTGGAACTGTAGTTACAGACAATTGTGAACAGCCATGTGACTACTGGGAATTGAACCTAGATCCTTTGAAAGAGCAACCAGTGCTCTTAACCACTGAATCATTAGTCTAACTATTTGTCTACATTTTCAACAAAATTTCTGAGGTAATTTCTGTGATCAAAAGATCTGAGAATAAGCTTCACTTAAACTTCTCACGAGAATTTCTTACTATATTATAATACGCAGGAAAGCAGAAGTATATGTTTACAAGATGCTTACTAAAAGTGACACAGGTGGTCCAGATTAGTATAACTAGATGCTATATCTACTAGAATCTATTTTTCCTGAAAAATGTGCTTTATTTGCTGTCCTTACATTTATTTATGTTTGCCTGGTTGTATGCATATGCATAATTTATGTTCGGGTATCAGTGCAGGCTAGAAGAGGATATCAGATACCCTGGAACAGGAGCTGCAGGCCTTTGTGATCTACTTGATGTGTGTACTGAGACTTGAACACAGGTCCTCTGCAAGGACAGCAGGTTCTCCTAATGGCTGAGCATCTCTCCTACCCCTGTGCTGGACTAGCTCTAAACAAATTATAAAAGCAGCTCTGTTTTTAATATACTCAATCTTACTACAAGCACAGCCAGTAAAATTGGGAGTTAATCATATTTCTATTTTAGTTTCATTCCACTTATTTGATATTATCAAAAAGTTAGATAGATGATAGATAGATAGATGATAGATAGATAGATAGATAGATAGATAGATAGATAGATAGATAGATGGGGAGAGAGAGAGAGAGAGAGAGAGAGAGAGAGAGAGAGAGAGAGAGAGAGAGAGAGAGAGAGAGAGAGGAGGGTTTGAAAGATTGTTCAGTGACTAAGAGCATCTACCACTCTTGCAGAAGAACCCAGCTCCATTCTCAGTACCCATACAACATGGCTTAGAGCTGCCTGGAGTTGCAGCTCCATGAGCATGGCATGTCTCAGGGCACTGTGAGCACCTGTGTTCACATGCGTGCGCCCCACTCACGTACACACAATTTAAAAATTAAGAATTTTTATAATTAAGCATACCAGCAAACCTCTGAAATCTAACCGCTGAAGACTGAGAATTTTATTCCCCATCCTCACCTCCTAAAAAAGAAAATGAAGAACACAGGTGAGTCATGCAGCTTGGCGTAATTTAAAGAAAGAATAAGGCATGAGTTGAGATAAAGTTCTGTCCAAACATCGGCAACAGTTTAGGTATTGCTGTGTTCTTCTCTTCTGAGAGAGAACCTCCTGATCTTCCATACTGCTTCCGCTGAGAGGGATGCAGCTCTCTCTCCAATCCACTGTTTCTAAGAAAATCATTCCAATTCTGCAGACATAGCACTTCTTCAAAGTAATGTCTCCATGGGCGACAATGGCAGACCTCCAGACAAAAGCACAAGAAGGGCTCGCTCTGTGGATACCCCTGCCTCAATGGCTACCAGGGAGGCTGGGGCATGTGAGGAGTGTCTTTTCTTGACAGTTTTCTTTAGACTTTCCCTTTCTGATATTTTCATCTTCTGCTGTCTTGCCAAAGCCAAATCACTTGTTACCCATTTCTTCTTGCCACGACTTGTTTTTTATTTGTTTTGATGTTTGATAGAAGATGTACGGCTGTTGGTACGTGTCCTGAGGAGGCATGAAGGACACTTTGAAAGACCACTCATTTCTCTGAAAATCTTACACCGTCCTCCAAATCAAATGCCACTGTCATAATCAGTAGAAGGTGGCGTTGCTTTCAAAGTGGACTCTCCTTTCCTACAACAAAGCCAATTGATTTGAAAGTGCCCTCTTCCTCTCTCCAAAAAGAAGTGGCATTGATTTTATTTTCTAGTACTAAATTCTGTTAATTATCCTTTCTTATTTTAGCAGAAAATTGCCAGAGTCCCCACCCCCACCCTATCTGGTTTCTTATTATAATTTCAAAATTTATAATTTTGGGTTTTTTTTTAGTTTGTTTACCTGCTTGCTTGTTTTATATTTCAGATTCTCTACCTTCAAACAATTTAGCCTGAGCAATTTCACTTTGCTTCCTAGCGCTATGCTTACCATTATGCTTGGGATGGCTAACTGATGTTATTCAAGTCCGTCCTCCTGTAGGTTACTTTATGGTCAGCAAGGTTTTGTGTACCTTGCATACAAGTTCTTTGTAATTCTTGAAGTTGAGTGACACTCAACGACCCACACCTGCATCATACCTAGATGTTCACACTTACAGAGTCCCAAGAGGATAATATTTTTGTGCAGTACCTATATCTTTTCTTGGGTCATGTAACTGTTGGGTTTGTTTGGTTATGGGAGGGAGTATAGTTTTGTTGCTGCATATTGGTTGTATGTATGTTGGTGATATTGAGAGTGTTGGGCTATGTGTGTTGGTAGAGGATATTGCATGTTGGATATGTGGGCTTTTGTTGCATGTTATGTGTGTGTGTGTGTGTGTGTGTGTGTGTGTGTGTGTGTGTGTGTGTGCGTGCACAGAACCACAAAAGATTTTTGCTCCATTTTGTTTTGGTTCCCCTCCCCATTATAATCTAGCTAAGTCAACGTCTCTGGGAGATGTCAGTAATTATTTAAAAGCAAGGTGATTTTCATCTGCTACTGGCCAATCTGCGCCATACATCTTGCGTGGCACCTCTTAACCTCCCCAAGACAGAACTCCTGATATAGCATGTTATTCATAAGGTTGAGAAGCACATTCAGAGTCATGAGTATTTTGAGTCCCTCAATAAAGGCTGCAGGATTTAGCAGCTTTTCTTGGACAAAAGCTGATAGTGCTGTTTCGCTTAAAATCTCATAACCAGCAGACGTTCTGGGGATGACAGCATATACTTGATAATTTGCTTACCAAACATTTAGCTGTGGTATTTATCTGCACCCATAGAGCATAATAGAACTATAAATTGCGTGTTTCTTGTATTTCACCTATCTCAAGTCCTCAAGAAACTGCCTACCCCTTTCGCTAGGTCCGCAGCTACTTTTGCCTCACTTATTTCTATTCTTTGAGGCCTTGTTCAGCCAACCACATCGTTGAATCACAGAGAGCTGTCACACGTCACCTTTGCAGAAAGGATAGGCTCCAACTTGTGTCCTGCATCTTCATTGGCTGCTGCTAGTTCTGACCGCTACCGTTTCCAATTTGCTCTTTGAAAAGTCAGAAACAAGGGTTAAGTTGATTTTGTATCTAGCTACTACCACTCCTTCTTATCAGCAATGCATTTAATTCCAGGCCCTGTGATGCAGATTTTTACAATACATGACTACTTTCTGGTTGTCGTCTCTCCAACAATTCACAGATTCTTTAGTCCATGTTAACCTTAATTCTTTTATTAACACATAGCATGTCACTGGAGCCATACAGAATGCTATTGTTTAAGCATTGCTTATCAAGGTTTTTAGAGACAACACTCACAGCAATGCTTGCAAGTTATGAAATATTTACTGATTGGGGTGATAATCCCATGTGCCTGTGTACCTCAGATAAGTCATAAACAAAGGTAGAGGCTAAAATAACTACACGCTGGATAAAGAAAGTCTTCCCCAGTGAATAACTTATCTATTGCTTTTTAACAAATTACCTTAAACCTCAAGGTTTAAAACAATGTGAACATTTCAAAATGCACACATTTAATTTTGTGTGACGGGAATTTGGAAATGGATCAGTTAGGAAGTACTAGCTCAAGACTGTCCATGAGGTTACAACCAAGGTATCTGCCCAGCATCAATCAATAGAAGACTTTATTGGGTGCTGTGTTTTGATTGGCTATGTTTCCTAAAGTTTATGTGTTAGAAACATAATCTCTTGAGCAGCAGTATTGAGGAGCTGGGTTCCTGGAAGCTGATTAGATTAGGAGGGCTTTGCTGGGGAGTGGATTAATGCAGTTATCACAGGCCTGGGTTAGTTATCACCAAGCTCAGTCTCCTCTTGTCCCCTCTGTCGCACACTCTTCTGGCCTTGATCCCTCCATGAGATAATGAGCATAAAGGTCCTCATCAGATATGGCCCCTGATCTTAGACTTCTACATCTCTGCAAATGTCAAAAACACTGAGTTTTTAGTATTGTGTTTCATGAGCAAAAATGAGCTCAGACACTGGGACTGATGAATCTCTTTTTCTGAGCGGTTTAGTTAAAATGGCATCAAGATTCCTGTGGAATGACAACTTGTTCCTCCATCTTTGGAGAAGGTAGGATCTTGTTGTGATGCAGCTGAGGACCTGCTGTTACTACCACATTTTGCTCCTCAGCCCACTGTCATTGAGTTCAGTCAACACTCAAGAGACAGAGTATAGGCTTTGACTTTGGCGTGAAGCTTAGATACAACAACTTCACAATTCTCTAGCTTTATAATAACCATATATTTCAAAAATTGAGGTCCTTGCCAATCTTTTTAACTGTGCTTCAAGATCCCAATTCATGGGATCAGCATGGCACTATGAGAAGCAAAGTTCATTGGTCCATGGTATGATCTCGGGCTGGGCAACAACTCATCGATTTCCATGCCATATTTCCATCATGTCTTCCCAGATGGATAGTTATACTTAATAAACTTAAACCCATTGATTGGTGTTATATAGGAGACAGTGCCAATCCTCTCTGTTCATTTGGTTAAGTGGCTCTTTTTAAATAAAAACAGGAGCCTGACTCCGTTTGGAGTTAAAAACGTGACTTTTGTATATGACTCACCTGAAGCTTTAAAAAATAAAAACGACATCTGGGCATGAGCCCAGATCTCCTAAATCATAAATTATAAGGAATGGGTCCCTGGGAATTGTTGCATTTTAAAGCCACAGGCAGTTCTGATAGAGCAGTGTTTCACAGCTATGGCTAAACATCATCTAATCTGCCCAGTGCCTACAAGTGGAAAAGGACAACAGCGAACAAAGGGGGAATCATTTATGGTCCCACGAGCACCCTCAAAAAAGGCTCAGCATTTTCAGCACTTTCCTGAATGAGCCTCTTGATTGACAAAGACAGATTGCTTGGGCAACGGATTTCCATCCGCAATGGAACAAACACTAGGACAGAGGTTCTCAACCTAGGGGTCACCTAAGACCATCAGAAAACCCAGGTTTTTACATTACAACTCATACCAGAAGCAAAATTACAGTTATGAAGTAGCAACAAAAATAATTTTATGGTTGGGGGTCACCACAATATGAGGAACAAAATGAGCATCAAAGGCTGCCACCGTGGTAAGGTGACTGGCCCAGAAAAGCATTGTTCATGATTGCCCGAAGACAATGGCTCTCTTTCTGATTAGAGTTGCCCTTCTTCTACCCAAAGGCTTTCAGGGAAACTACAGAGCACCAGGGATGGCATGGAACTTAGAAGGCAATGTCTTCATTGATTTTTATTTCATGAATTGGAGCCTCCATAAAAATGGCACAGACTTGTTTTACAGTGTCAATTTGTGGAATTGAGGGGCGGACTGTTAAAACCCATCCATTTTCCCAAAGTTTAAGCCACCCTAATGAATTAATCCATAGATAATGGATTGAATTCAGTGCAATTACCCTAGTAAGTAAGGCTTGTTAAAAAGAGATAAGGCAACTCGCTAAAGAAAACACCAATTTCAGCTATTAACTGGATTTCATCTGGGCTCTGATAATTCAGCCTATAAGTTCCTTAAAAAGAGAGAGGAGAGAGAGAGAGAGAGAGAGAGAGAGAGAGAGAGAGAGAGAGAGAGAGAGAACAGATCTTATTTTCAATGCAGTGACCAGATGCTGCTGTTTACCTGTTGATGTTATGATTAGAAGAAGAGACTGCTTGTGGTTCTGATCACAATCTTCCTAAGTCCTCAAGACACCTAGAATGGATAATTGCTGTCCCTAGGAAAAGTGTGCAGATAGGAGCCTTGTATTCCATAAGATGGAATTAAATTACATGGGTTCCAACTCTGCCCCTACTATCTTAAGTTTTCTAGTCACATCTATAGGGAGCCACATTATTTTGAATAAACTAAGAGGACCATTATTTCTGTAGCTAACATGCGAACAGAGATGAAAACAATCTTGGCTTATGTTTAGAGTTGGCCAGCCATGCTTCAGAGGTCCCTCTTCACAGGCCACACCCCTGTGCCCCGCATGGCAAACAGTTTCCTGACATCTTTAGACCTCGGAAGGCTGCCCTAGTCAACCAACACTCTGATTCTGTGGTAGCTCATCTGCATTTATTATCTTCAGGTTATTATTCCTATTGATGTACTCGGCTTTCTGAGTACATAATTTCCTTTTTGTCTTGGGCTTTGAGAGAAAGAGTCCAGGCTATTTCCTCTCCCTTCGAGTGTTTTATTTTTAGAGGAACTTGTCCCTTTTCCCCTTTGCCATATCAAAAATCGTTTTGCTTTCATTGTTTATAGGTGTGGCACAAAGGCTATGATTTAACATTGAAGACCCTGTCTACTTTTCCTTTGCTTTTCAAACATTAAAAGAGTTAATTCTTGTATACCTATCCTGACTTTGTGCACAATCTGGAATTCTTTTTCTCTGATGGTGTTTTGCCTCCTGACAGTCTATCATAGTTCCCTGGCAGTCCTTCCACCTTTCTGGAATAGCCCATTTCTTCCCTTTCCCATAGTTTCCCACATACACAGCTGCTTTTTTGTTCTATGCAGTAAGAAGGCTTGTCATAATATAAGAAGGCATAGAGAATATAGGCTATTTGCACATTTCCCTGGGCTTAGTTTATGCTTATTATATGAGCTTTTTAAAAAAATGACTTCATGGCACTAAGGCTATTTTATAAACCGGGAGTAGTTTTCAAAATAGGCACAGAGAAAGTCTTTAGGACAATATTATCATTACTAATATTCTATAGTTGACAATTTATCTCTTTGCTGATATATTCTTAATTTGTATTGTTTATATTGTCTTCTAAATATATGGATAACCGTCCAAAAGAAGCCTGTGCCTTTAAATCTTATATCGTTGAAAATGTGAATAGAGCTGCACATGAAATAACAATAGGTAATTATCACCATTCATTAAGTACTAATCTATCATGAACCTGGCACTCTGCTATATTAACCCCACCCCAAACAGTCAATGAAGTAATCCTATAATTATCCAAATCATTTTCCACATTCCGAAAGTGAGGACTAGAGTTCCAGAGTCAGAACGTTTGAGTGCTAAAATTAGATGTTGAACGAAGCAAAAGGATTCAGTGTTAAGATTCTTAATGCTACAAGACAGAGACAACCTGGATTAAAATACTAATTTAGTCCTTTCAAAGATAGTAACTTCAGGTGTCCATCCTCATTGCTAAAGCCTCAGTTTCCTCATCCATAAAATGGGGAATTTGATAAGATTTCCCCTCTAGTGTTCTTCTGAAGATTAAGTGAACTAACCCATGTTAAAGTCCCTGGCAGATTCTAAAGGCCCCATAAATGTTAAGTATTAATATTTAATTTGATGCCTATAAAACCCTGGGCACCTAAATCTTACGCACACTGCAAGATTGGTACGTATTTTTTTTTCAATTGATTATTTTTACACCACAATCTCTGTGGGCCAAAATAGTTTAAATAAATCCTAAGAAATCCAGGACAGAACAAGTACATGAATTGACTTCACACTAGAACATAAAACCAGGATGGTATTTTTCAGACTCGGAACACTTTCCGGGCTGACTGATGAGGTGATAATAACATTCCCCACTCACCTTTGCAGTGTCCGGTAAATACACACAGCTGGATCGCTCTGCGTTCTGTAGTCTCTCAACTACAGTAAGCCCACAAAGCTCTCTGGAATTTGGGGTAAGGGGGAGGGGTGGATTATTGCACTTCTTATGCTTGATGTCACCACCCAGGGTGTGTTATAATCACCCAGAAAGACATTGCTTGTTGTATCTCGTTGTTATTCAGTCCCTGTTGAGCGACGAGCAGACAGAAGAGAGAACAAATAAGACAGGGCGATCGGAAGCCCAAGTATAGCATGTTGGGCAGTGTCAAAGGTCAGCCATATACGATCCTTCCAGCAACCACCAGTCTCCAACGGAAACGTCACATTTTCTGGCATGATTATTTCTAAAAAATATAATTATTGTGTATAAGGTATTTAGAAGCAAACTGGAACAGTATTCTAGGAATGCAACATTAGGTACTGTGGCTACCTGGAAGGGATAGTAGCAAGGCGGAGATACATGGAACTGTATTCACGAGTAGCTTTGTTCTGCTGGGAAGGCCCCCGAGTGGGAGATTGTCACCGGAGGCAAAAATATGAAGAAAATTGATTTCTTTTCAGTTTACCTAGGAAAGTGTTCCCCGGCGTCCAAATGTAGCCAACAGGGTTTTGGATCACTGGCAGAGATTGCTCTTCTATTGAAGCCCTTGTGCTCACTATATATTCATTTATGCACTCATTAGTTATTCATTGGGGGTTCTCTGTATACTGTACACTGCTGTGAGTGTTGGGGATTGAAAAGTAGATCTGATCCCTGCCCTCTTGTTGCCTGCATATTATACTTGGGGGAAACGGTAAGGAAATCGGGAAGACACATCATAACTTCAGTAATGGCTCAGCATATAAAGAAAAGATGGAGAAGTCGGGGCTGGGTGGCAGAAGGTGGTCATGGGAAGATTTCCTGCACTCTGACATTGGAGCCATGGCTTAAGAATCAAGGAGGGGCAGCTGTGGGAAGAGCTGAGTTGATCCAGGAACAGGAAATCAGTGGGGGACAAGTTCCTAAAACAGAACCTGGTAGATGCGGACAAAGACAAAAACTGGACATGGCTCAAGAGTAAAGAGCAAGAAGAGAAAGGTAGAGCGTGATGTTTGGTCTCACAGGCTCCTGCCTCTCCAGTGGGCATCAGGAATGGGCTTTCGTGGACCACTGACGACTTAACTTCTTTCTTTAGCTTCATCCCACTTCTCCTAAAGATGTTTTTTCTATCTTCTTACATTTTGGTTTTTTTTTTTCCTAATTAACTGCTCTTTCTCTTGAAATATTTGTTGTAGGATTTCATTAATTAGAAACTTCCTTCCTAGCATCAATTCCTCAAGTTCAGGCTGGGGCAATACATTTACCACCTACTTTTGTAAACATTCTGGCCTTTCCTTACACTGAATTGGGCACTGTGCATATGGCTGATTATATGCCAACCTCTCTCTTGATGGTGAACACTCTGAGGGTGATAGTTGAACCATCATTGTTCTACACTTTAGGATATGCAATGAATGATGCCAGGCAGCAGGCAGACAGAATATACTGGGGGAAAAAGTACTTATTGACCTTGCCAGTGTGTCCACTGCCCAAAGGAAATGACTACAACTGTCTCTAATTCTTCCAACTCATAGTTGGATCAAGTGGGGGCTTTAAATGTTGTCTATAGAGTTGCCCCAATCAACCCTTTCACCACCAAGGAGCACCTGGTCAAGAAGTCTCTAGTGTCTTCTTGCCCAAGAGTATAGGAAATGGATACCTTTTGCCCAGAAAGCACCTTTGGCCCCACTGATTTGGATGGAGTCTGTGGGACAAAGCAATCTGGATCCATTGTGCCAGAGAAAGTTCTTAGAGAAAATTATTCTATATTCTGCGTAATAAATTGCCCTATTACAAAATATATGAATACACATACACGTAATAAAATGCCCAAATGACACTGGAGTAGGAAAATCAATAAATCTACTCAGCACTCCATATTGAATTGGTTCTTTAATGAATTTTCGTAAGGCAGCCACGGGAGCCATATTTAAATCTACCCAGTTGAGAGAAATAAATCGATGATGAGCTCTGAAGTGATTAAGCTTTTTACCATTCCATTCCAAAGGAGCCCCTTTATTTATTTTGCTTGAACCATGGCCCACTCTGGAACAGGTGACTGGCATACATATATAATGGCATAAGCATCACAGCACAAAAGCCACCACAAAGCAGGCACCATCTGGTTGTTTTTAGTCAACTTATTTCTCCTCTGAAAATACTCCATGAAGGAAAATGCCCTACCCTGAGTCACACTGACAAGAATTGAAAACGGAGAGTTCATGTGACTTGACAAACATATTTTACTGCCACGAAATGGGATTTTCTTTCATTATCTTGTATCATTTTCTGAAATACAGTTGACCGAGTTTATAGAAGAGCTAGTGGAGGGAGAAATTGAGGATGTGTGCAAGGTTTCCAGGTTATATAATAAAAATATCAGTGAAGAGTGAATCTAGGAGGAAATAAAACTTAATTTTGGATATTTTGAGTTTGAAGTGTTGGTGATACATCTACGTGGTTACACGAGTCAGAGATACATTTTGAGGATGTAACTCACTTTGTAAACAGAGCTGAATAAAAGGCGGAGGCTGGATGGGTCCTCCGAGTGACTAGAGATGCATAGATTTAGCAGATGTGGCTTCAATCCCTCTCTGTTTACAGTCCTTCCAGGTTAAGGAGGTGAACTTGTCAACCCTTATAAGCTCAAAAAGTTCTGAAAAAGAGAAACAATTAGGACTAGGATAGTTGATAGCTATCTCCAAGGGAAAAAAACGAAAGATTTGAATTACAATGAGTGGGATTTTGGAGAGGAGAGTTATTTGAATACATGCAGGAGTGATTGGAGCAAGTCAGTCAAAATATTCTTGAAAACACATGGCCAGTGCTGAGCTTAATCTAAATACAGTTTCTTCATAACATCAGGTAGAGTTTCACTTGATGTTTGTTGCAGCATAAACCTCAAGGATCTTTCTAAAGCAGAAGTGAATGATGAAGGGGGACCTAACCATTGTATTCTTCAGTTTTAGCTCCCAGATGCATAATCGGGCAGACTACTCACTGACTCCTTTTCTTCCCTCTCCTTCCCTTCCTCTTTTCCTTTCTCTTCTTCCTTTTCTTCATCTTTGTGCCCTTATGAGTCACCACTTTCCCTCTCAGAGGTTCAATTCTACTAAAGAGAGGTTTGGTTACTCAGTAGAAGACTGGCTGAAAAATACCCTTAAAAACTATGATAGATCCTGATGCAGTTCCTACATGAAGGGCAATATTTTATTATCAACAGCAAATTTGCCTTGGTCCACTGACTCGTTCTCAGGAGAAAAATTCCCTTTGCTTATCAGGAATGATTGGACCCTTCCTTGTGGGGCTGCTTGGTTTCCATATTGCCAATTCCATGGGCTTTGCAAATGTCATACTTCTTCCTCTTTATGTCAGCTGCAGGAGAACTTGAACCTGGAAAGGGGTTTGTTTTCAGATTAACTACATCATAAAATAAATGGATGGGACATGAGACTCCAGAGCAGAAAACATGACTCGAGGATCCACAGGCTTGGAAGATGGAAGAGGGGGGTGGCTTAATTTTCTTTGTCATAAATATTTGGCCAATGACTGAACTCTAGTACTGTTATAAGGAAGGAATTCTGTGGATATTCCACACGGACTGTAAATACTTAGATGTCGGCTACCTGTAAGGTTAAGGCAAACATCCATGAAGTTCTGAATTCTCTTCTGAGAGTCATTGTAATCCAAGAACTTGGATTACTTATTCACATCAAGGTTTGCTCTTCTACTAAGCCTGTGGACAGTGCTCCAGAAACATCTGAGGAAATTCACTGGTTTCTTTTAAAGGAGACAGAGGAAAGTTCAATGACTTGGTCAGAATCATTTGCCCTCTTAAAAGAAAACAACACCTATGATAGGACTCAAATATTTTGATTCATGTTCCAATGTCCCCTCTGCATCATCAGCTTCGGAAACAAAAGTGATGGCTCTGCTAATAAAGTTCTTTAGCCCTGTGCTTAAGTTTAAGGCTTCCTCCTGAATCTCCTAATGTTCCCAGCACATTAGAGGCCTCCCCAAAATGTCCATTTGTCCTGGAAAGCTTCTCCTTTTGTCTGAAATCATGAAGATGAACTTTCGAAAGGGAAAGGGATGAACATCAGTGAAGCGTATATGCCCTGGCTTCCACTGAGGGGTCTGTGGTCAAGCATTTACCTGTCACTGTGTTATAAGAACCTGGTACAGTGAGACTCCAGCTGAGCAACCCTACGCTCTTATTGTGGAGGGCACTGTTGCTCAAATGTGTGCCAGGGAAGGAGGAAATTTCTTGTCACTTAGTTTTGCACATCATGGTAAAATGGCATGTATTTTTATTAGCATATGAAATTAGAGCAAATGTATTCCAGAAGACACCATTTCCAAGTAAGTTTGTGTAATGTAGATTTTTGTAATTTAAAGCCATCTACCATCAAAATATAATTTGTATTTTAAGTGTGTCTTCAACAGCTCAGGCACTGAGCCCTTAGTCCCCACCCTCAGAGACGATTTGAAGGGCTAAAAGTTTTAAGAGGTGGAGTCAAGTAAGAGGAAGTTGGGTCACTAGAGGCAAGGCTGTTTGTACCCTGGCCCCTTCCTTCTTCTCTCTGCCTTCTGATAACCAGGAAGGTAGCTGCTTTCTCTGCCACACGCTCTCACATGAAACTCTGCATCACCACGGGCACAAAAGCAATGGGGCAGCTCATCATGGTCTGAGATCTCGGAAAATGTGAGCCCAAGTCAACCTTCCCACTTTACAATCTACTTTTCCCGAAATTTGCAACAGACACAGAAAGGGAACACATACATAAGGCCCCCTGAGGAAAGCAAACATTTGAGTTCCTTTTTTTTTTCCTTCTCTCTGTCTCTCCATCTCTCTGTGTGTCTCTTTGTCTCTCTCCCTCCCTTGCCCCCCTCCCGATCTCTCTTTCTCCCTTTATAAATATGTGTATGTATGTATCTCAATTTCTCCCTCTCTTCATTTGATAAGTGTTCTCTGGCATTATATCTGTATTCCCAACAGACCAAACTCAAAGGAATGACATTTATTAAATTGAGCCAATCATCTGTCATAGCACTAGGGTTTCCGCCACTGTTCAAACTCAGTATCCATACCAACAGTTTCTTTCCAAAGTTCTCCAATGGAACTGGAATTATGACTTATCAATTAGGAGCCCTTACTGGTCTTCTGAAAGACCCAGGTTCAGTTCCCAGCACCCACAGGTGGTTCACAACTGTGACTCCAGTTTCATGGGATCCGATTCTCTCTTCTGGCCTCTGCAGACAGCAAGCATGCACACAGTTTACATAGATTCTTGCAACCAAAACATTTATATACAGGACATAAAATAAGTAGAATTTTAAAAACATTCTCTGAAAGTCACAATTTTCCTAATAAAAAACTACTATTTTATAATTACATAGTTTTATACACTTGGTAAGTGGGTAAATAGGATTTAAAACTATTTCTTGCTCATACGATTTTAATGCCTATTTGACCTATTTGTTTAAAAGTCAACCTGATGTTTTTTAAATGTTGAATTCATCTTCTCAATAGAGGATTTTCAAATGTTTAAAGCTTTTTGTCTTTAAAGAAATAAAAAAATCTTTTCGCTGATTATGGGAATTTCTAAGTATACAATAATTAGATTTCAGAGGATTCTTTTGGATATGCAATTTAACAATTCCAAATGCATGATCCACACTTCTGTGAAAAGCATAATAATCACCTATACAATTAGCTAAATGATTCTCTTGAGTTCAAGAATATAAATTGGTGAGTGGCTATCTGCATTAATCAGATAATTTCCATGTTTTACTTCAGGATGTAGACTTTTTAAAAATATTGCTTTGTGAGCTTTACTTTAAATAATAACTCATTGAAATGGAAGTGGAAAGGCTGATTTAATCCATGCTTCAGTGGCTTAATATTTATCTGATTTGGGGAGGATTTAACCCTGTTCCCCTGGGAACCACTGGGGAGAGGGAAAAGCCCATCCAAAAGCCCTGGATTACTTTGTTCATTCCTTCATTCATTCACTCGCTGAGTGTTTACTGAACGTTCATTTTGCAGCACAGTCATGTATATGGGTTGCAGACACATTCGGGAAACTTAGAAATGCTCACTTAATACACTGTCAGCCTAGATTGACATTTGCCATTTATTAATCATTTCCTGTAACTTGCTTTATAACTCTTGGATTGCACAGGACAATACAATAACAACTTAGACTACATTGAAGGCACTTTGCTAGTCTCTTTATATCCTCTCTGCTGCTTTCAGTTATCCTGTGAGATTAAACTCACAAGCTACATTATCTGGGTCCAAACTCTGGCTTAGATCTCTTAACATCTAACAGGGCTACCTATTTGTTCTTTCATTATCTCTGTCTCTCATGTGCATAGTGGGGGAAATAAAATCACCTATATCATAAGAAGGATGTAGCGCTAGGTAAGACGATAGACCATGAAGACCTTAGAAGAGGATTTGATAGTAATTAAAACAGTATTCTTCTTGTCACTACATCACCACTGCTACTAACATTTAAATTGACAATAAATAATACACTAGTATTAAGCATAGAGGTTTTTAACGTGTGTGTGTGTGTGTGTGTGTGTGTGTGTGTGTGTGTACATACACACACATACACATTTTTCCTGCAATGGAGTAAGACAAGTCTTTTCATAAAGGTACTGATGTGGTCCTTGAAGGGTTGCTGCGCTGCAAGGAAGAGTAATGAAATGCTTGTAGACATGGTATCTACTGAGACAGAAATGAGAGAATCGGAAATCTGGAACACAGCTTCTATGGCAACAAGACTCAAAACCGTAGAGCATGAAAAGTTGCGGTTTGGTCGACATGAACAGAATGGTTACACGTGCACACTGAAAACTTCATGGGCTGTGATAGCAATCGGCTCTGCATGTTATTGTTTTTATTCAGTTGCACATATTAGCTAATCTTGGAACCTATCAAAA
This sequence comes from Microtus pennsylvanicus, assembly GCF_037038515.1. Classification (NCBI taxonomy): domain Eukaryota; kingdom Metazoa; phylum Chordata; class Mammalia; order Rodentia; family Cricetidae; genus Microtus; species Microtus pennsylvanicus. Next base: position 83,462,090 of record NC_134589.1, read on the forward strand.
GGATAACAACAGAAGATGCCACATAGCACGAATAATCACTTCGCTGACACCAGTAACATCCTAAGGCAGGACAGCAGCCAACACTGTCACAGAGCAAAACCTAGACTGAGATCAAAATTACTGATCCAGACACAGTATTAAATTTTCTGATTGATGGCGAGTAAGAAAAAAAAAAGCTATTGGGCAAAATTCCAGCTGTGTTTCAGGCACACTGTATCTTCCTTCTAATTTATAAAGTCTAATAAATGAATCACCAGGAAGGATCAGTTGTCATTTCTGAGCCTGAGTGTGAAGGATGGAGCACTCCTGTCTTCTCTTGACGTCAGTTGATCTATTAAATTAACAAGCATAGAGATAGATTATTTAAAGATCAATTTGGCCAAGAATTGCTTTCAAATGAATACATCAGGCACCAAGCCTGTTTTCTGCAATGGTTTCGTAATTGGGATACATATTACTTGCAATGTCTCATCACAGGGCTCAAGCGGTTTCAATCAGGAGGCTTCGCTCCTTCTGCAAACTGCGTGGAAATCAAAAGTGAGCAGATCCACTTCGTTCGTTATGTCTGATGAGGGGATCTGTAGTTACTCTGGAAGCCGTCACCGAGCAGAAAGGCTAGGGAAACGCTCCATGTTCCCCAGTACTTGCACAGTGCTGGCGCGACAGTCTTGGAGCCTCTTTGCAGCATGGAAGTTTTGGAATTAAGTTTCTAATAAACTCAGAAAGTCCAACAGCTGCGAGTAATTACCATACAAGCATATCAATCCATGTGCAAACAGACTTACTCCTTAAGCTCCAATCCTCTTGCTAGCTCCTCTCTGCAATAATTAAGCACACTCTAATGAGTTTGTTAGCAATTTCCATATGATTTTCCCCCTAATTATTATTTGAGCTGCCCATGTTTATAATGCTTAGTAATAATATCCTTAAAGTATCAATGGTGAAGACACAATTTTGGCTGGTGTATTAATTTCTATTTTTCTCATTCATATGCTAAATAAACTAGGGAAAGCATTCATTTAAAGGTCAGAATTTTTAAAAATTGGTTTACAGGTGTACACACTCATTTTTATACACATATGAATGGGATCAATGAGTCATCTTAGCCTGAATCAAGGTGGCTCTTCTAAGTCTTAAAGACTTCAAAGTTCTCACAGCCTTCTGTGCTGAGCTCCTGGGAGAGTTCTGATATTAAGTATCACCACTTGTCTTTACCAGTTTTTCAGTTGAGAGAAGCCGGGTCATATGACAATGGCTTTGTATCTGTTTGATAAACTTTCAATGAATGCTTTACATTGGTTATTGTAGTGTCCACTCAGACGTCCCTTCATTAGGGAAAACTTTGATCTTTAATGACGGCACATACTTAACCTACCCATTCTCCTTAAATATCACAAGAATGTACTGTATTAAAATAGCATCACTTTTGGAATGAACTACGTGGTTTATTCTCCCCTTTATGCCTAGAATCTAACATTCAAGACATGCACAAAATGTCATGGTGTTGAAGGAGCTGTGGGCTGCATTCTGCCACCCAGCTCCTGCCACCGGCTAGCTTTACCCAAAATAACAACACACAAACTGTATTCTTTTAAACACTGCTTGGCCCATTGTATCTAGCCTCTTCTCAGCTAACTCTCGCACCTGGACTATCCCATTTCTAATAATGTGTGTAGCACCCCTACGTGCACTTATCGGGAAGATTCTAGCCTACATCCATCCTGGGTCGGAGCTTAATCTTGTCTGCCCAGGAGAGGGGAGCATGGCCTCTGAGCTCACTTCCTCTTCCTCCCAGCATTCTGTTCTGTTTACTCCACCCACCTATGTTTTAACCTATCAGGGCCAAGCAGTTTCTTTATTACTTAACCAGTGAAATCAACAGATTGATATATGACACTCCCACATCATCATGGGATATGTATTGCTCATCTCTTCAGTGTCTAAACACAGGGACAGGTGATCTAAACTACGTGGGTGTGTGTGTGTAATGTGTGTGTGTGTGTGTGTGTGTGTGTTTGATATGTGTGATGTATATGAAGACACAGGTGGCCTGCTCTTTCACTTTACGCCTTGCTCATTTGAAACAAGCGATCTATCATTGCAACTGGATCTAGGCTGGCAGCCAACAAGCCCCAGATACCCTCCTGTCTCCATTCACACCCCATCCCCACTGCCAAGGTTACAGACAGGCATGAGTACAACCACAGCGAGCTTTCTATGTGAGTTCTGGGGATATGATCCCAAATCCTCGTGCTTTTGTAATAAGTTCTCTTGCTTGCTGAGCCTTCACCAGCCCTGAATTGACAATTATTAATCACGACTTGCTCAATTAACAATTAGATTACCTAGTACAAAAGAGAATCTCTACTTCCTTCTTGAGAGATAAGTCAGCTAATTTCTGTTAAAATCCATAGTTTCTCAACAAACTAACTTCTTGTTAGATCAGACCTAGGAAATTAATCAAGTTTCCAGGCCTAGTTGGATGAATTGTCATTATTCTACCAACTTCAATATTCAGCTGCCTGGATATGCCAGTTGAGATATATATTTGTATGAATGCTGTGTTTAATTATAAGATTAAACATTTTTAAGGTTTTTGTTGTTGTTTTTGTAGTTGTTATTGTTTTTTGAGACAGGGTTTCTCTGTAGCTTTGGAACCTGTCCCGGAACTCTCTCTGTAGACCAGGCTGGCCTCGAACTCACAGAAATCTGCCTGCCTCTGGGTCCCGAGTGCTAGGATTACCACCAACACCCAGAGATTTTTAAAGTTTTTAACAATCTAAATTATATCAAACATGATCTTTTCGGCTATAAGGACAAGCCACTTAATCCTTGTGAATTTTTATTATCATATATTAAACATAGATGGGAGTTAAAATATACTAGGCATGCTCAGTTCGACAAGGGTTTATAAGAACCAGTAATAAGGGTGGGGAAATAGCTCAGCAATTAAGAACACTGACCACTCTTCCAGAGGACCAGGTTCCATTCTTAGCATCTGCATGCAGCTAGCACCCATCTGAGACTCCAGCCCCAGATGACCTGAGGCTAACTTCAGACCTCTGTGGGCACTGCATGCATGTGTGCCACACACTAGCATACATAAAGACAAAATACCCACACACATAAAATAAATCATTAATTTTAAAAGGAACCAATAACAAAATAAGAGAAACAAAGATTAGCTTTGGTCCACTGAGGCTTTATAGAAGACTGTAAAGCAGGAATGGTCTCTTGTCCCCTTTTAAGTGGTTTTAGTGTGGAGGTCACATAGAAACCTTCTTATCCATTAAAAATATCAAGATAGTCATAAGCACTGCAATTATTTATTACTTATATAGATATCTTTCTTCTTAAGGTAGTTTTTCTTCAAAGAGTAATCCTCACTTCAGTTTTTCAAACCACTTGAAAACCTATCAGAAATGCCAAATCTCTGGGTGATCTCAGACCTCCTGATGTGGGTACAAACACTGGGAGTTAGCCAAGCACGTCTAGGTTTTATCAAGATCTCCAGAGAATTAGACTGCAAGCCTAAATTTGAGAAGCTCTGCCTCAAGTGATTTAATAAGCTAGATGAGATGCTAAACTTTCATAAATTATGAGTTCCTTACTATGTTGGTTCATGTATTTATATGTCATTGAAAAGCCTAGCGGTCAAAGCGCACCAAAATTTGCTATCTGTGTAGTTCCATAATGGAACCCAGTAAACTACAAAAAGTAGTTATAGTTATCCATAACTAATAGAAGAACAATAATTGATCACCTACCTGGCTATCACGGCTGGCTGCAAAGGGGCCAAAGGAAGCCCGGACAATTACAAATACCCTACTCAGGTAGACAGTTCCATGAGCAGGTCAAACTTGGAATTATTCAATTAAAGGAAACACGCAGTGCCTGGGTGTTTCTCCCAGAACTGTTGGTGTTCATCTCTCAAGGAATTCTTCGGAACCAACCAGAGAACAGACTGTACTCTGTAAAGATTTACTGACATTTCCTAAGATTGTAAAAGTTACTAAGCACCAGATCCTGCTTTTATCATGAAATAAGCAGAAAGGAGAGTCGCATTGGTCTCTTTTCTCCTAGTGCTTAGCAAAGCCTGGCTCGTTAGTTAACTTTCTTCGGCTTTCTCGCCAGAGCAAAGGAAATGAAAACATCTGCTCCCAAGAGTTCTTACAAGGACAAAAGCAAATCTTAGTTTGAAAGTAGAGCTCCAAAAACTACCACTTACAACTTCCTTCACCTGAGAGATGCTTACGTGACCCCAGGTGCATAGGTACATAAAACAAGTATACAGATCCAACATTTGATGACAATAAATCATAAAGAAACTAAAGCTGCTCTTTGGCAGCCATATAATTTTGTCATTGATTAAAAATGAAAGCAACTCTACATACTAATGAGAGAGATACGCTGATTTTTATATAAAGAACTGAATCTTGGCTGAATATCTGATACTGAAAGACATACATCATCTTCGTGTTTGTCGGGGTTGATCAATATTTTGAGTTTATAATTGTCAATGCGTAGAATGTCACTTCGCATACACAGCACCAAATAGGAGAAATTCTGTTCTAATCCCAAACCAAAATTCAACGAATGATATTTATTTTTTTATGAGACACTAGTCAACAATTCAAACAGCAATTTTAAAAACCACCAAACATAGTAAGACCATGCACTCCAAAGATCCACTAATTTGATTCACACTGAGTAACGACAATAGAAAAACAATGAAAGCCTTTGTTTCTGAAAGAGCACTGTGACTCATACAGTAATCTCAGATCTGTACCCGAAGCATTTCAGGCAATGTCCATTGGCATTGTCTAGTATGAAGGCATGTGGTATGACCAGAACCACATATACAGTTAAGTCATGGGACGCAGTTAGGATGAAGCCTGCCAAAGGATACCTTAGACTCATTGCACATTCTAGTTTCAATTGTTTTGTTCTCTGTGTGTTTGAGAAACCCTTCACCAGACTGTTTTTCTGCAGCCCCTTTATCGTATGAGAATGACCCCCATCTGAGGTCTCAGACCAATTTCAAAGAAAACGAGATATAAAGTACCCATTAGCATATTGCCATCCCTAGAAAATAAATGATACCCCCCTTTTTCTCTACCGATTTTCCTCCTTTACAGAAAAATGTCAGTTAAGTCTTTTTTTTTTTTACTCTATTCTTTTTATCCTTTGCTATGCTCACAGATTTCCAAAATCTCAGGTCCTGGGGAAACAAGGACACTAAAAGTGGGATGCCCGACATAAACTCAAATACAGAAGCATGTCAGTGTAGATGCAGATGACCTCTTCTCTAAGGAGACCCCTGCACATAGCTGCAGTACACACAACGACCTCTTCTCTAAGGAGACCCCTGCACATAGCTGCAGTACACACAACGACCTCTTCTCTAAGGAGACCCCTGCACATAGCTGCAGTACACACAACGACCTCTTCTCTAAGGAGACCCCTGCACATAGCTGCCTGAAAGGTTTAAGTAACTAACCAAAGCCATAAAAACAGATACTTTTAGCTCCTTCTTTTCCTGATTCTTGCATACAAATGTTGCCATACATGTGTTTTATATATATATATATCTGCTAAATTAACTCTATTATATGCTTTTACCTAATCTAGTTACATTGCCTTTATAAAATAAAAAAAAATGTAATTATCATACTTATGAAGTATGATCTAAATATCAGAGAAGAGCTTAAATATCAAAACGTTTAATACAAAAGAAATCTAATGGAACTGCAAGAAGATTGGGGCATACAGCAGTGTTCAGTGGAGGAAGATAATGCATGACAAGACTCGGGGAATTCAAAGAAGAGATCCAAGGATAATCCCCTTGATGTCATGAGAGTGTGCACGTTAAGTTTGAGGGTGTCAAGTCCACCGCACAGTGTGTGGCCTGGATCCGTTACGTGAGAAAGGAGGCTCATTGAAAGACAGTGGCTGACCTCTTCTACAGAGGAAAATGTTGGAAGCTATCTCTTCAAGGAAATCACGCCTTTTTACATGTAGTGGTGTTCAGTGGATAGACACTGGCAATGGAACCCTGCAGAGGATGTCCCCTGTCTCACTGGAGAATGGGACGTGACCTTGAGATGGTACTGTAACGTAAAATTTCTCCTGCAAACAGAATGCCTTTTGGTTATTTTCAAATTATCTGTGTATTAATCTTGTCTTACGGGTTTTCCTTCTCTGATCTTTTTTGACGTCTATTTTATATAACCTAAATTATAAATTGTACCATAAGAGGGTACAATGAATGGTTTTTAGCAACTTTTCCTGTAAGATTCTTCTTGTCATTCTTTAGCTAATCCCCATTCTCATACTCAGCTGTTGGCAATGACGTCTGTGTTCTGGCTCTATCAAATTTCCTGTGCTAGGTAGGTATTTGCTGCTAATATACAATAAATGAAGAGTCTTGTGTGCTTGCCTCTGACTGGCCCGATCATTCTGGCGGTTCGTTCATGACTTGAGTTGTATTAGTAGATCGTTTCTAATCAATGCTGAAAACTATTTTAAGAGTTTAAGAGATATAAAATGTGTTTGTTTGTTTATTGGTTTTTTTAAAGCCTATTCCTTGGTTTTTTCTGAAAACCAAAGGGAAACACTTTCAAGTAAGACTGATTCCAATTCGGAGTACGGTTTTGTTCTCCAGATGTCACCTCTTCAATTGGCTGGTTTTACCTTCTCATTTATTTGTTCTTCTAGTAAAGAAAACTTTAGGTCAGGTTTTGCCTTCTATATTTCACCTTTGAAAACAAAAACTTCACAGTAGACTTCAAACCCAGAATATGAAAACATAAAAAAGGAACACCAAGACTGGAGGGAAAAAAATCAATGTAAGTACTCAGGTCATTGGAATACAGCCTGACACAAATATGTGCTACGTGATATAATGGGTGTTAAATATATATCATGGTATAAGATGGGTCACAGAAATCTGGAAATAAGTAAAATATTCATGACTTTTAAAACTGTAAATTAATTCAGCATCTCATGGCGTGGTTGATCTCTATTTATTTTCCTATAGTCTTTGGAGCACACAATACATTATCTACCTGGATCCATTTAATTTCATAATGGGTTTCTGTGCAAGCTGAGTTGTAAGTTATCATAAATGTTTAGGAAAAGCATGCCACCATGGACTCAGAAATTATATATATGTATATATTATATATATATACATATATGCTTCCAGGGAATATGCTGCATAAAAATGGGTCACGTAAAGTTTATTAATTAAACAAATTAAACCAGCTTGGTAAGGTGTATTCCACATGAAATTCCTGGTACAGCATAAACACACTTTGCAACCTGTGCTCCCAGCTTGTGCTTTTCTCATGGGATTATTTGGCTTTTTCACTTTCCCAGTTGTGTTCTGAGTAGAGCAAGCATTGTGTGACCTGTTTTTCCTGAGGAAGAAGCAATCCTTCCAAGTTTTAATTGGGTCTTCAAAATCCAGCAATTCCAGAGGGCTTTATAAGGGGGCTTTGAGTGGATAAATTTTGGTAGCAAAAATGCTTTTGGTGAGAAGTAGGTACCATAGTGAAGACCCTTTTGCCTTTTTATTGAGCATAGTTAAATTTGTATTTCCTCATCTCTTAACTGCCTTATGGCTAAAGTAAAATGGAATCTATGTAGATTACCTCTTGGAACAAAAAGAGATGCTGTCGATGAGGAAGAAGTATTGTTTAGATGTGGGGGCAGGATGGGTGAGGATTAGGAACAAACAAGAGGAAGGCTGAGTAGCCACAGGGAACCTTATGCAACACGCATATCAGTCTTAGAAATGAACGTGGAGCCCACCCCTCCTCAGGGTCTGCAGCATCTTTGATACTCTCCACAATGAACACTTGTGGGCTCTTTTCCTTTTGTCGGGCATGTGTAATAATAGAAAGCAGATTTGTTTTTCTATTTCTTTCAATTTTTTTGTAAATGTGATGGATTAAAGAGGAGAGACAACAGAAGTATTAAAGGATGCTCTGCACAGCCCTTCTGTGGCTCTCTAGCAAATAGAGTTTCACAGTACGTTATCCACTTTAGTCTGGAGGAAGAAAGGTCAAAAAGTTAAACTTGGATATCTTTATCTTTTCACAAAGGTTATTCTAGAAGAGGCTATATGTAAAGAGAAAAACAAAAGGTAAAAACATATATATTACAGGAAAAGGTCCTTCCCGGTATTCATTCCAAGTAATGGCTTTCACCTCATAGCTATTCTTTCCAGCAAAATGTTTGTGTTATTATCCTTGGCTATTATTTTCTGATGATATCAGTGCACTAGGTCATTATCAAAAAGCTGGCTTAGTTCTGGAGCATGTTATTAACTGCCGTGGAAGTATGGTTATTTCTACTAAAACGCTCAAAGAAAGGAGAAATGTAAACACGCAGAAGGTAATTCCTAAGAAATCAAGTTGAACTTTAAACAATGAAGCAATTGGTGTTCAATCTTTTGAGGCTAACTTCTCCTTAGGGGTTAGCCTGCTCTGCTAGGGATACAGACAAGCTGCAGAGTAGAAGACACAAACCCAAGTGCATAGTGGAGCAAAGCATATGATATAAGGAGGAAACTGGGCAGTATGGCGACAGAGACCTAGAAACAAAGAAAATGCCTAGATCGCCCTTCATCCTGCTATGAGAAAAAAGCACAGTTGCAAAGCTTGGAAGTGGAGTACATTCTGCTCCAGGCACATGATTGGGAATGGAAGGACTATGGCAAGTCAAGTGGCATATATATATATATATCACTGCAATTCGCCTCAATCCAAGTATGCCTTCCACTTTTTATGAAAGCTTAGATTAAAATCTAGGAAATGATAAAGGGCTTTTTTTTTTGCAGCTCAAAGGAGAGAAGTTAGCAATTGAGATACTCTTTAATATCTGCATAAGACCCTGAGTCTGAGATAGACTCTATGGTGTACTTATTTCTCATAAAAAAATGTAGAAGTCTCATGGATTCAAGGGATGGAGGGCATGATGGTATCAGATACAATTTAGAGATATTTCAAATTATCCTGCCACATGGTTTGGAAGAGGGAAACCAGCCCTGAGGCCTAGCAGTAACCACCAAGAACAGTATTAAAGACTAAATTAGTGTAGTAGCATTGCGATCTACCAGACCCAGTGACATTCATAGACTGGATGGATCCAGAGCGAAGTCAAAGATTCCAAAGCATAGCTGTGGTTGGAAAAGATGGCTGCCTTGGTGAAAAGAGCATGAGAAACAGACAGTGTTCCAACACGAAGACGCTACGTTCATTCAGCATTTGTGAAGGAGTTCAGATGGGCAGACACACGGAACAGGTGAATGAGAGATGACCAGCTGGCCCTCAGGTGTCCACAGTCTGACCCTCACCTGTAGCGAGTACTTGTAGGTTCATTTTTAGATGTTTGAGCTCAAGATACTGACCGAATCCTCCCTAATTTAGAAACCTAAGCTCTGCCCCGACTTTGCCCTCTTATTTATCTCGTGTATCTTCCCCCCAATCCCATTCAATACATTTTGACTGCAAGTCACCCTGAAGTTCAGTTTCAAAGAGTGCCCAGGGCACAAAGTCTGTAAAAAGCTTTGGCTACAGATTTCTCTGTCGGAAACGCATCTGCCAAGGTACAACTGGAGGTGCACAGGCAAACAGTAACGATGAAAGCGAGGATGACAAATGGAGCCATTGCGTTTAGGAACATTAAAATGCCTTAGGAAGTGCCCTGCGGGAAAAGGCCCATTCTTGGTCGATACCAGCCTGCTTTGGCATTAGGTCTGTGCCCAGCACCTAGCTCCAACTAATACTCGTTATATTTGTGAGTCTTTAAAGCCAGTGGGCCATACTGTTTCCTTTTATGTTATAAAAAAATACATACAAAATAAACTGAAAAAAAAACCCTAGAAATCCTAGCGTTAATAGGAAAGAGAATTAACATTTGTTATCGTGTATTATTATATATCAGAGCTGCCGGTAGTTTTGTTTATCATGGTGACCCTGCTTTGGACTCCATTTCAGCAATGTGGGCAGGAGAACTAATTATCAGAAACCTAGGTCATGATGGAAAACCTGGGCCATATGGTCACGTACCTGTAGCTTCCTCATTTGCTCCTAACAGAGCCAGGAAACTCTACCAAGTTATTTAGAAGTCTGTTTGATGGTGGTCCCTAGTGAGAAGCAGTGCGACTCCTCTCTCACAGCATCCGGATGGGATGGGTGGATGTCTGGGAAAGAGGGCGGAGGGTGGAAGGGGTGCCCAGGGACCCCTCACCACAGGCTTTGATGTGCCTTGGCTCCTCTGGGATGCCTCACCTTTTGATGTTGGGAATCAGCTAATTACCAGTTGGAATTGGTTTGCGGGACTAGGAAGCAGTCTGCAGGCTCTGCTCTCAGCCAGTCGTCAAGCTCCTGTACTTTGATCTCTGCAACTGTAGGGCACCCTTTTGGAGTATCTCAGGCAAATGGGCTCAGTCTACAACCGCTGTCAGTTTGGACCAGCTTGTTCTACCATGGTACCATCCTGGGGAGCCACATCGCTTTCTCCTTCAGGTCTCTGCGCTTTTATCGACAGAGAAACTCTGACTTTTAAGATCAGATTGTTGAGCAGCTTTCACAGCAACAAGATCGCGCCACTTGATGATTCCGTCCTCGAGTCTTAATTTGAAACTCCCAGTCCCCTTAGCAGCTCCTGCTTGATATTTCTGTGAAGGCCTCCTGAAACCTGCCCTTAATTTGTGAGTCTAAATATGAAATTAACGGATCTGGAGTCAGACTCCCTGCCCTTTCTTTTGTTGATGCAAGTTAACATCCCCCAAGCTGACCCGAAAGGCTAAAAAAAAAATGCTCAGGGATTTGATGGGCAGGTGGTGGCTGGAGAAATCAACTCTCTTTTCTCTTCCAAACAAGGCAACACAACCTGGCACCTTGCCTAGTAATGCAGTTCTCCTAATGAACACGTTTCCCGAGACTGAGGCCCCTGCATTATGACCATGCCACAGGACTGACAAAGAGATAATTTTCGGTGCTCAGGAAAAAAAGAAAAAAAAAACACACAGAAGAAAATCTTCTGAGAATGTGTTTTGTTTTTATGCCATGGCCCACTATGATATTTTTCTTTTAATTGCATGTGAAACCCATTTAAAGAGGTGGTACAACGTGACTGTTGCCTTGGAGTGATACGGATTATTTTTAGGGAAGACAGTGCGTTACTCAGCCTTTGTGTACCTTCAGGATGCTAACAATGTATTAAGTATCTAAGCAATTGTAATATATCTGACCCTCTTGTATATGAATCCCCTGCCCTTCTATAAGCAGGAGATTCCTATCAGAGCATCTCCAACAAGAAAGTACTATTCAGTATTTCAAAGATGCACCATGCTTTCTCATGCATGTACATTTTAAAGTTCTGCACATAGACTTTGAGCCATACAGATAAAGGATACATGCACTGAGATCTAGAATTGCTTGAAAGAATGGTTGAAAATGTCAGTGAGTTTAGTTTAGCTTTGTTGTTTCTATCCCCATGTTTTTCTCAGAGATGGCCCATTTTTCAAACAATTTTAGGATGTCTTGACCTCCTCCAAGTAAAAATGTAAGTTCCCAAGGCCTGAAAAACAAAACATGAATTTGAAAGGCATTTTCTTTCTTTCTTTTTTTTTTCATAAAATAGTGTCTCTCAATTTTATTATTGGCAGCCTTCTGGAGGAAGCAGGTTTCTTAGCTGGAAGAATTTCTACACCACTTTGCCTTCCTTTGTTGTGGTCCCTTTCTCATTTAGCAGACTTTGTTCCGTATGCATAATTGGGAATTAATTTTCTAATTAGGTTCCTCACATTTATGAAGTTGTGTGATGTCGTGTCTCTTCTTGTAACATGGCCTAAAGGCTAAAGTGGAGGTAATAATTCTTTTTCTGACTTTACCCTTCATTTAGCTAAGTTTCCTAAGAAATATATTTAACTTTTATGAGGTGGCCATAAAAGTTCATAGTTCTTGAATGCTAATATCCCTTTGAAAGGTTGTTAGGAGGGGCTCAGTAAGACTTTAAGACTCATGACCATACAGTAAATATTGTAAATATTACTCTCAGTAGTTGCATATGTGTGCACCTGCATGCATGCACACACGCGCACGCACACATGCACACACACACGCTAAGTCAATCATGTTGCAACATGAAGGGTCTTTAGAGCACCTGCACTCACAGAAATAAAATCAAATGATATGATTAGGTAAAATGACATTGAATTCGTGCATGAGGAAGAAAAACAGAGGTGATCCATGAGACTAAGATATCATACTGTGCCTACACAGTCTATGATGGTATATACTGTATATACATAGACTATGTAAGTACGGTAGTACTGGATCTATATGAGCATGCAAATCTCACACTAGCATTTTCTGTGACTCATGATAATTCCTTACATAGAGGAGTGGAGTCTGCAGCTTGACTATCCGTTCCAAACAATAGAAACAAAACCACCTCAATCATCCTTTTGTTTGATGTCTGCACAAAACTCGAAAGATAAGATGAAGCATTGGGTTTATAAATAATACCTAAACCCTGGCATCACAGCTTTTCCACATGTATTGCTAGGTTAGATATTATTGTGGATACAAAATAACCTGTTTTGGTAAGGACAGTTCATTGGTTTTGTATATGAGCAAAAAGCCGTCTTTGTTTTGCAGAAAGTCAGAATTAATGTTGATAGCCTTACTTGAACCATGGCCCAGAAGAAAACAAAAACAAGCAAAATAAGAAATGTTGGCCTTCGTTTACCAGACTCCAAAGCAGCCACTTCTTCTACCAGTTTCAGTTATGCCCCAGTATTACCGTTTGAGTGTGCAGTTGGCAGATCAGGGTGAATCAGGACTGTTAAGTATGAGACTGGATGATGATGATGATGATGATAGTAGATAATTCTCGGTATCCAAAAATGCAACGTCTAGCTCATTTTCATTCTCTATCATTTAATTAACCTGTAACTTCCAGTCTGTGATTGTTGACATCATAGGTCCATTTTATAGCCATAGCATGTGACTTTTAAGATCTCATTAGATATCAGTGGGAAGATGACATGGAAAGAATCATTCTGACACATGGGACTCAAGAGACCCGGCTAGTGCGCCAGCCTGTAACACTAAGTGCCTACATAGCCTCAGGCAAACTATGTAGGCGGTGGAAGTTCTCTTCGTTTTGAACACACTTAGCTTCCAAATCTTTATCTACTAGGCACGTAGTACAAAGAAATCCTGGTCAATTCACCTTCATCTGCAGTCGGAGGGGACCTACCAGGGTTAGAATGTATGATGTCATTACTGCATATGGATCATCTGGTCTGGGCCATGTCTCCGGCTACCTAATATGTCACCTGTAGTCTGCAGCAGTGGCATGGAGTGAAATCTACTTTACTCATCTCTTCAATATCTCTTCCTCATCTTAGGGATTTTATTCTGTCTTGAATTTAAAGGAGGACTTCAGGGCATAAGACTGGACTGGGACCGTGCCATAGGCATCATGGATCTATCTCTGCGAATGGCAGCTACTTGCCCATCGATCCCATGCTCAAGAGATCCAAAGTCTTTTCATGACTCTGTAAATGACATGAGTCCTTTCATTTCAGGGGAGGGACTTCTTTGTCGTTTGTCTGTTTGTTCATTGTTAATTTTTTGAAATAGAGTTTTACACAGCAGCCCAGAGTATCTGGAGATCAACATGCAGCCCAGCTGGCCTCCAACTTGTGAAACAACTCCTACTTGGGCTGAGTGCTGGGATTATAAGTGTGGGCACTTCGGGTTGCCTAAGCCTTTTTATTTTCAAATCTCTACTATATTTATCAAAAACACCAAAGACAAGGTGGTATCTATAGGTAACCTCTGACTTTGGACTTTATTCCTTTCTCCTCCTCTAGAAAACTGTTACCACCTTTTATAGCTTCCCTCTCCTCTTTCTTGTCCTCCACCTCGAGGCAGGGGGGTGGAGAATATTTAGCAGCAAAGGTGTGCTTTACCCATGTTATACTTCTAACAGGGAACAGAACATACCCTCATTGAGTCCTGACATGCATGTCTAAGGAGGAATTCATCAGGCCAGTCCCTGACACCAAGCAACTGTGGCTTCTGAGTTCTGCTCACGGCTCTCCTGCAGTCAGTTTCTTTCTTCCAGATGCTTTTCCACCACACTCCCCACCACTTTGCTCTTGAGTCTTCCATGGGTGCTTCCTTTTCCACCCGTAGTGCCATGCAATCCCGCCACATGCTCCATGCCCTGCAACTACAACCCACCTCTCACTCTCATGCCAAGAGATAGCCCTACAGATTTATAGTCTAGATTTCTTACATTATATGTGTCCAAACATTTGTTAGCTGAACAACAAAATCTAACCCCCTTATCAAGACATCCAAATTGTATCCACTATGACTATGGCCCTGGGTAACTTCCTAAGCTGGATTCTTCCTTTACATACATATTTATTCATCCCTTTATGCAAAGAAGACATAGTAATTGAGAGCCATTAATGTTTAGGATGTTGGTGATACAAAGTTGAATAATGCAAACATGAAAGGATGACCTGTAGGGATTGGTTTTCTCTCATCCAGGATTTCTGTCCTGGGGAAGGAACTCAGATTATCAGGCTTGGCAGCAAGCACCTTTACAGCCTGAGCCACACTGCAGGTCCTAAAGGCGTATTTATTGAGCCTTTAGTTTTTGTCTGCCCGTTATTTACTTTGCTTGACTCTTCTCCTCAAGATGTTGACTAAGGTATTTTAAATGGGAACACAGCTTGCCCCAGCAGTGGGTCCTGTGACCTAGACCTTAGTCGGGGCTCTATGTTTGTCTGGGCGTAGAGATTGGGGCTCAAGTAACATGTGACTTAAGCTGGGCAAACAGTTTAGGAACTTGCAAAGAGACCAGTAGGAGAAAGTCTCTGCTCTTCTTAAATACAGACCTGAGAGAATGGAAAGTCTGGAGTTGCTATAGCTATCACAGAGTGACTCAGGAAGAAGAGAAAATACTAAGTAACTAATTATGGGGCTTCCTTCTCTCCCAATCATGTCATACTACACAGCTAGAAAGTGTAGTTGCATAGGTCAACAGTTTTCCTTTTCATGTAGTCTAAAAAATATAAATCTACAGCCAATTTCAAACTATTATTATTTGAGTATCCTTTATTATAAATTCTTGGCTTTTAGATAGTTGCAGATTTTGGAATATTTTTATACTCATAAATATTAATATATAAGCTTTCATTAGACGTTTTGGCAATGAGACCGAGTCTGTCCATAAAGTCCATCCATGTCTCCTGTATACTTCCATGATTAACCCAAAGTTCTTAGCTAATAGTTTCAGTGTACCTACAAGTTTTGTGGTTGCTCATCACATGAGGTCAGATGTAGAATTTCCCATGCATGTATCAGTTAGTGGGGCTTTGAATTTTCAGACATCAAATCATTAGCAACGTGAATAACTACGAGAGAACCTCATTAATAAAGTGACTCTCAAAACCTCTAGACATGTTTTTCCACAGAAGACAACCTTCTAAGCAATGAGCCCAGAAAAAAAAAAACATGGAATATGGGTTGAGGACTCAATTTTTACCCATTTTACTTATATTTTCATATCTCAATGTCCCTTGTAGCCCCTGAATTATACAGCTCACTATCTAGGTCAATCTAGTGAGCCATCTTGTCAGCACAGATGTGCTACCTTTACACTAAAATTCTCAGTGGTAAAATTGTTTCCAAGCTGGCACCTATTATTAATAAAAGTGTTAAATAAATAAATTATAGAAGCCGACACAGTAAGGGTAACAGGCTATAAATATTCTTGCTTCATTGTTCATGTGATCATGTTTGCTATTTTAAATGATGATGGAAGACTCATAGATACTTTCTGTTGGTACTGTTAGTTCGCTCGTGGTAAGCAGAAGAAACTGACTCTGAATAAATAAAATGTTTTCAAAAAAAAGGTATTAGTATAAAACAAATGAATAGAGTTTTTTTTTTATATAAAGCATCAGAACAGCCAGGAAGCGAGACAGCTCCAGAGAACTGGGTCATAAGAATTTATTTGTAGTCTCTTACAGGCACAAATAGGATGAATCTGCACCAATAATTTCTCCTTGCATGAATCCACTTAATTTTGTCTTGGCCTTTTTTTTTTGATTCAACACTTATTACTTGAATACTGGGTTAATGTCTTCATGGTAATCATATGTCCACTTCTTCGCCAACAGCACGCAAGGCACCTTGATTAAAGTCCTACCAACCTTGTTCACAAACAACAGATGTCCATCACTTTCATACAGTTGGAATCCGAAAGCCTTCATTGTGCTACTTTACACATATTCTGGGCCAGTCGCCAGTTTATGTTAGAATGTGAACAAAAAATCACTTCATCGCAATTCTTTATTGTAACAATCACATCGCATTGGCTCAGACTCTGGAAACTTAAAAGATATCTATAGATATTTAAATGAGTTTGGTAAATAAAGTTATGACTTGGTCTTACCTGACTTTTAGTTAGACTAATCAAAACATATAGCACCACTATAGGCAGAATGGAGTCATCTAACTCTAGGCGGTATTGAAATGATTATGCCAATGTATGTAGAGAATGAAAATGTCCTAGATGGAAGTTTAACACTCCAGATCTTGCCCTGAGATCATCCCCCTTCCCCGCAGAATTCTCAGAAAGCTGTGTGTGCAATGAAAATTGACTTTCTTACTGATTTGGGTGGGAACCCCATCACCAGTGTGCAGAACTCCAGTGATGTGGGCTGGAGCCTACAGAAAACCCTTCTTCACAGTTTGAGAATTTCATATGTGTGTACAATATGTCTTTTGGGTTTTTTGTCAAATCTACCCCCTTACTCTTTCCCTTCCAACTCTTTCCATATACCCACTGTTTCTCCCTATGAATTTCAGTTAGTCTTCTTTCAACCCTCTGAGTTAGCTTAGTCCTAGGTGAGAGTGAAAATCCATTTTCTACAGAAGAATCTTATTTGGCTCGGGATAACTAGCCTAAGATTATTAAAAATTCTTTTCTAGTTTTCTTTAAACACCCAATCATTTTGAAGTCAAAGAAAGAATCACAAAGAATGAAAAATTGACAGTTTGACCCCTCTGCTCAGATTTCAACTGTTCCAATGTGTCCAGTCCAGGTCTTTGTTATGAGCCAGTGCTATTCCTGAGATATCTGCACCTAAGTTTGTCTCACAGGGGCCACCCATAGAGAAAACAAGTACTAGGGTCATGGGAATTTGATATATCCTAAAAGGCCCACAACACTTAGCTAATGCACTGCTGTTTCCTCATGAAATTGTTCATTGTTTAAAAACCAAAAGTCTGAGTTTTATTCTGGACCTGGAATTTATGTTTGGGGACACAGACACAAAGCAAGCCAGAAGAGCTAGCTAGTGGAAATACCCACCTACAACCTACCGCACAGTTGATTCTCACTACACAAACATTATCTCATGGCACTCTGGCCATTTCTAAAAATCCTAGAGTCTGAACAATTGATCTGTAACTCCTTTTCTCCTTAGGAAAGGCAGAAAAGGTTAAGGAATGGACAGGAATAGCAGGGGGGAATGGTAGCATCTCCACCACTTGAAGTTCATGCTTCGTGTACAGATTTTAATTAATATTAAACCTAACACATGCTTATTTGTCCAGGACATCATTTTTCTAAAATATAAAGTATTTCTAAAGCTGGTTCATTGTTCCCTAATAATCGCATTAACTCTTTGCAAGAACTGGTCTTATTGTCATTTATAAGATAACCACTTTTGCCTCCCCCCCACCACCACCACCATTTGTATAAAGAGCAGGGAGAGGAGTTTGCCCACTCAGAAGTGAGGACAGAGTTATATCAGCCACTTAAGAGGATGATTGCAAAATGCTGCAGTTCATAGAATTATAAATCTTTAAAGCCAGATGTTGGAATATGTTCATCTACATAAAGTTCACCCATAGATACCCATTGCAGAAAGCCAAATAAGAATAAAAGAAAAATCTCGGCATAAAGCCTCCTTATACTCAGATCTTAGTATAAATGTCACTTGCAAAGAGAAGGTGAGTTTCCAAACCAAAGCACAGCTCTCTTGCTATTCCCTTTAAGGGCATCTGTTGTATAACATTAAAGTGCATATCATGGGGTTTTTTTTCCCCATTGGAGGTTTTATAGATCTTGTTTCTCTCTTGTATTAAACTTGAGGAAAAGAAGCAAGTATCTTGCTCTTCGTGATAAGGCAAGAACTTACTGTGAACCCTAAGGAGAGAGTGAATGTTTTGAGCAAGTATATTGCTATGCCTTCAATGTGGATTTCACACCAGAGTTCATGCTCTAAGAAGCTTGTCCTCAGTTTGGGGGTTCACAGGGTTGAGCCTTTAGGCCACGAAGCCTAGTAAATGTCGATGGGTCATTGAGGGTGTATACTTGACAGGCATGTGGGACCTAAGCTGCTTTGGTTTCCTGATTTGAAATGGGACTGCTACATATACTCCCATGGATGCCATTTGCCATGCAGTGACATAACCAAGAAAGGCCTTTGTCAGAGCCTATGCAATGCCGTCTTCCAGCCTCCAAAGCCATGAGCTAAATAAACCTCCTTTCTTTATAAAGCTAGCCTCCCTCTGGCATTGTATAGAGTAGTTTAGAACAGACCAATGAATACAGCGGACTTAGAAAAAAAAAACAAAAAGCACAAGAGTAGATTTCCTATTTGCAAAGTAGCATCCAATTCAAAGATTCTGTGGTGTGCACATTTGTGTCATGTCTAAGGACAAGAAAACCATTCATGTGCCAGAGACACAGGGAACAAGAACAGAGGAAGGAGGCAAGGAAATGGAGCGGACTAGAAGCATATGTGTTAAATAGGCCTGAAAAATACAGAGCAGGATAAGAAAGTGAGATGGGGGGCTGGAGAGATGACTCAGCAGTTAAGAGTGTTGCCTGCTCTTCCAAAGGTCCTGAGTTCAATTCCCAGCAACCTCATGGTGGCTCACAACCATCTGTTAGGAGGTCTGGTGCCTTCTTCTGGGCTGTAGGCATACACATAAACAGAATATTGTATACATAATAAATAAATAAATATTTTAAATTTTTTAAAGTGGGATGGGATAGCTGGAAAAATTTAATTTGATAAAGGCTTCACTGCATGTGATATACTTATTACAACACTAAAATATTCAGATCTGCATGTTAAAGTCTGAAGCACAAACTAATGCAATGAAATTTAGAGCAAAAATGGGCCACCATTTCCTAAAAGGGTTAGGTAATGAGTATCTTAAGCTTTGCCGACTATATATGGCCCATTCCCTCTACTTACCTTTCATTGCAGATGAAATGCAGTGGGCAAAGAAAGTATTTATGCAGATAAATGTCACTGTGTTCCAAGAACTCCTTTCTCACAAAAAACAGGTAGCCAGATTTGGCCCATTGATCTTAGTGTTTTAATACCCTACTGAAAAGTGCATAGGACCATGTATGTTCCTAATGCCTGAGATACAAATCCAGACATCGGTACCCATTTTTAGACACACCAAACCTCTATCTCTGAGTTTATTGAATACTAAAGATCTTCTACAATAAACAAATGGCCCCACTGTAATTTTATGCATGCCTAACCCATTCCATTTATGCTTCTTTAATAAAATATCAGAGCTGAGTAATTTATTTAAAAAATGTATGTTTCATAGTTGTGGAGGGTCAGAAACTGAAGATAAAGGTGCCATACATGGTTGTCTCATTATGCATCAGATTCTGGTGGCTGTAAGGGCCCTCTGCTGTAGCCTTCTTTTAGGGGAAAGGAGGAAGGGCCAAACTCTTCTTAAAAGACCTAATCTCATTCACAAGGTCTGAGCCCTCATGAATTAATTATCCTAAGGGCCTTCCTCTTAATTATCTCATTGGTGATTAAGGTTGTGTCAACCCATTTGTTTGGAGAGGGGAAATTCAGACCACAACAATGTAGAGTTTGGAAACCACTGGTTAGAAATCTGGTCTGTTCCCTTTAGACATTTATTAGGCACTGAAAATTGCAACTGGTTGACTTAGGCCCGCTAGGGGATGGGGTAATTTCCCAGAGTAGAAGTCCTGATATTTGAGATGTTCTGTGTTCTGTTAAGAGCAAGTGGCAGACAGTAAGAGCTAGACAACAACATGGAGTGTGTTAGAAGCTGCACAACAGCATATTGTGAATAGCAAAGGGGAAAAGCTCTGTCAGATAATGCTGAGGACATCCACCCTCCCTCTGA
The DNA here is from genome assembly GCF_037038515.1 of Microtus pennsylvanicus. Taxonomy (NCBI): domain Eukaryota; kingdom Metazoa; phylum Chordata; class Mammalia; order Rodentia; family Cricetidae; genus Microtus; species Microtus pennsylvanicus. The sequence goes on from NC_134589.1 coordinate 83,482,336, forward strand.
GTTCCCTGGTTTTAATTATTGCTGCTAAAAATACACTTTCCTTAATTGTTTTGTGAAAATAAGTTAAATAACGAAGAAAGCTGATCCATACATGCACAGACAAACATTGCCCTCCTCTCACATAAACACAAGGATGATTCCTCAGAGTGTTCCTATTCAAATTTGGTTGCAAAATAACACCCACAGACTGTCTTTCCAGCCACAAAACACTGTGACAGTAAGCAGACAGCACAAGAGAGCCTGTTATGCTTTATAGATTGCAATGATTACATTGCGGAGCAGTAGATGCATTTGTTGCTGTTCATTCTATTTCACATTTGCATTTAAATTCTCATGGAACAAAGATAAGATAAAGAGGAAAACAAATGATGCTTATTTGCTGTGGTATTGAACTCCTATTATAAGTATTGCTTTAAGGGGGGGGGGGGGGGGGGGTTTGAAGCTTTGCAAGAGATCATCCCGCTTGTTCTTTATGAAACATCAGCTACCCATTCAATCCTCAGCTGGAACTATGCAGGAAAACATATCCCTAAGACTTTAATAAAATCATAAATCAATAAGGAATAACCCAAAATGTGGTTGAACAGAAGAGGCAAATGAAATACTCAATATTCTCCTTTACCCATTTATCCATGTTGGATTGATACATAGGAAATCTAGGATTGCATCTGAATTTTGCCTTTTTATTGGGTCCATTTTTTTTAAGTGATACACAATATGTGTGGTTTTTCTCTTTCAAAACAATCTATGCATCCGGATACAATGTGATCCTTTGATAAATTTATGTAGATCAGTTCTACCTCCTTGGTAATTCTTTATGCTGCTCCTCGCTCTCTGTTTTGCTGCATTCAAAGAACCACCCTTTGGTAGAGCTCAACCTTACATCCCTGTAGATGCATTTTGGGATCCTTTCCCTATGCAAAAATAATACATCTGCTTTCATCCTTGAATGTTTTTGCCATGATGAATTCCAGAAAAATGAAATGTAACCACTTTCTCTCAAGTTATTAAATTAGATATTAATGGCCAGGAGTTAGTCACATTATTGCTTTCAAAGAGCACTTTTCTGAACTAAGTAGTTGGCTCAGTGGGTAAAGTATCTGCCTAACAAGAAGGAAGACTTGAGTTTGTTACTCAGAACCTATGTGAAAATTTGGGTGGGTGTGGCTACACATGTCTGTACCCCAGTACTGTGTTAGTACATTCAGGTGAATTGCTGGAGCTCACTGGACAACTGGTCTACCCATTTAGTAAGGCTTGGATTCAGTGTAAAGACTCTGTTGGAGAACTATGAAAGAAGACATGCAATATTGATCCCTAACTTCCACAAGCACATGCAGATGTGTACATACACAAACACAAACCCACAGAAACATGTCCATACAGCGCACACATGTACAAATATTACACACTGTATAAATATACCATATATATATATATATATATATATATATATATATATATATCAACCAATTCAACTAGCAATTATTACAATAGATATAGATTATGGTGCACTCTAACTTGTAAATTTCGCCACCCTTCTCAAAGGAGATAACAATGACTAAGCTTTTTTCCTTGAGTGGGAGTCTTGCAAGATTTTTCAAAGTGAGTTCCAGAGAATAAGTGATATCACACAAAAATTAAATTTGGTTTTGCGATCAGATGAGAAAATTATGTTTTAAACCTCATCCTTATTGATCACTTTCCTTGAATGTGTGTGCGTGTATGTGTGTGTGTGTATTTGTGTGCATGTGCACATAAATGTGTGTTCATGTAGAGACTAGAGGTCAACCTCAAGAATTATTCCTGAGAAGCTGCCCCACTTTGTTTGATTTGGCTTGGTTTGGTAGTATTTGGTTTGCTTTGGTTTGAGTCAGGGTCTTTCCCTGGGACCTAGGGCCTGCTGAATAGTCTAGACTGGCTGGCCAGGAAATCCCTGAGATCCACCTTCCCAGCATTGGAGCTGCAAGTGGGTGCTGCCATACTCAGCTTTTGATGTAGGTGCCAAGAATTGAACTCAGCTTCTTAAGTCTGCATAGGAAGCACTATACTGACTATGGTAAAGTGCTTTCTCTTTCATGGATGTTCTTTGAGTCATACTGACATGTTAAGGACTATCAGAAGTCCCGAAAGAAGTATTTGTCTGGGAGTATTTTTTCCAAACTTCTTTTATTTGCAGATTTTTAAAATCTGATAATTATTAATGGAACCTATATTTCCATATGCAATATGAAATTGTGTTTCAAAACTCTGACCTAAGAAACAAGTAGCAACTATCAATAACTGCACCCTCCTGTTTTTACTGGACAATTTATATCCTCTGATAAGTGAAATATATACTAATATATGTACATATGTATACATAAATGCATATGGTGTATTTTCCTGTCCTATCTGTTCATTTATTATTTATTCAGCAAGTATTTTAGGACTTTTTCCGTGTTCAAAAATGTAACATGCTTGAAATGCATCTGCTTCAGTGTATTTTTATTTTATTTTCAAAATATATGAAAAATTTCATAGGTAATAAAATATATTTTAAGGATCACTGTATTGCAGTGCATTTAATGTGGGATTTTAGAACCTTAAGTCGAGTGTTCAAACAAAATTAAAAATAATAGATATTTTCTCCCAGATATTATTAGAGCACCTTGGACTGAGGAACATGGACCGTAATAGTTGCTGTGACGCTTATGGAATACTAAGAATGACACATTTAAATAGTTTATGGTTATGAGTTTTATAATCAGAAACAAATAAATTTGAAAACATTAATTCTAGACTCTATGCTATAGCTGAGTCCCCATTATCTACACCAATCCCTTCATAGTCTGAAAATCAGATCATATCAGCATTTTACAAGCTTTCTGCCTTAAAATGAGAATTGAGAATTGCACTAACCTGGCCCATTTTTCCAATTGTAAGGTGAGTTGGGTTAGAAAATCTATTTTTAGGAGATGTAGGAAGCATTTAAAAGCTTCGTAGCTGCTCCAAGCCTTGGATTTGAATAGTAGCCCTTGGAAAAAAAATATTCTGACTCTCATTCTTATATAGCCAGCACTACTTGAGTGATGTCAGTAGAGCTGAAAGGCCCTGCCAAGTTCATTTAGTCAAGTGGTTTCACAAACTGTACATCTTATTAATTACTCTTCTCATTTGTTGGTAGAGAAACCAAGTTCAAAGTGGCTCAAGTCAATAAGAACAATAGTAATGAATAAGTAAGTTATAAAGAAATGGTTTAGGAGCTATTGTCTCCTTTCACCTCATAGTTCGAGGTTATAATTTGCCTTAAGTTTAACTAAATGCATTGATACAAACTCTCTCATTTGGGACACTCTCTTTCTGTCTCCCTCTCTCTCTCCCTCTCCCCCCCTCTCCCCATCCTCTCTCTCTCTCTTTCTCTCTCTCTCTTTCTCTGACTCTAGGTTTCAGGGATCTCACCTATAGCTGCAAACTCGCATAATAATCCATATAGCCCTGAATCCTCATCGTTGTTTGCTTACTCTCAGGGTTTGTTCTCAATGAATGACTGTTCTGATTTGCATGTTTCTATTGCACTTTATAATTGTATAGTCAGTGGAATCAAGTAGACTAGTGGGCCAAACTTGAAAAGCATTTCCAATCTTAGAGTTGGTACGGATGGGTAAAAGGGAGAGAAGCAGAAGTAGTGTTGGACGAGTAAAAGCAGCAAGGTCCCATTGTATTTACTTCTCAAGTGAGTATTCTCATAGAATCACAGAGCATGAAGCCATTTAACAGAGGAGTTCCCCGAGAGATGGGACAATCAAGGGAGAAGACAGACCTGCCTATTCCTCTACACTAAAGTTGAAGAAGCTAATTGTATTGTCCTGGCTTAAGATGGGATGATTGTGGTTTGTTGTTTATTCAGGGTAATTAATAACACCACAATTAACCTCAAAGGTATCCTGGTTTGCTTTAGAGATGTTATGGTCTCTATGTCCAAAAGAATCACTGATATTTTCAAACATGATTCTAAACCAATTGTAAAGTTTTCCATATATTCCAAGGAATTCATTTTGGTAGTTATCCCTACATCCTTGTTGAATGATATTAATATCTGGGTATATCCAGACTCTGCATTCATTCCCACATCTATTTTGGTTGCATCTGCTAAATTACTTTAAATTTTATTACTATGATTAAAAGTTAATATTTGCTTAGAAATGCATGCAACATTGCCCCTTGAGTTTCCATCTTCTCATAAGGTATTTTTTTTCTTCCCAAACCATTGCTTGGGAACTTGCTGCTCAGAGTCTGATCCATGGAACAGCATCATCAGCACCAACTGCGGGATATTAGTAATACAGACTTGGAGGTGCACTGTATCAGGTTTCCAGTTTAACATGTTTCTCTGAGGGGTTCTGTATCTACACAAAAGCTGACCTATATGAAAAGAGTCTACATTGGCCGCCCATTTGAATCTCCCCAGATTGCTGAAAGTCTACCTGTAGAAACAGATGTGAAGATATGATCCTCTAAATAAAAATATTAAGGATATAATGTATTTAAATACTGTCTTAGGTGATATATAAGTATGATAGATATTAGATAGGAAGCTAAATAGATGATAGATTAAAGGTAGGTAGATAGATAGATAGATAGATAGATAGATAGATAGATAGATAGATATCTAAATGATAGAAGTAGGTCTTGTATCTTATCTGTTGCTTTCATTGGTTAACTAATAAAGAAAACTGCTTGGCCTGATAGGACAGAAAATTAGGTAGGCTGAGTAGACAGAACAGAATGCTGGGAGAAAGAAGCCAAGTCTGGCAGTTGCCATGATTCTCCCACCCGACACAGCCACAGGTTAAGATCTTCCCTGGTAAGCCACCTCGTGGGCTACACAGATTATTAGAAATGGGTTAGATGAATATGTAAGAGCTAGCCAATAAGAGGCTGGAACTCATGGGCCAGGCAGTGTTTAAAAGAATACAGTTTCCGTGTAATTATTTCGGGTAAAGCTAGGCGGGTGGTGGGACGCAGCCCACAGCTCCTCTCTACAGATAGATAGATAGATAGATAGATAGATAGATAGATAGATAGATAGATAGATAGATAGATAGAAAGATAGAAAGATAGATACAGATAGAGAGGTAGGTAGATAGATGATAGACAGACAGACAGACAGATATACCGACAGACAGACAGATAGACAGATGGCAGATATAAGTAAGATGGTGGGTAGTTGGGTGGGTGGGTGGATGGATGGATGGTAGATCGATATGAGTTGGGTCTTCTCAGACAAGCTAAACTATTCTGGGATCTTTACTCTAACCCTTCTTTATTTAGGATTTTTGGTGGCATACTCTCATTTTTGTGTTTGCTTGAGAGGTTTTATTTTTGTCATTTATCAATGAATGATAGTTTGGGCCAATTATGAAATTGTAGGTTAGTATTTATCCTCCCTCATCATTTTAAGATTGAAATGATTTTACTCTTTTGTAACTTAAATTGTTGCCGGGAACTCTGTTGGAAATATGTTCTGTCCTTTATAAGCAATCTGAATTCAGCTTTCTGGACTTTCGATGCCTTTGTTGTATGTGATAATGTACCGCTTGCCTTGGTTGTGTCTAGATATATGTTTTTATTTATTATCATATATAAGAATATAAATGTCATGCTTTTCACAGCATTTGAAAATTTTAAGCCATAGTTTTGTTCCATCTTTTGTAGTTCCGGGATTTTCTTTTTTTTTTTCTTTATAAAGTTGACATTATATAAGAAATATTCGTCTAATTTCCTCTGTGTTCTTATTCTGCCCAGTTCAATCTCTGTCTCCCTCTTCGTCATTATAGATAAAATCTTCGTGTGCTCCAGTTCTAATCTGCGACTGAATGGATATACATAGAAGTTTTATTTCAATGATTTTATTTTTTCCCTCCTTGAATTTTTATTTAGAATATATCATTTCTAGAAGCTCTTTTTATAATCTGACTAGTCTTTCTTTGAAAATATCTTACTCCTTGCTCACTTTTTCTTTTTACTTTTTTTTAAAACAAAAATATTTAAATATGGTATGTGGCCATCTGGATCTCCGAAAACCATGACCTAACCTTGTTTTTCTTGTTGTTGTTGCTGCAGAGTGTGGTTGATGAATTCCCATTTCCTTCTTTACTTTGCAGTTTTGGAGAATAACCTCATGTGACCTGAATTTTACCCTTAGGCCTTTTGTGAGGCCCAAGTTGAGGATGCATAATTCTGTCTTGATAGAGGAATGAATGTTGGCTACGGCCAGGTCCTGTAAAGTACAGCCAGCTCAAGACAGTTTTGATTTGCTTTGATGTTTCCTGGAACGTGATGGCTATGTAAATTGTGAATCCCCTATCCTTTAGTGCAGACCTGTGGCTATGAATAGTTCAGAAGGGACCTCTTTTCTTCTTTCTAGAAATCAGCATTTGACAAACAAAATTCCCTTGCCTATCTCTTTGCTGAAATAGACATTATTTTAGTGCAGTCATTGCCTGAGGAGAAGTGCCCTGGCTCTGAGTTGCTCACTGAGTTGAAAAGGAAAAGAAGGCTCTCTTTGGACTTGCCCTGGGTCATGCAGCCCCTCACAGGGAGATGTGGCAACAAAATCCAGAGCTACTTAGAGTCCAGTTGTTTTCTTTCCAAAAAAAAAGAAAAGAAACCACAAAAGCCTCCTTCTGCTAAGAATGGCTTCTCCTTTGCTGCTGGCTGGACATGCAGTAGCTGCTTCAGGTATTCCTCATGGTTAAGTCTGATGAATTATAGAAATAGGTTACTTAGATATATTTTAAGAATCATAAGAACATAAAAAAGTCATATGGGATAAGACTTATAGTGCGTACTACTCAGTATTTTGTCTTTTATAGTAGCACCAGGGGACATGGTTGTGACATGATGATGCTTGCCCTTCGTAATATTGTCCTCAGAGGGGGCATCCCTAACTGGGGGAGATCTATCATCCAAGAATTTCTTGAAAGCCTTCTCGAACTCTCATTACATTTTTGGTTTTCACAACCTTAAGGCACCGCTTTATATGGAATTGATCTTCTACTAGTCAGGACATGGGCTAAATAACCCCGAAGTCTTTTTAAAATACGATTTTAAGTATCATAAATCTTGGTGTATAAGTAGACACTGCAGGTGGAATGAATATATTGGCTCGCTATGGAGACAAGAGTCTGAAATCAAGCCCCCTGTCTGGGTACCAATGCAAACTCTGTCCCTGCGTCCTCACTGTATGACCTTGAACACATTCTACTTTAGTAAACCTGCAATTTTTTTCTCTCCTCTTGGACAAAGATGGTGATTTGGAAATTATCATGGGATTCCTATGGAAAAAAATGAGCAAGATAACAACCATAAACTACTTAACATAAGCTTGACCTACATTGAAACAGCCCTTATTATTGCTGTTGTTCATACTGGCATTGTAGTGAGGGAGTAGATAGTTTTATCCTGGTTATGAAACTCGTTCGCAAAAATTGTCTAGTTCCTGGTTCATTTTTTTTTAAGAATTGGGAGTTGGAGGCACAACAGACTATGAGAGAGAGGGAAGTGATGCTTATACTTTAGAACTATTTAAAATTTTATGAGTAACAACTTGCTCTAAATAAGTCACCAATCTTTTAGAAAATCACAATTGAAATATCCTTGGTGAGCTTGAAATAAGAGTCCCGCATTGTGAACAGCAGAGATATGAACCAACCAAGTGAAAAAGGTTATATTCTATAAGGTCGCATTCTGTATTCTACCTTGGCATAAATTGATTCTGATATTTGGTCGTTAGATTCCCTCAATTATTTTACTTTCTATTCCCCTAAAATACTCAAAACTCAAAAACAAAAGTAATAGAGTTCATAATAACTCTCATATTCATAAAATGAGATTTTTTTTCCCTGCCAAGTGGCCTCTCTCCTTTTTCTTAAATGTCTTAGTCTGCCCCGACATTTACTTTGCACAAGTAACAAAACTCAATTTTCATTGACATTATCTTCTAAATACAATCAGATCAAACTTGCCAGCATCTCTCTCAGTCCTCTACTGCCAGCTGATGATAGAGGATGGGGTCCCCTCAAGCTTCCACTTCAGTAACCCCCGAATTCCACGGCTGGAAATGTTCTGTGTCGTTCCCACTAGAGTGTCGGGGTTGTCACGAAAAGCCAGGGACGTCAGCAGAAGGACACAAGCGGTGGCGTTTGTCTTTAATTGGACTTTCCTCCCGCTGAGTGCAGACTCCGGAAAGGTCTGTCTGTGAGGCTGGCTTCTACCGACTGCAGCCAGTGCCAACAGGGGTCCTCCCAAGCACACATTGATCATTTTCCCCTGCAGCTTGAGCTTAAACCTGTGGGGAGAAAGAAAGCGAGGTGAAACCGCGAAGAAATGGTGATGAGCCTTTACGATGTTCTAACTCAGTTCACACAAGTGTCAGCTGCCTTTCGTGACACTTTCAACCTCAAGCTAAATCACTCCACCTGCTTAGATCTGGTGACAAGTAGCGAGATCTGTTGTTTCAAATGCTTGGCCTCTGGGTGACTTTCCGCAGGGTTATGAAACTTTTTAAACCTCAATTGCTTCACCTGTTAAATGGGAATGCCAATATTAATTGCATTTAATACTTTTAAAATATTGAACTCTTGCATATAAAAATTAAAGTATTTATGATTTAAATATTAACATGAGTGAGTTTACCTCAGTATAGTATACCTAGATATTTATATGTGGCAGGGATAAGGTATTAGCTTTTAAGGTATTAGTTTGTATCTGAAGAGAGACACAAACATGTAATACACTTTTCATTTTACAGATTTTTATACATCTTCAACTGTCTGCCTATAAATAGAGAACATAAAGTGTGCATTTGAGAGATTTTTAAAATTTAATAAAACTTCTACATACACTTGTCATAGCCATATATCTGAGAGGGGAAAACCCCCGTTAAATTATCTGGCTTATCCCTCAGTTTGGGGTTTGATAGTTTCATGTTGGATTTTTCTATCAGCGTTTGTGTGAGACTGAAGGGGATCCTAGAGTGTGGAGCTTTCTGTCATTGCAATTGAAATAGTCTCGGGAAAGCTGGATGAGTTACACAAGAGTACACATTATCGCTACCAATGAATACTCAAAGACATTCAGATACGGTGGTGATGTGCTACTAAGAATATATTACTCTTTTGTAAACTTAAAAATACTTCAGTGAGAAAGTATGGTGAGGGAGAGTGCTGCCCTTAAAGCTGTCTTCAGTCACAAAGGTAACCCACTGACAAATCTTTGCTGCCTTAAAATTAGCTGCCCAAGTCTGGAGGGAGACGAATTCTAGATTGGTGTAGTCATTCAGCATTGCCCAGTGTCTCTGTATTTAGAGCCACTCTGAGGATCCCAGACTTTAAGCTTTTTACCTTGGTATGAGAACATCCAACCAAGGACACACAAGTCTGACAGAGGGGCCACGTTGAGCATCTCTCTTCTTTCTTCAGAGAGGAAAATCATCCTCTGGGTCTCCTAGATTGCTACCCTCTTAGCTCATTAAACATTCATCCATCAGGCAAATGCATGATATCAGCAGATAATTAAACAAACCCTAAGTTCAGGTAAGGGAGGGGGTCCACCTTCTTAGGGGACTTGTTAGCATAAAGAAAAATGAGACTCAGTAGGAAAGGAAAAGGGAAGTTGGGATAAAAATAACTCTTGGCCATTGAGTAGACAAACAATATTTGTCATGTGCCATGGCCAGGAGAAAGAGTCTGTATACAGTCCACCATTGTTCCTACGTCAGCCATTCTTCTCTCTGGTATTAGGACTTCTTACTAACAATTTCCCACATGCAGTAATATAATGACAATGGCAGAGGGGATACCTTCTGTTGAGTGGCATAGATAACTAGGTTCAGAGCCAATGCAGCTCAGCGTCTCTACCTGTGAACTTCATATGGCCAGCAGCCTTTCTGCGAAAGAAAACAGGAAGCATCTCTCCATTTTGAAGTTTATTCCTTGCTGCAAATCAAATAAGATATTGATCTTTCATCTCAGGAGAAAGTCTTTTATTGGCCCTTCGATTCCACAATTCTCATAACAAAGTCCCCACTGAAGAAAATATGGCCTGCTCTGCTCACCTTGGAAAAAGCTCAACCCTGTTTGAGCCGTGTGTGAGCCGAATGTTTATACTCTCCCACCTGCCTGGGCATCTTTTCTTTGTTTACTTAAGGATGCCAGTTCAGGGATGTTAAAGCAAATCTTCACTAGCTCCTCTAAGACTCCTTTATGAAAACAGAGACCCCAGTACCTGTGTAGATGATCAAACCCTTGTTTTACAGGGACTGACTTTATGCCAAGGTTTATAGTCCCTTTTATACCCCTTAGGCCTCATATGAGTGCTTCATCAGCTGATAACTACGGTGTGCAGTGTACTTTAAAAATATTAGCGTCATCATAAAAGCTTTGTCTCCATGGGTCGTTCCCCAATTGCACTGATGTAACCTGTAACATCCTTATGTTCTCCCTACGTGAGAATGATGTGGAAAACTCTGACTTCAGATGATACAGCCCTAACCCATGAGATAATTGCTCAGGAATGAAGAAATGGCTGAGTCGCCTACAAGACTGCAATTTAACTGGGCATATATTATCATACATACCTCCACTGAACTTTTAAAAAATAAACACAGCAAAATGAAAAAGTAAACAAAATGAAATGAAAGTGCCAAGGGTATTTCCAGGGAATCAAGAATGATTTGGGTGAAGGCATAGTTCTCAGACTTTTGGTGGATTCTGTGGTATGTTGCCTTATTAATTTCTCCAATAGTTTGTGTCTGCATTTAGATGCACAGTGGAGAAATTTGTTTAGATCTGGAAAATTTTGAATCTTTAAAATTACCCTGTTTTTAGACTGAAGGTGTATGCAATCTCCTCCTCGTGGCTTCACTTTTATTAATTCATTCTTTGGGTTAGACCTTTATTAAGAAATAAAAATTAATATCTTTCATTTAATTGTAGGCGGATATAGCTTTCATTCCAAAAACCCAGATAATCAAAATTTTCAAAAAAAAAAAAACAAAACAAATGAAGAAAGACAATCAGATGCCTTGTTCACTTTTTCTTGAAAAGAATAAAGGCAGAAGCACAAAGCTAGACTGGGGGCGTGGTTCAGGGGTAAAATGGTTGCCTCCCATGCGCCAGAGCCTGAATCCCATTTCCCAATCCAGAAATGGGGAAGCAAGGAGAAAAGAGGAAATAAAATTAAGCTGTTGCATATTCAATGGGCACCAAGGATTGGTTTAAGTAGAGCTTTGAACACCGACTCACAAATATTCATAGCAACCTGTTCCTGTATGCCATCCTCCGCGGCTCCGTCTCTTCTCTTTAGACGGTCTCACTCTTCCCCTGTGGAGTTCTATTAATCCAGCTCCAAATGGAGAAAGCATAGGCTTTGTGGTTTCCTGCTGTCAAGACTCTGTGGGAATGGAGATCATGGTGTTTGTGGGGGGGGGGGGGCTGTAATTAAGCAGACAGGTTTAAAGGATCACTTGGAAAAGATGAGTATTCTCCCACAAGCCAGTGGTCAGAGGTCAGAGGTCACACTTTCCTAGCTAATATTGTAGAATCCATTGCTGTCCCCTTTGAGTTTTTTTTTTAATAAAGGACTATTAAAACTGAATAAAAGCTTAATAAGTAGATTAGTTAGAACAATAGTCCTCATGAGAATGTTTTGATTCGGGGTAGAGCTGCTAAAGATAACCCTAAATGCAATCAGGTTGAGCTCTCTGACTGTGTGAAAGGAAGGTAAGGCCCTGAGAGATTTCCCAACAGATGACATTATTTTTTAAGTGTCTCTTTCTACATTTAAATGAGTCTCTCCTCTGGGCACCAGCAACAAAACCTTTGTTAAGAATCACCAGAGAAGCAGAGTTCTGAATAGATGCTCAAAGGGAAATGATTTTTGAGAATTTGCTTTTTAGATGTTTCACATCAAAAAGATGGATGGCAGTGCATCCAAGGGGGAGCGCTTTGTGATCCTCCTCTGTCCTCTTTGTAATATTAAGGATCAAAACTCCCAAGGTGGCCTGAGATAAGGACAAAGAGAGCCGTGCGATTTTACTAAACACATACACATTAGAAAGGGCAATGTGATCCAATGTCACTGAAGGTGCATGCACAGCCCCTCCGCTTTGTTTCATTTTATTAATTTCATGCGTTGGCCTGGAGATTCCTATTCACCTTCCTCTTCTCCGATACCACGGTTCTCTCTGTATATGAAAAGAATGAGACTCCGGAACAAGCCGTTCAGACTCGATTGTTCTAGCAACAATGGATGCTACTATCCAATCAAGTTTTTCCGAAGAGATAACACCATCCATATTGATACTCTGCCTTCCCTTCGGTGTGACATGGATACTTAGAGGGAGGTGACCCTGTTTTCCAACTCTTCCCTTCCATTGCTTCTCCAGATTCTCTCTTCTTTGGCAGTTTTCTATGCCAGTCACCGTCAGTTTGTGCATACTGTCTCAACAACTTAAATTAGTTAATACTGCAGTGTTTCAAAGAAATCTACAACTCATCTGTTTGCCACCGTCTGGTCAACCGTCCCCTAACCCCCATTTACCCTCACTCTTTTATTGTCTTCCAAGCCCTTGCATTCAGTAAGAAACTGAATGTCTTGCTAAGAGAGACTGGAAGACCAGGTCCATTCCTGTGTATGTAAGCTTTTGAAGTCTTCTGTCACTAGATTAATCAAAGGAACTCTTTGCTTTGCCTGTCTGTGCTATTCAGCTATAATAACAAAAGTTGAAAACTGTAGCATTTTCCCTTCTACACTCTCAATTAAGCCTTTTGCCTCATGATGATCAGAATCTTAGGGGTTTAGTGCAAGGTATCCGTAAAAAAAACTGACTTGGTCTCCTGCACACACCCCACCCCCACAGCCCTATGTGGTTACTGGTAGATTTCTGTTTTATACAGTTACTACGAATTAAAATGGAATTGCTTTTCAGACTGTTTAAATATTTAATGGTAGTCCTGAAATAATTGAAAAAGCTTTTGGGAGCCTGTCAGCCAATGAAAACCTTTGTGCTGTCAAGAAGCAGGGATCACTGAGTCATTCTGCTATGTTACAGAACAGCAATGGTAGAGCCTGATGTTTTGAAATGTTTCTCGAGTTCATTTAGAGTTCTGTACCTGTGGGTCACAACCCCTTTGGCAAACTTCTATCTCCAGAAATATTTACATTAAATTTATACCAGTAGCAAAATTGCAGTTACAAAATAGCAACTAGAATAATTGTAGGCTTGGGGGTCACTACAACAAGAGGAACTGTATTAAATGATTGCAGAATAGGAAGGTTGAGAACCACTGATCTAAGGTCTAACTTGCCTGGACAGTTATCTGTTGTAGGAAGCCACTTGTTTGTTCCTGGCTGCTCAGCCCCAAAATAACCGCACAAAAACTATATTATTTGCAATACTGTTTGGCCAATAGAAGTGTATTGTTGACTAGCTCTTACATCTAAAATTAACCCATTTCCACTATTTTATATTTTACCATGAGGCTTGTGGCCTACCAGTAAGTTTCTGTCACATCTGTCTCTGGAGGCCGCTACATAGCATCTTCTGACTCCACCTTTTCTCCCAGCATTCAGTTTAGTCCCCCCCACAACACACCCCTGCCTACCTCTATTCTGTCCTGCACAGTCCCAGTGGTATTCACAGCATACAGAGGGGAATCCCACATCACCTCCCCTTTTCTGTTTAAATCAAAAGGAAAGTTTTAACTTTAACATAGTAATTACATATAACAAAACAGTTATCAATCAAGAATTACAGTTAGAATATTTATATCTACTTTATCTTTCATCATAACTATAACTATCTATTCTTCATCTCCATCAACAACTCCAGAAGGATATAATACTACCTAAATAAACAGGAAGTACATTGTACACAACTTCCAAAACTCTAGAATTGACAGAGACACCTGGCTGCCTGGACAGTCACCCAAAGTTCTTCTGTATTTGCGTCTCCTGACTCTGCCTTCTTTCTTCCAGCATTCAGTTTAGTTTTTCCCACCTATCTCTATTCTGCCTTGCACAGGCCCAAGACAGTTCCTTTATTGACCAATGGTATTCACAGCATACAGAGAGGAATCCCACATCAACTCTATATAAGTACATAAACAGATCACTTCCCAGTTTTTACATCAGCAGCTTGGGGGAGGTCCCAACTGATACATTATCATCACCATCATCATCACCATCATCATCTTTTTTTGCAGGTTGGCAAATGAAGTAGTGTGTTTCATCATGGCATCTTCAGCTACATATGCCACTATAATCTTTATTCATTTCTACCCGCTGCCCTCTCTGTCCCTCTAGTGCTGGTATGTGGTTTTGTTTTTTTTTAACCTTCTTCCAAGCAATTCTAACATCTAGTCAGGTTTGACAATTCTTGGACTAATTTTGGACTAATAAATATCATTTTAATTGAAATATTAATGTATGTGACCTGAAGAGATGGCTCAGTGATTAAGCACACTGACTATTCTTACAGAGGATCCTGGTTCAATTCCTAATGTCCACATGGTGGCTTACAACCCCTCTGTAAATCCACAGAGGACTCTGTAAAGAATCTGATGCCCTCTTCTGACCTCCACAGGCAGGGCGTACACTTAGTGTACAGATATACATAAAGGCCAAATATCTATACACATTAAGATAAAAAGAAAATAATATTAAATACTTATATATGTATGCATGCATATATTCACTCATTATCTTTGTAAACAATCATTTACCATCATACTATACATATTCCCTTTATCCATGGTAAACGTATACTATATATAAATCAAGTCTATAGTTAGTGAACTATTATAGACAGGATCCTCACAAATATTTTCCTTAAATTTGCACACAATTGCAAAATTGCATACTATACTTACAATTGGCCAATTCTCTGAGAAAGAAACATTTCAGTAGTCATGGTAATTGCTCTTTATTGAGTTCAGTGAGCAGTGTGCTGAGATCCATGTTTTTCATGCATTATCCAGCTCTCACAACAAATCTGTGAGACTAGTTTGTGTGTGTCGGCTCTAACGTAAGTCACACATTCTCTAGAACTCTTGGAGTGTAGTAAATCATGTGATAAAGCACAAGCTCAGCTCTCCAGGCTAACCTGAAATCACCCAAAGTCTATTTTAAAAAACAGCAATTGGAATGTTACAAAACAATGAAGCTTAGAACAGAACAAAAGCAATCACCAGCAGAATGAATACCTAACTCATGTGTGCACATGTCTTTAGTCTTTAAAATTGTAAGTAAATTGGCTATAACACTGTTCAATGTAGATTTATTCCCGTTGACATAAGACGATATCCAATGATGTGACCTTGTGAGCTAACCTCAGCTAAATGACCATATACCATATAGAAAAGTCTTTGAAACTATCTTCTCTCAACCAGGCTCTTAATAGAGGTTTTAAATCTAACTGTGAGTGATGCTTGGTGGAGAAGTCCCTGCTTATGAAATGCAAGTTCTTGAGTTTTCTGGGACCTGAAGAATCAAGCCAGGTGCTGACGTATCTGCTTCCTAAATGAGAGGTTTACCATGACAGGCGGGAGTGAAGGTGTCTAGCCACACATCCACACCTGTTTCTCTTAGGAACATGCGTTTAGACACACCGTTGACCCAAAGATGAAAGAGTAGGGATTAATGATAAACCGAATTATTCTAACATTAGAAAATGTTTTCTATGAAAAGTAAGACAAAAAAAATTAGTCATACCCTCTCTGGCAGGCATCACAAACAGAGATACGTGAAGTCTCGCCTAACTGGCACCAACACATCCAAAAGGCGATGCTGACCCAGCACAGAGGCACATGTATACACAATTACACTTTTGAGGTTTTGTTTGTTTGTTTTGCTTTTTTTTTTTTGAACCTGTCTTGGAACTAGCTCTTGTAAACCAGGCTGGCCTCGAACTCACAAAGATCCACCTTCCTCTGCCTCCCAAGTGCTAGGATTAAAGGCGTGCGCCACCACCCGGCTCACAATTACACTTTTTATAGTTACCTTCATATATACATCCACTAGCAAGCCTTCATAATGTAATGTCAATCATGTTGTGCCATTTAAAAGCCTTTGTGCTTTGGGTAATGGGAAATATTCTGTTTTTTACACTTTTGGTATTGTTTCATATTTTCCGTTGTATGTTTGCTGTTTAATAATCACAAACAAGTGAAGTTATTCTGATATTCAAATTAAAAATATGTAGATTCCTCTTAATGCTTTTGCATGTCTCCTATACCAAAGCAAACTTGCTCACAGTCAGTTATGAGCTGGAGCTAAGCATAGTGGTATCTGCCTATTAACTCAACACCAGGAAGGCTGAGGGAGGAGGTCAGCACGTTTAAGTCTAGCCTGGTCTACATAATAAGATCCTAGCTCAAAAATATAGTTGAGTTTGAAAATAGAGGGTGCTGGTCTCAATGTCTGACTTTTAAGGAGAATCTACAGAATACTGTACATTGCTCTCAATTCTACACTATGTATTCCTTCTAATTAAGATGTAATGAACGCATACCATGTATGCTATATGCCACATATTTGAGATTATGATGGGAAGACTTCATAGTTTGGCATAAGGGATGCTCATGGGAGCATTAGAAAACAATATTCAAGCTTGGAAAAGAATATACAAATAGCAGTTAAAACACTGACTTTTAAGTTGGTGGTCTTGAAACACAAGTAAAGCCGAGAGACCTCAATTGAGTCCACAGCTTCCGTTAAAATTGAACCCTAGAGACACCTTCTAGCAAGTACCTTATATTTTGGAGTACAGAGCAATTCATATTTTATGTACCCGTCTACTGACCTGTCTCTTTGAACCCTACAGGCACTTGGCAACTAATGAATAAAATAGCATTGTGTGCTCCTGGGCTATTGCAGACCCTTCTGCGTCTATAAAAGCTATCATTTCTCGAACGTGCAGGAGAGGCTGTACCATAGAGAGGGCTTGTATAGAATAACTAAGATAGCATGGGCTAACCCCCAGGGGCACTAATGACATTGTATCCACAGAGCAAAGTTTGAGTATTCTATAATGATGTCATTAGACTCCTAACAAAAAACTAACCTATTGCTAACTAGAAATTCTCGATTTCATTCTTTTCAAAAGAGGAATAAACTCCAGGGTGTGTAGCTATGCCTGGGTATTGACATTGAATATCTGTCTGTGCCTCCGGTCACTCTGTTGAAACAGGCTGACCTTCTTGCGTGCGGTTTAGTCAACTCAGCTGCCCTTTCGAGGGAGACAAATGAATTTCCAGGATTATGCAGGTCAGGTCACCTGGGGTCAAAAACTGATTATTCAGTCATGCTAGCACCTCTGTTCTACCTGGATATCTTTGCATGCTCATTCGTGGGGTCTTCACCTTTGATTCAGTGCCCCAAAATGTTTATTCCTATGAAACTACATATGCAAGTCAAATGCAGATGCCCTCAACGGATGCCTGTTACACATTCAAATCCTTTCCCCTGGAGGCGAGTATGCAAAAATGACTGTCCCAAACATTTATTTGAAAGGCAGAATAGTAGGGGTGGGGAAACGCAATTATTTTTTTGAAAGGACATTACAAATTTGAGCCCAAGGTTGGCCACTTATTATCTGACCACAGACAAGGTATGTCAATTCTGCATGTCTCAATTTTCCTTGCTTGTGAACTGGGGTGGGTAACAGAACCCCTTGTTTAGTGTAGATCAAGTAAGACAAGAAAATAAATCTCTCAGTTATACTCAGACGGCAGAGGTAGCATTGATGAATGCAGGTTCAGGGGTACCCATGTCTGATATTTTATCGGAGGAGCATCAGCTGAGAAGAAATGCAATCTCTCTCAACCCAGAATGTAGATCGTGTTTGTGTTCGAGCTGGTCACACTGTCAGCTGTGAGGCTTTTATAAATGTCTTCCTATCAAAACAACACAATCTTTATGTCACTGGGTTCTGTTTAAGCTTTGGCCCCAGACAGCTCCAAATTTGCATTCCCTGAATATGCATTCTTTATTTCACTGTCTCACGAAACAAATGCACAAAAGTAAATCTTCAACTTAGAGTAACCATTCTGTCACACTGACGTGCAGTCCAGGGAACAGCCGGAAAAAGAAGAGCCAGGTCACACGCTATGTGTAAGTTTTCGGACGATACCACATAAGGCCCATGCCAATAAAATATAATGGGATTTTTAAAACCATGTTATACTCTAATGAGATTGGCATGGTTTATTAATGGTCCGTGCCTGGTTTGAATGAGAAAGAGAAAGCATCTTGTATCTTGCTGTTTGGTGTGCTGCACAAAGATTTCTGCCTGTTTGCTGACATTCAAATAACTCTGAGGGTAGAGAGTCTGAAGGTAGGTTGGGGTTCTCAGCCAGAAAGGAATGTGTGTTCACTCAGCGGTGTGCCCTGCTCTTCCATTAGCAATCTTTGACTTCGAAAGTCGCTAACACCCACCGGGTAACTCTGCACGGGCGTCTGTTCTGCCCCTTGGAGGGCCAGCTCTGAGTGATGAACTCCTCACTGTGCTCGAGTATCACCACGACTGCCCTTCAATCAAGACATCTCTGGAGTCACAGGAAGAGAGATCATGTTTATAATAGTTTAGGCCATTTTCTTGACCATACAGTTTGATGATTTTGTGTGAGAGGGAGTCTAGTGGTTTCGTGGTGGGAAGAGGGATTAGATTTTTGGTTCTGCTACTTAGAATAGTGTAGCCTGATTTAAGGAACAATGTACCTGTATAGATATAATGCAAAAACAAAAAAGTCATAGTATGTAACACGAACAGGATGTGTGGATTTGTTGCATGTATTTAAGAAACAGCAAAAGTTACGGTAAATCAGGGAAATATATTTTCAAGTTGAAAATACAAGACACATATTGTTTCTTTGTCTAGTGAGTCATTTTTTTTTCTAGCCCTCCAAAATGATACTTTTATAGGAAGTTTTTCTTCTTTTTACTGTCCCCCATCATCCCATGATTATATCCCTTAGACTTGGCTGATAAAGAAATGTCAGAGGCCAGTCTGACTTTTTAAACTGTAGGAGAATTTAAAAGCCCTGTTATGCTTGATAGCAATCTGGAATAGGTTAGGTGAGATCTCCAGTTCATTCACTGGCAAAGACGTTTTTTCGAGCTACCACTTTTTAAGCTCTCCATCACTGCAGCTGTGCATTTTAATATGTTTATGTATATATCATGGGTATACATTCAACACACAGGCAGTTTTTCCAGAATATGGATGTTACCAATATTGCTGATATAGAGGCAAGACCAATTCTTTCTGAACAGTGGTGATTTACATTCAATTTATTTATTTAGATTTGGATTTAGATTTAGATTTAGATTTAGATTTAGATTTAGATTTAGATTTAGATTCAGACAGAGTCTTAGGTAACCCAGGCTGGCCTCATATTCACTACGTGGCTGCGGCTGGTTTTGAAGTCCTGCTCTTCCTCCCAAGTTCTGGCATAATTTGTCATTTTTCCAAGAAGACTTCCTCAACAATGACCCCCACTACTCTTAGGCAGAAGCCAATGCATATGCCATATGCTTGACAGAGAAGTTTTGTATGAGTCATGTTTAACACATGTTCCCAAGTTTACTGAGAATATTCCTGAGCACCAAGAATGACAAATGAGGACAACAAGCAGGTGTGTAAAAGTTTGTTCCTTTTCAGTTATCATGAATGTTCCAGAATAAACCAGGAGCCATGCCTTATACTTTTATGGTTGAAGTGTTGTGTATTGGTAATTCTTAAAAGGCTGCAATAGTACTTGGAGATTCAGGGGTTGGAACACATGTAAATAATCAAGTATCAATGGAATGAACCTACTTCTCCTGTAGCAAAGTTGGGAGCATTTGGATTTCGAAAACCATTGACCATGTGTTTGATACATGTGAATACAAATGCAGTCAGCTGGTGCCCCATAAAGGGCTTGCGTGGAACTGTTTAAAAGTCTGCATCTCTGAGAATGAGCTTCAGAGCTCACCTTCCCTTTAAAAATGGTTAATGAAGGTATTGTGTGGTGGTGCGTGCTTGTAGTTGAAGTGCCTGGAAGTCAGAGACAGGCAAACCTGACCATCCAGGGCCGCATCCTCTCCATAGTAAGAGCCAGATGAGCCTGGGCTGAATGAGATGCTCTCAGACAAAACAGAAGCAGCAGAAAACACCAAAACGCTTCTGTTCTAGGAAAGGAAAGGGTGCTTGGGTATGAATGCTTTGAGACACCATGACTCCCAGCAGCTTTCTCCTGTGGCTATAGTATATAATATCATTTTAATTATATATTCTATCCTCCACCAAAGCAATGCTCTATGTATACAACTAAACCTGTCTTTCCTTTGCTCCTGAAATATAATATGCTTCCAAAAGTTGTGACTTCACTAGAGGTGTGTGTGTGTGTGTGTGTGTGTGTGTGTGTGTGTGTGTAATGCTTTTGTCATCAGGAAAAAGTCAAACTAATTAAACTAGGTGAGAGCAGCCTACCTGGAAGTGACCTTCCAGAACCAGCTGAGGTCTGCAGGTAGTTCTCTCAACTAAATGTATGCATGTTGTACAATGAGGGCACTGGGCAGTCAGCGGCCTTTCCCTCCACACTCGGCTCAGCCTCTCCCAGCTGCCTTTCAACATGCAGAGGACAAAGCAATGTCATCAGATCTCTTCCCCGGCGTCAGCCACAGATCCCCAGCCCTTGTTTAACAACACCGCGGTGTTGCCAGTTACTGCAGGGGAATAATAAACTTAAGATCATTCCTTAAACATAGTTCTTTTTAATTGTTCTTAACGATAAGTAAAATAGCACCAAACAGTTCTAAGCCAGCAATTGCATTTACTTCCACTGTGTTATTACCTTGTAACACCAAAATAGAAAGAATTACAATTACATACATTTATATTATGATTTAATGAGGAAATAGGTGGCATAGGGAGTGATTGCTTTTTTTTTCTAGTCATTAATTCTTCTATGATTGTTAGCATTTTTTGGTTCTTCTCAATTGAGAGGAAAATCAAAGGTAAGCTTTTATCCTCCGCCAAAATCTATAGATATCTGTGGCTTGTGATTTCTTTATGTTTTTAGGCATTATTATTTCTAAAGCTTTTCTTTTCAATACAAAGATCTGCAGGAAACTTCAAATGTTTTCGGATCCACATACTGTAAAATGTGGTTTGAAATAAGTAGAGAAAAATTCTGTGACCCTATTCATTAATAGTAACAGAAATTTTAAGATAAATTTGAAGAGAATATCATCCATAGTGTTAATCTGTCTTCCACGAATGTGCCGGGTTCAAGCTATTTCATGGTTCATAATACATGAGCAGGAAATAGTCAACCTATTTTAGGTTTGTGTGTGTGTGTATGAGAGAGAAAGAGAGAGAGAGAGAGAGAGAGAGAGAGAGAGAGAGAGAGAGAGACAGAGAGAGAGACAGAGACAGACAGACAGACAGAGACAGAGAGGCAGAGACAGACAGAGAGACAGAGAGACAGAGACAGAGAGAGAGAGAGAGAGAGAGAGAGAGAGAGAGAGAGAGAGAGAGAGAGAGAGAGAAAATGTAGGAATGTGTGCCATGGTATTGATGTGAAGGTCAAAGACAACTCTGGGAGTAAGTTCTCTCCTGCCATCTTGTGGGATCTGGGGATAGAACTCGAAGGATCAGATCTGTGCACCAGCAGCTTCATCCACTGAACCATCTTGCGAGCCCACAAGATGGAAATATGCTCAATGTTAACCCATAGGCCATTGAATATGGATGTAGTAATCCAGTAAGATGCGGCTGCTGAAATAATGATATCAACAATACAGAGAATAAGACTGATGGCATTTTTTACATTTTACAGTAATTAGCTCATAGACATTCCTATCTAGGACTACTGTTGCTATGTCCAAAAATAGGTCCTAGCATATACAAAAGGTTAGGATTGGCAATGCAATGTGACCATCTCAAGACAGTAACATCACAGATGGCCTCTATATTTTTCATTTCCATAGTTTGTAGTTTGTCCTATTTATTTCTAAATGGGAATACATATATGTTCTTAACAGGCAGAGATGATCCATGTATTGTTATTGAGATGATGACCAAAAGAAACCATCTGAAAGGTTCCTTTGATGGCACTGGTGCATTGCTGGGAAGGTGGAAAGCTGGCTTCTAGGCACATTCTACACGGGCTTCAACCTTTCCTTTTCTTCAGTGATCTCAAGCCTGGGCCTTGTGGCCTCTGGCACTGTGGACTCCAGCCACTCGTTTATCCTTCTTTGGTTTCAGCCGCAGCCTGCTCTACATGGAAAAGCAATAGACAGAAAGGTGGCTCGCATGTGTGAGCATTCATTCCATCATGCCCGTAAAGTAAGTGAGTGACTGAAAAGGGAGGCCAAAGAAGCTCTTGCTGCCAATCTGGCTGGCACAGTAGCAGACAAGATGCCCTCTCTCATAGCCAATTTTCTTGGCTGACTTTGTCTGTATAATTGCTTCAAATCTGTATTTCCTTTACCTATCTTGCTTCGGCTTAAATGTTGAATATTGTATTTTCCCTCAAAGAATGTCAATAAAGATTTTATTTTTTTCAATTACTGTTGCAGAGAATGTTTTCCTTTAGGAAAACTAAAATTTAATAACTTTTCTTCGGCAAAGTTGACGATCTCTTTATTCTCTCCGTGATGACTGTAGTCAATCAGCAGTCAGTTGGAAGCCAAGCTAAACATAAAGTGATTAAAAGAAAACCAAAACACAAATACACCCTCTTGAAAAGCTAATCACATTATGAAGCTCTAGGCGTGAGTTATGAGGTAGCTGTGGCTGGCTGGGTTTTGATGAAGTACCTATAATTTCATATCAGCTGCCGCAGGACGCGCTGACTTTCCTCGAACTTTAGAATGTGATTTACCCTGTTATCATCTATTTCTGTGCTCTTCAAGATCTACCCAGGAAAAAAAATAGTATTAATATTATGTTAAACTGGATTACTGTAAGAGTTTCAATTTTTTCACATTCATATGCTGAAATGGAAGTGATAAAAATAAAATAGGTAATTCATTAGCTTTCAAAGCTCTGGGTGTTAAGGGGGAGAGCAATTTTCCCATGCCAGAAACCGGTATGAATTCATATGTTTCCAGTATGTACTATGTATGTACTTCTTTTGTAAATCCTCTTTAAATTAGGAGCTTTTGGAGTTGTTTTGCGTAAGGGAGAGATGTGGTTGGGATAAATTTCAGTGCGATCGATTCCTAGTTCTGCTCTTAACTAGTCTTTTGTACCAGTGCACACGCAAACTTTTACTTCAGAAATGGTAATTTAATAAGGAAACCCGAGAATCTGATTTCTCAGGTTGCCTTCCTGGTATGTGTTATTAGAAATTGACACTGTCTGACATGATAAGCTTTGTAGATTTTTATGCTGAATCAATATTCTCCAGAAGGAAATCTGATCATATTGATGGATTTAAAGTGAAGTCTCTGGCCCTACCCGTCGGAAAATGAAATCTGGACCCTTTACAGTGGTCACTGTGATGGTCTAAAAGATTGCACTTGAAATAATGGCTCCTATGGCTTATGCTTTATCGTGATGACAGCTCTTCTGCTGGCCAAGGAAGACTTCACACTTAAGAAATGCATGTTGCTAACCACCTGACCAAGCGTTATTAGTCTGTCTCTTCATTATCTTCCCTTCTCCTCATCATTCTTCAAGATACAGACTCTGGAGACTCTATCCTCCAGGCTTTAGTGGACTTTTCTTCACAGCATTCCTCCAGGCTCCCTGTTGAATGATTTTCTTAATCATTCCATTCTTATAATAGATATTTAGTCTAGTATATACTAGATATAGTAATAGGCACTGAGGGTGATTTAAAAAATCTTCTCTTTATATTACTTATAGACTTGCATAGAATTTAAACAAATATATTAACTTAAAAACAACTTCATAGGAAAGAAATAGGGAAGAAGTTTCTAGGCAAAAAAAAAAAAAAAGCATCATCAAGAGATTTGAGGCAAGTGAGAGAAAGAAGGTTCAAAGACCAAAAGCCATAGGTAAGAAGAGTGTTTGAAATGAAGAGGAGGTACTGAAAATGGTGAGACATTCGAGTGACCTCTTGGTTATCACTGGAAGACTGATTTAAGGGTAGAGGAACAACTTAAGGAGGGAGGGCCATCAGAAGATGTATGCCTTGGAGAATTTTGTCTGCTCAAGGGTGGAAAACACAAAAATACAAGACCTAACTATGAGAGAATAGATACCAGAACAGGAGTAGTAGAGGATTGGTGGCCCAGAGTAGCTAGGCTGAGTGACAGAGATACCAAAGAGAGTCATCATCATCCCCACGCATGTGTGGAGGGATATGTTCAAACACTTCCAGAGGGTACTAGAAGCTGCAGTGAGGACCAAATAAATTCTCTATAGACTCTGTTTTTTTCCTGTATACATCTGCAATAACATGTAACCATAAATTAAACACAGTAAAAGATGAATAATATAATAAACTCTCTCCAAATACTTTATATTCTTTCATCTTTTCCTTTAAAAGAATAACTTTATGGAATCTTTGTTATTTCATTACTACCACCACTAGACGTGGACTTGGGGCCATTGAATAAAATAAAGGTTACTTGGACTATTACCATGGCCCTGCAGTGGCCAATGTGATGACAAGAGACTAACAGGTGGGTAGTACCTACAGGGCAGATATGCTGGACAAAGGGATATGTTATGACCTTGGAGAGGGCCATCTGTTTCTTAATCACTTTTTAGTAGAAATATCAAAAATCAAGAAGATAGGTATGACTCTAGCCCAAAAGGAAGATGGTGGACTCTAAAGCCTCCTTCTAGGACCCCAACTCCACCATTTGAGAATCTTCACCTATCCCTTGGCCTGCTCCACAGATTATCCTCCTCCCCCCACTTTGTACCTCGTGTTGCCATTGGAGAGCTTTTGTCAAGGGCTCACATGCTCCACGGGAAGCCTTCCCCTCTTGGTTCTTCTGGGAACCCCTCTCCCCCAGGGGTCTGGGTTGAGAGATGGTGTGCAGTACTACAAGTACTCACCTCTGCTTCTGTCTGGAACTCTAAGTTTCTCTGCCAATGACCCTTAAGGAGAACTGGACAACCAGTTCATTCTACAAAAGGCACGGTGAGAAGATTGGAAACTGGACCCTTTCTTGGCTGAGTCATCTCTGCCCTCCCAGTCATGATTCAACCCTGAACAGCCACAATCTGAACTTCAAGCATCACTCCGGTGACCTAAAGCCTGCCAAGCCCGGGTAAGAGCAAAAAGATAAAAACCCTCACTCAACATAGTGAGCCAGATATCCATACCAAAAGACACAGCCAGTTACCCAACTCCAGATGCTTAGGTCCCGTCATACAAAGCACACCACAAAAAGCAAAACAGCATTCTGTCTAAATAACTATGAAATCCTCAATGGTTCCCAGCGAGGGTGACTTAGATGACACTCAGAATAATAAATTCAAAATAACAACTATAAATGTGTTCAACATCGCAAAAAGGACATGAATAAATCCTGGAATGAAGGACAAGAAAACACAAACAGGAAGATAATTTAGGCTATGAAAATTGAATTTGGCAAATGATAAAAATATTGAAGAAAACACAAACTAAAATAAAACCATTCTATGAATGCTTTTGAGTCCCCCCCCCCCACACACACACACAAGATGGAATTCACACCTAGCTACTCTAAACCCAGTGTAAACTCGTGAGTGAAAAGGACTTATGCCTGAGGGGATAAACCTAAAACTGTTGTTTAGATGAATTGCCATGGTGCCAAGGCACTTTCCAAAGATTTCTGTTTATAGCCATGAACAAATGCTGCTTCTAGCCTTCATCGGTGAAGCTCTCGGTACAAAGAACCGTAGTGAACGCAGAGACACATAGATGCTTTAAGATACTGACAACTTGCTCGGTCCTCCACGACACATTGATCTCAGCCCCTTTAAGCCTCAAGGAACACTGCAAAAAAAGGGGCAGAAAGAATGTGAAAATGAGAAGATAGGAAGAAAGGCTGTGGAACGCTGTCTTCTGGGCACGGCAAACCGCTCAGAAATCGTGGCAACTGCACTGGACAGCTACAAACCTGGGCCTATCCACAGACATTTGTGGACTGAGGGGGCCTCCTAGAGCCCTAGATCCCTGCTGAACTATGGGTTACTTACACAATCTGGAGGATGAGCTGTCATTCTCTTCAGCTCTACATCCACTGAGGCTCTGACTGGGCTCCAGGGCGCAGTTTCAAATCCCTCATCATGCAGGTTATTTTAGGTAATCTTGATGGGTATCGTAAAGAACAAGAAAAACAATAAAACCTGATCAATGTGAGGAAGTCGCCTTTGGGGGAACAGATAAGTAACAGAGATGAGAGGGGATGTGGGGAGAGAAGGAATTTACCATAATCAGAATGTATGTTATACTATCAAAGAACAAATGCAATAAAAGTTTTCAAAACTGAAAGATGGTTCCTATGGTGTCATCCTGGGTTTGGTTTGCATGTGTACAAATATTGTTGGCCTCTTAGGAAAATGTTGTTTATATGAAACAGACTAACGTTCATTATGCTTATCATTAAAACCAAGAGCGTAGTGGTGTTTTATATAAACATCTGGTTGGATGTAATAGAATCCCAGAAGCTGCTGATAATTGGGTTTGTGTGAGAGAATAAGCATAAGCAGCATTAGAAATAACATTGTCACTTTCTCCATGGCCCAAATAGCATGGCTTCCTGAGATAGGAAAAACCATATTTGTCAGACAGGAAATTTATGTTCCCATGAAAGGGGCACCTGACATTATAATGAAACTCACAAAAGCATGTAAAGAGGTTTAGAAGAAAACAAAACGCTCCAAAGTGCAGAAATAATTGATGGAATCATAATAATGCTAATTTTAATAACAATCAATCTATGAATAGCCTGCCAGCTTTACCCTCTAACACATTGTACTCTTATTTATGATCATTCTAATGTAATTGGAAGTATTTTTCAATTAAAAATGCATGTAGTACTTGGACAAAAGAAATGTTTCTTAGGTGGCTGGCTGGCAATTGAGCTTGCCTCTGGTTCCTCTAGCCTTAGAAAAGGATGCACTGTAAACTCTCCATAGATGCAGTCATGGGACAAACCAAGTGCCTACCCCCACAGCTGGCGAGGGGACCCTCAGTGCCAGCTCCTCTTCTATCATAATCAGTCAAAGAATCCTGACTCTCACTCATAAAGTGCACACCGGGGCTTCCTGATGCGGTCTTTAATACTTGCTGGATGTTTCTGCAGGAGACAGATGGTCTCAGCCTTGGCCACCTGTCCCAGTTGGTTGATGCTCTTTCCCAACGAAGCTGCCTGGTGCTTAGTTCTCATGTGGCTGAACACAGGGGTCGCCTTTGTCTTGCATTGAGGGACTGGGGGGAACATTGAAGCTTTTGCATCCTGGAAACTCAGTCTATGTCCCATGCCTTACCACTACAGTATGTCTAACTCAAGACTGAAGGCACACATTGACATTTTATTCATAAAGTGCCTCATTGAATTATTGATGGAAAACAGTCTGTGATGTACAAAACTAGAGCTGTTTACATGGTTTTCTATTGGAGGCCAAATTTGAGCCCAAAAGTAAGGACTGATTCCTCACCCCCAAATCTCTTGTGAGTTGTTCTACATTTTCCAAGTAAGAAACAAAGGAAGAATTTGTTTGCAGTACTTTATTGTATAAATAAAAGATGCCATGAAATACGCTATTTTATAAATATCCAATTATTTCTTCTATTATAATGAGTCCTTTTCTCACTGAGAATGGTGGTAGTTGTTACAATCATCCTGAAAAGAACACCTACTATTTGAGTATCATTGTGTGCATTAACTCAGTTAATCTGTGCACATTGTTAAGAAATATCTCATTTCAATCAGTATCTTAAGTTATTGGTGGAAAAATCTGCAGCATACAAAACCAAAGCCGTTAGACTAGGGATATAAGGCTTTCTATCGGAAGGACCAAATGTGAGCCCACATGTAAGATCTTGGGGCACCTAGCCCTCCAGCCATCAATTTGGACTTGAAACTGTCTTGGTGGCTTTGCCAGTGGAGTGATATTTAAGAGACTCTGAAGGGCTGCTGTGCAATTGATAGTCATCAATGAATAAGCCTCCCTCCCCTTTGCTCTCAAGCTTTTTACCACTTCAGAAAACAACTTGAAGAGAGATTTGTGGGATGCTTGCACCACTGCGTATGAACATATTTTTGAAGGCGACCCAAATGTATAGTTGAGAGAGGCAATGAAACCTCTGTGCAAATTGGAAATTATCTAGCCCTTTTATTTCAAAGCAAGCTCTACCCCTCCTGGTTCATACCACAAACACATCGAACTCTAAGTTGCCACATGCTGTCTTGGATTAACTCTCCAATAACCCAAGCAATAAACACTCCTTCTCCCACAGCCTACCCCACCTCTTTCTGTCTCTCCCCCTTTTTCCTCCCTTATTAGTTTCCTTCTTTCCTAAAGAGTTACTGCCCAGATCTTTTCGATGCTGTGGGAAAGAAATGTATATTTCGTATCTCTGTGGTTGGTACTGCGGATCCATTGCTGTATCCATCATTCTTGTTCAGGGGAAATTTACTCTTACCTTTACAAGATGCTGCCTCTTGCCACTGCTAACAAAAACATTGTGAAAATGTAAAGCACTTTTCAGGTCAGAAAACTCAGTTTATTTGAAACCTCGTTGAACACAAATGTGGAGTGGCAGCAGCTCCTGACAGACAGGTGCCTTTGTGTGCTAGTGCTGCTGTAAGAAAGTATCATATGCCCATGAATTTTTAAACAATAGGAATTTCCTCCGCAGCTTTCAGGAGCTGAGAGGTTTACACTGAAGATCGGGGCAGATATGGAGGTTTGGGAGGTAAGTCTAGTGAGGGCAGTGTCCTTCTTCCTTGAAAACGGCGCCATCCTAATGAATCGCTCATAGGTAGCAAATCCTGTCCCCTCACTGAAGATCCAAGGGCCAAAAGGGACCGCAGACCCGTGGGAACCTTCTTACAAAGTAACTTGTCCATTCATGAGGTTGCAACCCTCCCGGCCTAAAGAACTCTTGAAAGATCAGCATCTGTTCCTAAAATGTGGCCCTACTGTGCATAGGGAAGAAAATATAAACTGTGTCAAAAAAAAAAAAAAGCTATGTCTTTGTTGCTGCTGGAAGGCCACGTTTTGTTTTTAAAGATGGTTAGAGAAATAGAGGGGCTACAGCACCAGGGACAGATGACTCAAAAGGCTTTCTCAGAAGTGTTACACTTGGTTACCCACTTATAGAGTCAGATAATTGCCACTTTGTCCATCTAGATAACACGAGTTCCAATCTAGCATGGCCCTGATTAGTGACATTATCTCTAGGGAGTCACCACCTTGTAGCTTCAATTTCCTCTTCTCTAAAATGCAAATACCGAAAGTATGTTTTCCATAAGAGTGGTTTAATGATTCGATACAATAATGCATTAAAGCCCTTAGTGCCTGGCACATCCCTGGACTTGGACCTTATCGATTACTTATTAGTATTCGCCCTGTTTCACTCTGCATCCCCCAGCAAGAGGCTTCTTCCTTTTGTGAGATGCATGGAACACACGCACATAAGCAAGACTGGCCATTGCCTTTGTGAATGTGTGAGGGAGACGTAGTCATGCTTGATGACCAAGAAAGATCATTTCAGAAAGAGGCTCTGGTTCTCCTATCCTTAGTACTTTAGATTAGGGGTGAGAAAGGCAGCTGTCTTAGGTGGGAAATGATGCTCATCCCCCTGATGGAAGGGGGTGAGAGAGGCAGAGCCCACGTGTGGAGATTCGATTCCTCGCAGGCATCTCCTCTGAGGCTCCAAAGGTCGCTGTGTGTTTACATGGAAGTCCCCCCGTCCTCCAGGTGCTGTCAGCACCAGTCACTTGGATTCAGCAAGGACTTTAAAATGGAAACACGTTTACAAAGGAAGAAGGCAGGTAGGTCTCAGCAGAAGTGAGGCCTGATGAGTTACTATGGTAACCTCATTCACTATCACAAGGGTCAGTCTTACAGAATCAGATAGTGTTCAGAAGAAATGTTCTGGAATTTTTTTAATGGTCAATCTGACTATTTGCGATTTAAGAGAGAAAGAGACAGAGAGACAGAGAGAGGGGGAGGATGAACACACCACAGTATCTTTGCTGGACTGCCCGGAAGCACTAGAGCAACCAATAGTGTAGACATTAAAGAAGACGGAACCATAAGAAGTGAGGAAGTCCACTGTGTTTAGAGTCCCGCTTTCCCTTCTCCAGTCCCATGCGGAAATCCAGGGAGAAAGAAAATATCGTGGACCAGAATGGTCCCAGCCTCCTCTGCAGGTAGGCTCCTATCAATTGATAAGTCCACTAGCAGTTTTTTAAGCGTGCGGTTCAGAGTGTGTCCTTGGAAAGCCTGTCTAGGACGTGGGTGAGGAGATATCTGTACTTTAATTGGATCATTTGGCGTTTTTTTGCTGCTGACCTTTCATGACGCGATCTCTGATAATCTCAGAAAATTACCTCAGGGTCTACCAGGGGTGCCTAGAAACAGCTTGTTTTATTTCGGCTATTTTTAAACAAAATGGCGCCTGGGTTACAACCGATTCATTTGCATACGAGAGAGGCTTACCTACCTGGGTGAACTCTCTGTGGCGTCCATTGTGCTCTAAAGGGAGGAAAATGACCACAAAGGGAAACATGTTCGTTCTGCAGCTCATTTACCATTTAAAAAATCTATTTCTCCATCCTCCTAATGTTCGTACTTCATTCTAGCTTCACGTGGATTGATATGCAGTTGTGTTCACCTGTGTCCCAGGATTGGGGTCAGGAGTTCACAGATGTTTCTGTGGAGGTGTTTTCAAAGAAATTCTAAATGATTAAGGTACTTTGAGTATAAAAAAATTAAGTTTTATGTATCCAATTATGTACTATTTATAGCGGTAAAATCAAGCACTACAAAAAGAGGTTGAGGGTTTTTTTTCCTCTTCTTATTCTTCTCCTCGTCCCTTCTTTTCAAAATGGTACATTTTTCTATGTGTTGGAAACATCAGAATAAACAAATAAGCCTAGAAAAAAAAATAACCGCTGAAAATTGCCTGCAATTTTACCATTTAGCAAGACTCACTGTGAACACTGTGAGAAAAGTGCTCAGAGGGCTTTCTCTACAATAATACATGATACAATTTAAAATAATAATATTCACATAGCACTCCCTGTATGCCAGGCACTGTGAAAGACACTGAACACTTAATCCTCCATGAACCGGGGACACCGCAGAAATTGCCTTCAGCGGGGCTGTAAATGTAGTGAGCCTGAGGAGGGAGCCTTGGTCTGTGCGCTACAGCCTGCCTGTTTTCCACTCCATCCTACAGCCTGCTTGCTACAGTTCAGGAGACCTCACACTGAGCAAGCCCTGTAGCCTGTACCCCAACCCTTAGCGTCCTTCCAGGGGAGGGCTCCTCGCTGTGTTTTCATCAAGACTTGGTATCACAAGGCCCTTGCTGTTTTTCAGTTTTCTCATGTCTTAGATTGCGAACTTGGCTCCCATGTTTTTAGGCATTCTGGGGTGGCGCTGTTTTGGATGATTACTCAATGTGTTTACAACTGGAAAGGCATGTAGTAGACGTGTCTAAAGGAGCCCACAGCGGGGGGCCACGTACCCGGCACCCCTTTACAGAGTGTTTAATTGAGGGGTGGCTGTCTTCGTCCTCGTCGCGCCACAGTTCTGAGGAACTCGTGGACTAACTTTGTTTGAAAAACAAAACAGATTGCACGTTGCAAGACAGAGCTGCTGGCAAAATGCTCCATCGTGTCAGATTTATACAAACCCATCTCCTGTGTATTGCACCATGTCCTAGAAAACTGAAAACCATGAAAACAAGCGCTCATATTTTAAGGAACTCAATGACAGCTGATAAAATATTGCATTTTCTCTAGCAGTTTTTACATACAGCTTCCACCTTAAAGAAATGGATTTGATGGGACTAGGTGGTAATTTTTTAACACAAGCGGTGACAAAATAAACACCATCTGTTAGTATTGACTTATTCCACAGCGTTCTCAGCCTGGGTGATTTTATTTCACGTTTTTCAGAAATGGCTAATGACACATCTGGTAGTCAGCGAAGGTACACTCTGGGTGATTAAATGCGGTCATAAGTTTACACAGAATGCTGACAGGACATTTTTCCCCCTTCCCATTATAACCAATGGGGCACGTCTGAGTCCTGGCTAGCTCTTCATTCTAAACTTTGTGTGGAATTATCTGTTTGACAGAATGTGGACTTTTGAAACGATGCTGAGGTCCTCTGAGAAGTAGATCTTAAGACAGAATCGGGTACGAGAGATTTATGGGGAAAGAATCTAGGGAGGCAGAAGTAGAGCTACAGGGTAGGAGATGGCCTTCATCCACCAACGTGAAAGCTGTTGTCAGCTAAGGGGCGTAGGAACAAAGAGAATTATGGGAAAGAGGGTCATGCTATGACATGCTCGGAAAACAGATCAAGATATTCGGATTTCCAGGAGCCAAAGACGCCCATTGGAGATATTCCACACTGAATAGAAATGGGCAACCATGCTCAGTCTTTGGCTCAGAGCAGCCTATGGGGAAACCCAAACCCGGTATAGCTGCAGTGATGGAGGCAGAAGGGAACAAGAGAGACCTTCCATGAACTATGTTGTGACTGCAGGAAACCTAACAGGTGTATTTCCATCTGTACACAGGTGGTACCAGAGAGATGAGCTTTATTATCTCTTCCTGGATGCATCTCCATGTGTCTTTTTTTAAAAAAAAAAAAAAAAAGAAAGAAAATGTAAGCACCGCCAGATAGAAATACTTAATCAGTCATTGTGTGGCCTCATATGTAGTAGTGAAAATGAAGGTTTCTGATTGTCTAGTGGTGCCATGCAGTCCTGGGTATGTGTTTGTGGAACACGACTAGGAAAGAACCCACTGTATAGTCAGTCATGTAAGAGCATATCACATATATACATGGTTCGTGATATTTAATAAGAATATCTCGCATATACCCACACATGGTTCATGATATTTAATAATAGTATATCATATATACCCATGCATTATATTTAATAACTATGTTTCTGCTTTATGAATTTATCCTACTAGCTTACCCTTTTGTATTCTAGAATATGTTTCTTCTTATAAGAATAACATTTATTATAAAGTCATGGGCTGTGTCATGCAGACACCAGCCTCAGATGCCTACTGATACCCAGTCTCTCGATTGCATATGAGGGCATTAAATGGCCACCTGATTTCAACTAGGCTTGGATGAATCCACGCTGTGGTCCTCACATGCTGTCATGTCTCTAAAGGATGCTCAAATGCAGAATTTTCAGTTGTCTCTCATCCATGACGTTTCAAGCAGCACACAAGCACACCAGAGGATTATCACAGTTGGGGGGGGGGCTGTTTTTAGTAAGTTCTACTAGTTAGGGGAAGATGAACAGTATTTAACATGGCTTGCGCCCCTCTCTGCTTCCGACGCTCAGGGACACGTACTGCTGCGGGTTTTGATTACAGCCGGAGGTGCTAATGTTCTGCCATGTTTCTCCGTGGTCTGTGAACATGGAACCGCTACCTCCTTGGTGGATAGAAAAATGATCTACAAGGACAGGCGGAATTTGGAAAGAATGCATTTTTCAGTCACTCAAAACCCAAAACCATATTTTGAAGGGCAGAAGGGAAAAATGAATGCTTGGTTGCAAAACTACCTTCCTTAATGTTTGGTGTCTTCCGTACTAGGTAGGGCTATGTTTTCATTTGCTTAGGTAGATTTGCTTATTTTGTCTTAGTTTTTATAAGAAGTAGGACATGAGATCCAGAAACATCTATTGGCATCTCATTGGCCCACAACTTGAAAGAACAAATCAGGAATAAAGATGTTTCTTCCTGTTCCTCCTGAGTTTAAACACAAAATAGAGCAGCCAGTTTGCTGTTTTAAATCGCATTCCTTTCCATTCAAGAAGGACTTCTGCTATTGGTGGATAGACTCGTCTTCATTCTGCTATTGGTGGATAGACTCGTCTTCATTCTGCTATTGGTGGATAGACTCGTCTTCATTCTGCTATTGGTGGATAGACTCGTCTTCATTCTGCTATTGGTGGATAGACTCGTCTTCATTCTGCTATTGGTGGATAGACTCGTCTTCATTCTGCTATTGGTGGATAGACTCTCCTTCAAACAGCAATGCACACACCACACGCCCTGTCACCTCACCACCTTTGCTGCTGAAGAGTCACGTTACTGTGGATTCGTTTTTCCACTTCTTAGATCTCTATTTTTCCATCAGTAAATAAACGAGATTTAGTTAGATGCTATTTCCCACACTTCCTATTTCTTAACACCATGCTTTTTCAGCTCATCTGTAATAACGCCTGTGAATTTGCTACATGTGTTATACTTAAAGCAATACCTCCTTTAAATTAAGTCTTTCTAAAATAAAAATAAAGGGACAATAGTTAGAGGGGAATGCCAACATGAAGTAATAAGTAATTGTAGATAGATAGAAGTTACAATAGTAATAATAGATAGAAAACAAAAAGAGAGATGATAGATGGATAGCTATTAGATAGATAGATGATAGATAGATAGATAGATAGATAGATAGATAGATAGATAGATAGATAAGTAGATAGATAGATAGATAAGTAGGTAGATAGATAGATAGATAGATAGATAGATAGATAGATAGATAGATAGATAGATAGATAGATAAGTAGGTAGATAGATAGATAGATAAGTAGGTAGATAGATAGATAGATAGATAGATAAGTAGGTAGATAGATAGATAGATAAGTAGGTAGATAGATAGATAGATAGATAGATAGATAGATAGATAGATAGATAGATAGATAGATAGAAATTGATGAACTGGAGAAGTCTCACGGGTTGAAGGAAGATAGAGAAAGTCCTCGCGCTGGGGCCAATCCAATCTTTCGTAAGAGTAGACCCATATTGAAAGTGTGAGATACACCAAAAACATTCCTGAAATGGGAAGCTGACTGTGAGCTTCTCAGCTGTGCTCTACGGTACTGTTTTAGGAGACCCGTGTTCCTCACTGAGCCTATGTTGGCTCAAACTGTCGACCTCCCTGCAGCCCTGCTTGTGACTCTCTCCACCTCCGGGCCACCCTCATTCCTTCATAACTCCCTCAAATGATCTAGACATGGATCTCCCTTCCAACGGCAGGGCTCCACTCACCATATTGGAAATCTCTGACAGACCTCATGTGCCCTGCTGACAAGGTTTAGGAAGGGACTTGGCAGATCGTAGTAGGCCTATACATACTAAAAAGCCAAATGAATTGGCCCAGAGCAATTGCCCCCATTTGCTCTGACTTTGTAAATTGCTTCCTAATTCTGGCTGTGCAGTCGTGTTACCTGGGGTTCTGGTGGTAACACAGTTTTCCGGATCATCACCCAGAGATGGTCTGATTCAGTGTGTCTTGGGTGAGGCTGAGGAATCTGGAATCTTAGTTAACATCTCAGGTGATTTGGACCTAGCCAGGAACCCAGGCCGCTATTTGGGAATTGCTCTCAAGGGGGACTATTACTGGAGATGGTACCTCGGTGTCTGCACCTTTTAAGCCACACTGCCTGTGTTGTGGGCTCTTCATTAACGGATTTCAAAACACAGAGCTCAAGGGCTCATCCAGTTGGGAGATGTGCTTCTGGCAAAAACAACTGTGTTTACTCAGACCCAGTAAGCAGGGAAGTAGGAAAATGACTACCCAGTCAGGTGCTACCACCCCGCCAAAGAAGACGGATTGATTAGGTTAACAAATAAAGCGTTGGCCTGCTGAGAAGCTGCCCAAACGGCCTTTGGGCTTTCTTCTTGAACAGCATCAATCCACTGTGGAATTGTGGCAGATGGACCGCAGTGTTGCATGTGTTCCTGCTGGGAAGGAGGCCATCACTAGTTCTTCTGATCCCCCAAAGGGCCGCCTGGTTGGCTGATGCAATTCAAGTTGGCAGCGTGCAGTAGAAACTGAGAGCCCCAGCTTCGGAGTCAGGCAGCCCTGGGTCTGAAACACAGAATGGTCACTGATTAAAGTGAGACACGAGCCTTTGTGAAACTCGGATGATTCATCAGTAATTAAGGATGATATTATCTAACTCATGAGTTCACGAGGACCAATCAGAACAGAGTACCTGGCGTTTGTACACAGGCTACTCAATAAATGAAAATAACGTAGCCTTTGAGAAGCCTGACTTATAACAGCCCGGTACCCCAAAATTGCCCTGCCAAATCTCCAGAGTCTGGGGGGGGTGGGGGGATGTCTACATCGATCAAGAAGCCAGCGTATCTGGTTTGAAATTAGGGAAAAACAGAGCAAACAAGACAAAACAAAACAGGGTGGTAGAAGTTGAACTTGAAAAGGTGTTTAAAAGTCTCTCATCCAACTTCAGCGGCTCTTGGCTCATGTATAGCTAGAACTTCCCTGGCTGATTTTCCCATGTCATGCTGGAAGTGGAATCCAGTGTCTTGTATGCTGCAAAGGTACTCACAACTAAGCTTGATGCCCAATATCTGTTTTTTCAAGTCAGTGCTTCATTGTATCGTTTAGACCTACCTTAAACTTACTATGTAGCCCAGGCTAGCCCTAAATTCTCTGTGTATCCCAGGCTAACTTCAAGCTCATCATCACCTCAAGTCCTGGGATTATAAGTATGTACCACTATGTCTATCTGAAAGTTAATTTTTAATCAAGTTACATAATTTCCCCAAAAATTGGACTGCGTTTCCCCTGAAATGTTGGACTGGATTCCATTTTGGCTCTCCTAAGGAATAAATAAGCAAAGGAGAGATTCCTGGAGGACTGAGGAGCTGTCAGATGTCAACAGTTGGTGTTCATTCCTCGAAGGAATTTATATGAAAATGTGAGGTTGATTAAGGCAAAGATAATCAAACATGGATAGGCGTAGCAGGATAGGTGGTGGTAAAATATTAAATCTCAGTCTATTCTATATCTAGCCATAGACAGGCAGGCAGATAATAATGCCAAGATCAACATCTCCTTTAAGGGCTTTGCCCAGTATGGCATCTATGTGGTAGGGTCCTGTCATCACCGTATAAGAAATGTAATCGATTGTGGGACTGTTCCTTACGCAATGTTAGTGACGCATCCTCCAAAGACGTAGCTAGAGGTTGGAATTCCGCAAACCCAGTGTGATCAGTCTTGTTAACTATGTAAAAGAATAATAATAAATCATGAAAAAATA
The DNA here is from genome assembly GCF_037038515.1 of Microtus pennsylvanicus. Classification (NCBI taxonomy): domain Eukaryota; kingdom Metazoa; phylum Chordata; class Mammalia; order Rodentia; family Cricetidae; genus Microtus; species Microtus pennsylvanicus. Next base: position 83,519,619 of record NC_134589.1, read on the forward strand.
AATCATGGAAGCAGAACACTTTACTTGATGAGGAGTACTCTTTTGCAGTTCCATCTATCAAAATTTCTAAGAAATATATCAATCCTTGAGTGGGGATTTTAGTGTTTCCAGACATATAGAAAACTCAGTCTCCAAACCATTATCTAAGTTCCCCTATTTCCTGCACCTCATTTGCACTTGCTAGTGTATATATACATATGTGTGTGCATATATATATATGTTTATGTGTGTATATATGTGTGCATGTATATATATACATATATGTGTGTATATATGTATATATATACACATGCCTAAATTTATAAATGCAATCCACTCAGTACATGTGTTACTTGTATATATATATATAACCTCAGGGCTGACTGCTTGATATTGGATAACCAAACGGGAACTCTGCCCTTCGGAACACTATTTCTCCCTCTCTCAGCATCCCTTAGTTTCCTATAGTTCTTTGTCTGAGGTTGGATTCCTGTGAGATATCCCCCTTTTCATGTTAGCATGTCTATTGTTGGCTTCTTGTTCAGGTCCTGTTTGAGCAATCATGTTGATGAGAATGAGACATCATGGGGGTAGTAGCATCTCTGACATTTCTATAAGATGAAATCTCCCAGCAAACTTCCTGATCTTCTGGTTCTTGCAAGCTTTCCATCTTCTTCCATTATGATCACTGATCATTAGTTGTAAAACTTATATTATAAATGTATCAGTAGGGACTGGACATATATAATCACTTTTTTCTGCATTTTGGTCTGTTGCAGTTTTCTGTAATGGTCTCCATCCATTGAAAGAAAACATTTATTTAATGAGAGGTGAGACCTATACTTACCTAAAAGTACTTTTATAAATATTTAAAATGTAGCTAAGAATTATGCTGATTTAACAGATCCAGATCCATGATTTCATTAGCCTCGGGTTTCCAGTACCACACCAGACTTCTCTCTAGGTAAGTAGGCCCACTGAGAGACTGTTGGTTACTACCATGGCATGTATGCCACAATTGCACTCTTAGGATTGTTATGCCATGGTGCTCACTGTTTTAGTCCATAGTCATCCTGTGGGTTAACACTGGTTGCTTCCCTCTCTTGGAAGCTTTCATGGCACTTTCTGTAGCACAGAAGCAAGTTCCCAGAAAGGGTGTTTTCAGGTCAGATCCAGCTGAGATCATCTGGGTCCTGTGTCTAAAGGACAAGGTGTCTTTTAAATGGAATTTAGCTTTAACTTCTGGGAGGCAGCTAAAGGCTATACCCATAGCCTATAATGTTACAACTCCTCCCGAAAGGGAGTTTTTCATGTCTGATGTTGAGGTTTTTGTTAGATAGTCTATGAATTTGGTGGAGCATTGTCAGCCCAGATGGAAAATGAAATTGTTTAAGCTGTGTGTATGTGTGTGTGTATGTGTGTGTGTGTGCATATACACAGACTTAAATACATATATAATATAATTTTAGGTAGACAGATTATAATATGATTCCTTATTACTTTTTTGGACATGCATCTTGCCTTATTATGTATTTATCACTCTCTTCATTTTTTAATTAAAACTACCACCAGTTTTTCCCATTTTCTTCTTCAAATCACTTGTACCCTGCTATGCCCCTCTCTGTTGCTTCTCCACCTACTCCCCGTGGTCTCTTTTCACTTTCCTGGCTTCTGCAATTACTCCGGGTTATATATTCACATATAAAGACATGGACTAGGGGCTGCAGGTGAGAGAGAATATGAGGGGTTTGTCTCTCTGGGTCTGGGTTGCCTCACTCGTTATGATCTTTTCTGTTTCCATCTATTGACCTGTAAATTACATACTTTTATTTTTCCTTACAGCTGAATAGTATTCCATAGTGTATTGTGTACCACATTTCATTATCCACTGTCAGCTGAAGGACATTTAGATTGTTTTCATTGCCTAGCTATTGTACGTGGTTCAGCAATGAACATGGTTGAGCAAGTATTTAGTGAGGAGTGGTCCAGCTCGGTCAACTGGTACATTTGTTTTGAGACACTTGAGGGTTCTCCACACTGATATTCCAGAGTAGCTGGACCAGTTTGCAAATCCAACAATGAGTTGAGGGGTCCCTTTCTCCTAAATCCCCTCCAATTCGTTATTTTATTGAGTTTTGCCATTCTGACTGGCATTTTCCTAGTTGCTATAGAAGTTGAACTGAAAGACCCCCGGGGTGGGGAGACTCTCACTCAAGCCTCAGGATAACATGACCCCCCCCACCCAGTAACTCATAAGAGACCGTCCTTGCTGCAATCACACGAGGTTTATTGACAGGACAGGAGCCAGTGCACTGGGGCCGAGACTCATAACCCACACAGGGGAGGAGTTCAACCCTGAGTGACTGAGAGAAGAGATTTTTATAGGAAAACAACCACAGCCCAGTAATCCGAAAGGGGCAGGGAGGGTGTCACAGAAAATTCCGAAAATACCAGTGATGATCACAAGGGGGCAACTCCCTACCTCTCAAGATCATAATCAGCTAGTTTCTGAAACACAGTATTCCAAAAATACCAATGATAATCACAAGAGGGAAACTCCCTGTTTCTCAAGAAAAACCAAAAAAAAAAAAAAAAAGATTATTCTCAAGTTTACAATCTAACTTTATCTTCAGCTAGTTCCTGAACTGGCTAATCCTAGATTTCTGATTCTTTTCTCCCTGCTCAGATTTTTGGCTCTATTTTTTCCTGCTAGGGTGGTCTGGATTTATCCAGGTCTTTCAAAACATTCCAAGAAATTTCATAACCATTTGTATTTCTTTTTAGAACTCATGTGTTCAGAGCCCCAAGTCCATGTTTTGAGTTGGATGGTTTGCTTTTTTGACTCTGAGTTTTTTATATATTCTGAATATTATCCTCTGTCAGACAAGCAGTTGGCCAAGATTTCCTCCCATTCTCTGAGCTCCCGCTTCAAATGATTGATTGATTGATTGATTGATTGATTGATTGATTGATTGATTCTTTAGCTGTGCAGAAGAATTTTCCTCTTATGGGGTCCTGCTAGTCAGTTGTTGGCCTCCATTCCTGGCAAGTACACCAAGGATTCTTTCCAAAAAACTCTGTTCTCATGGGTTGACATGAGTATGGCCTGGAATTTAGGCTTTCAAAAAGACCTTGTTATCCATGTTCCAACTCCACAGTGCCCTCTTCTATATCCTCCACTCCCTTGTCAGGTTCGTTTCAGTTTCACAGAGCACAAAGAACAATGCTGTGTTTGTTCTACTGCCTCCTATTCTATTTAACATGACTTCTAGATCTATCTGTTTTCATGCAAATGATACCTGATACCGTATCGTTCCTTTGGGGACCACGCAGACATGTGCAATGAGTACATATTAACCCAAATTCAAAACCAATTGTTGAAAGAGACACAATGTTAACTCTCCTGATTTGATCATGACACATTACATACATGTGCACAGTCATCACCCTGCGCTCACAAAGACACACAATTAAAGCCGCGATCATAATAAGGCAATTCAGGTGATTGTCACGCATAGCCAGTGTCCCGAGCTGCCATTCAAGGTGGAAGAGAATCTCTTTTCCCAGAACTGGAGGTGATTCAGCTGTATTTTCAGTGCCTGCCTTTGACAAATTAGTTGCAAATTACGCTCCTGACTGCTTTTACATAACAATTAACGAAGACTTGTTTTCATGGGAGATGCCTTCATGATGAGCCTATTCACTGTCATAGCTTTGCTTTGCTTCCTTGCCGTGTTGTCTTTTAAATGAGCTTAGTGGATGAAGTCTTGTTGGTGCAGAAGGCCTGCTAATCATTTCTTTTCCTTCTCAGACTTTTGAGAATTGAGTCCCAGCTCTTAATCTCTGGGTGTGCATGAATAGTTCTCATTAGTCGTGGTAAGTGCATTAAGGGAAACTAACTCTAGCCGCTCGCTAAAACCAGCCCGTGTAATCACATTGTTCATCAGAAGGGATTTTTAATGTTTACATGCGGGGGGGGGGAGCTTATAAGAAAAAAGGGGATTGTCCCAAGTTCATGAAGAGCCTATTCTTTTACATTGCACTTAATACAAGCAACAACAAAAAGCCACCAGACTTACCTCTGTTGTCACTTCAGGCGAGCTATGATTTGGAAGTCTCTTATGTACTGGACCATATTTGTCAGTTTCCTTCTTATATAGTCATTTCCCATTGGGCTATGGTGTCTCTAAAGCCTTATTGCTTTCTCGGGAAATCTCATACCTCTTCTTCAACTACCTTCATCCACAGAACAATATTTTCCAAAGTATGGTAGGTGTATATCATAGGTACTGTACAGGATTTTAGGCACAGCATCTGTGCCTATAGGTGACCATTTAAGATGGCATAAACCTACAGAAAGTAGGTTATTTACAGAAAGTAAACACTTTAATAATCTTTGCAAGTCCTAGAGTGTCCCCAGCACAGCCATAGAGACACTAATGCATCTATAGAAATGTTGGCTGTGCTGGGTATAACTCCACGGACCCTTTTAATAAATGCATATCAAAATTTGTGTTTTATATCATTTTACATGTCATAAAATATTCTTTTGAACTTTTTCAATCATTAAAATATGATTGAAATAAAAAAATCACATTTTAACTCCTGTTTATACAAGCATGATTGTTGGACCAGTTTGCTAACTTCTACTAAGAAAGCAGTTCTCCATTCCCTGCCAGATTTTTCACAATGACCCTTTACAGCTGAAGAGGATTTAGCTGCACTGAGGGAGACATTTCCAATTCTTCCTTGTAACAGGCAGAAATATTCAGCTGGAATGTAATGACATTGGGCTGTACTCCTTACGTTAAGCAACAACAACAACAACAAAAACAGAATTATTCGTTCGTGGCTGAATGTGTTTTCCTTGTAGAACAGTGATGAAATAAAACAAAAGATTGCTTTTTAGGGCATTTGGAAGAAATGAAGGATCTAGTGACTCTTGAACAGCAAAATTCTTAGCGTGAATATTCACGTGACCGGGATTTGGGACACCCGTGTCTCAATGTGATTCTCTGTTTATTCCCTCGAAAGTCTGTTCTGTGAGTCTGAAAACAAAATTAGCTCATGATGTTTTACCACCACTCATGATATCGATGGAAAAAAACATAAAGAGCCCCAGCTTGATGCACTAATTCCCCAGCCTCCCACTCAAATCAGAGCCAGACAAAGTGTGGAAACCCAAGTGAAATAAGGCTACAATTTGAGTCTTAAAATGTGGAGCTGTAGTAAGATCCATTCTGCCACCCCCACTGCCACCCCCCCTTAGCCATCAGTGCATCTCATGTAGCTCCTGCCACCTGTTATGTCCAGATCACAGAGTCCCCCCAAAACCAACGAGGAGACCAAGTCCTGTATGTAAAAGCAAAGAGTCTTTATTATTACACAAGTTTGCAAACTTGGTCTCTCCATGTGTGTAGCGTATTGAAGTGATGGGAGAGCCCCAAGCTCAGTTAGGGTTGGGTTTCTGTAGTAGCAAAGGTGGGAGTGAGAGGTTTCTAAGGTTCAAGACCCCTGATTGGCTGACATTTGTCTAGGAAGTGCCCTGGTGAAAAGCAATGGGTGTGTGCTGGCAGGTGATTCTAGCTATAATGGTTGGAATGTTAGGAATTTCCTTTGGATGGTCTGTTCCTAGGTGGTGCCTGAGTAGTCTCAGTTTGTGGTCTTTCTTGGAATCAGGTAAACTAGTAAGACTGGGGCCTCTATTGAGCTTGTCATGAAACTGTTGAATCTATTGAGCTGATGAGAAACACCTTTAAGTTCATATTTAGATGGCAACCAGAATAAATCTAAAATCTTGATCTTGTGACTGAAGCAGTAAGCAGTTATTGTTCTATCAGCTTATCAGAACTATATCATAGAAAGGGAAAGAAATCAGAAACACTCATATCTATATCTTAACCTGCATTTACATATTAAATCATTTTTAGACCACAAAGCTTAGGAGCTTTGATATTCTCAGTCTGAGGTTGACTGAGGTTTCTGTCCCACCCAGTCCTCCAGCCTTTCAGCCCCAAAGAAATACACAGAGGTCTACATTAATTAATAACCTGATTGGCCTATTAGCTCAGGCTTCTTATTAACTAATAATAACTTATATTAGCCCATAATTCTTGTCTGTGTTAGCCATGTGACTTGGTACCTTTTTCAGCAAGGAAATTACGTCTTCTTTCTGCTTCTGGGTGATGCTACAGACTGGAACTTCCCTCTTCCCCACCTCTGCTTCCTGCCTGGTCACCCTGCCTATACTTCCTGCCTGGCTACTGGCCAATCAGCATTTATTTAAAATACAAGTGACAGGGTACAGACCATCGTACCACAGTACTTTATATATCTTAAAACATTTTTTTTAATCAAGAGACCTAGTAGCTTTAGAAAAAATAAGGCTTGGTTTCTAATATATATATTAGAAAGCTGGATATAGCTTTGTGGAAGGATCTGGATACCTTTTGCTGCTAAACTGACAACATTACAGCTGGCCTAGCCACCAATACTATCAGAGATCCCAGAAGAATGAATAAAGTATACCTGAGTACAGACCAGGTAGTTTCCGAATCTATTACAAATGAAAGGAGAGTGTCAGGGAAGGGGAAATGAAAGGGACCAGAGTCCACATACAGTTAGCCATACCCAGGTTTCCATAGCATTGGAGGCAGAAGTATTCAGAACAGAAGTCTTACCATCTTAACCAGGCCCATAGGTAAATTTTTTCCTGTGGAAGAAGAACATGGGGAAAAAATGACCTTATTTTGTCTAGGCACAAGTGGCACAATCAGTTCTCCAATGTCTTGTAGTTTGTCCATAGTCTGACTGGGTCCTGGCAGCAGGTGTTCCACTGGGACATCTCGCCCAGTGGTCAGCATCATCATAATTCAGGTGGAGACATCATAGTGTCCCATGATCTTCTTTGGAGACCTTGGGTTACTGCTAGGATCTCAGAGCCTCTGACTAATACAATGAGCTTTTTAATCATTATTTTAAATGCCATATTCTACAGATCTCTGAAGTAGGAGGGCTGCCTATGTATTACTGATTAGACTAACTTACAGAGACCTAAATAAGGCTTATCCCAGTAATTAATTATATCAGTACCTTAAGGATGGCTGACTAACTTGTATTTCCTAACAGTCTATAATAAGTTAGCGGCTTTCATAAGACTAAAACTTTACATTCTGTCAGGTTTAGCTTTAAAAAAAATAATGATTCTGAATTGAAGCTAATAAATAGTCATTCCAGGGGTAAAAACAGAACAAGTTTGTAGCCAGCTGTTAATGCTGTCTCCTGCAAAGGCAAGGAAAAGGTCCAGGACAAAATGGGAACAGGACGGAGCCTAGGGGCTAGCATTGCCCTTGACAAGTTCTAAGGCACCAAAACCACTTGTTTGGAAAGAGCCACAAGTTCTTTTTGCCAGAGAGAAGGAGGGAGACACCCTTCTTAGGGACCTTTCTCTAAGCAACCTGAGGGGGATGGGAGCTTTAGCTGAATGCCTAATCTTGGGAAAAGGACTATGTTGTTTTATCTCTGTTAAGTATGAACCTTAAAAAAAACAACAGTTTTTTTCAACTGAAGTTTCTCTTAGTATCAGTACGATAATTCATGACTCAGTTTATCCAAACAGCTTAAACCCAACAAAGTTTGTAAAGACAGGGAAGCTAAACATAAATTCTTAAGACTGAATAGAACTTGGACAAGGAAATACATTTTTAAATTATTAGTTGATATTTTCAGTGCTTTGACTTTTTAATATATTTTCCCATGTTATAGTGATCCCCCATTACAAAATTTTCCCATTGTTATTTTACAATTGCAGTAGTGCCCATGTCATGAATCTCATTTCAAACATCTGACATGCAGGTGGTCCTAGGTTCCTTCTGTACAACCCTCAAAGGATTGAGACCCATAGACTTGGATGCTGTTCCAAGCCCTCTGTCAAACTGCCTAGGTCATTGTCTTTTGTATCACAAGAAATAAACATCCAGTTTCTTGTTAGCATTTTGTGCTTATGGCTGTAACCCTAATTTTTAGCTTTTTATTTTAAGTCCAAACATTAACAATATAAAACATGTTATAAGCACAAATGTCCCATATTCTTATTTTTTTAAAAATTTAAAATTTCCTAAAGGTCTTCCTACAATACCAAAAAATAAAGAACCTCTTTGGCCCCACCTTCGATGGCATATACATAGCCTGTCTTTGAGATCTCAGCCTGCTCTATTTCACTGTAGCTGGTACTTCTGGTGACTATCACCTGGCTCTGGCATGTCTAAAACTGTTAAGGTCCATTCTTGCAAGTGCACATTCTTGGGGACTCTAGTCCTGCCATGCATTTGTAGACCTCAGCTGTTTCCTAGGATACCTTCATATCTTTATAACCATTATCACCTGGGTGATTCTTAAATGAACAAAGTCTAGCTGGTAGAACAAGGTACATTTTTTAGTATAAAAACATTGAGGTACAGCTTTAATTCTTTAAATCCGATATATTTTTTAAGCCGTGTTTTCAGAACGAGACATGAGTCATCATACAAAAATCTATCCCAATCCAAACTATCTTGGAGATCTGTTGTCCCCTCCTACTTAGGCCTACTACATGTGGTTACCTTTAATCAAGATAGCAATGAAATCATGTGGCATCCATTTTTTTCTAGCAAAATGACAACCCAAAATCCAAAATAGAATCATGCTTATAGTTTTTTTTATAAAAATTACCCATGCATAAATTTTAAGTTATCAATTCCCATAGTTACTAATTAACTTTTAACTAGATTTATTTTCATTTTAACATATTTTGACCATATCTTACAAAATAAACTTAAATCTGAAGCTACAGAATGTTCACATAAACCAAATCCAAATTTATTGACTTTTCTGCTTTTTGTTCTTCTCCTTGTCACTGTGTCAGGGGCTCAGACTGACAGAGTGACAGAGGAAACTTAAATAAACATGGGTCTAACAAAGGAAGAGCCACAATCCAACTCTAGAAACAGTTTTTCAATAGAAACAGAATAAGGAAGTTTTAACATTATCTATACCAAAAAGTCATCTGAATTTTTGCTAACCCAAATCCAGTAACCAGGGCTCATAGAGAAATTCTGAAGTCAGGCCCATAAATGTGGCCATAGCAGTGATGGGTGGTAATGGCAGCAAAAATATCCAAACTATTTCTGTGTCGGCTCCATGCTTGGAAAAAAAAACTTACAAAGGCAAACATTTAAATAAAACAAGCATATTCAATATTTGCAGGTATGAAAAACCACAGCAAACAGTTCACATCCACTTCTGACCTTCTATTGTACTTTACCGCCTGTACACCATGGGCAAGGGGCTGGGGATTAAAACACACACACACACACACACAGAGCGAGAGGGGGGAGGTCATCCTTGAAACTAGAATGCCAATTTTATTGTGTTCCAGGGCAGCTTATATAGGGCTCTCCTATATAACTCTTGGGATTTTTCAGCTGCAAGCCCATCAGAAACCACTCCCCTGCCATCAGGAACTCATGAGGGTCTCATGCCCAGAGCTGCTGCAAGCTCAGGAAAACAAGTTGTTTACTCCAGCAGGCAAGGGGTCATAGAAAATTCAGGGTCTAAGGGTCTACAGTCCCCAACATTCTATAACTTTTTATATACCTTCAATCCATTTTTTTCATCTCTTCATTTTTCAGTCTTTTGCTTTTTTCCCTCATTTTCTGGAGAACATACTAATGTCTTTCTCACTTCTCAGACAACATAAAAAAAACTCTTACCAAAGGCTTTCTTATGGTTTTCCTCAGTAGTATATATTACATGATATTCTGTTTTAAACAAGAACAGAAACATTCATGTACTAAAACAAAAATAACTTCAAATTTACATTACATAAAATCCTGTACCAGTGTGAAACATCTGAGACTAGCAATAGTTTCTTTTTTTCCATACCCTAACCAATAGTAATTTGTAACCAGCCCGTCTAAATAATGACAGATATTTATAACCCATTGGACCTGAATAACCAAAGTAGCTATGGTGGTGGGAAGTCTGGCTATAGTGTCACAATGTGACCACTGCAGCTTGACACCTATAGTCAGTACCCTTGGCCAGTGGAGTCAAACCTTGGTCAGGTTTGGCGAGAAGTTGAGGCATGCATCCCCCAGGGGAGGTTGAGGGAATCTATCTACCAGCATGGGAGGGGGCAGGGTGGCATGCAGCATGGGGGAAAAAGAGGTTGTTAACTTCTCCTGCCATAACAATTAACCCCAGATTCTCTTTTCAGTGTTTGAAATCTTATTGGGTCACATCTGTCTCCTACAACTGTGGCTGGCAACCTTACTACAATGTAACAACAAGGCTATATAGCCCAGCCACTCATTCATACAAGCATGTTGACCTGCAACCTCATGCTTATACAGCAAACCTGCCTGTGTTGCCCCTGCACTACAGGCCAAGACTGACTCCTTTCAATGAAATATTTAAGACAGGTGGAGGTTATTTGTCTTATCCCTTTTAGGAAACTATACCCCTATGTGTATGGCCCTATCTTTAAAGTCCTGTAAGTTATCCAATATCAAAGTCAAACAAGTTGTGATTTGAGTCAGTCCCATCACATCAGTCACATAAGTCATAAAAAGGATGCACAAAAGACAAAAACAAAACAGCACACAAAACTATACAGAGTCCTCCTGGCTCCTGGAGGCAAAGCTGAACCAAAGACAACAGCCTCAAGCTGTTTTGCGGGTGTGACCCCATTGTCTATCTTCAGAACTGAGATGCCAGAAGCATCCCATATGTCTATCTATAGAAATCAGAGAGATCCACTCTCATATAGAAGGGTCCGGGACCCAAATACAGAAGAGCCCTGCGGACATCTCCTTAGGTACCCACCTGTGATCTTTTTGCACATCTGCGTAGACTGTCTACAGGCTCTCACAAATTCTGGGCCCATTTACAGAAGGATATACAAAACAGAAAGACACAAAATGACAACTTACACAGAAAACTGGCTGGCTGAAGGCTCTATAGGGCTGTGGTTCTGGTGGGCCTGGGGGATCCCAGACAAGCCCCCAAATATTAAGCTCTGATTACAGAGTCTGCCCCTGCCAAAACCAACTAGGAGACCAAATCCTCTATGTAAAAGCAAAGAGCCTTTATTTTTACATAAGTTTGCAAACTTGGTTTCTCTATGTGTCCAATGTATTGGAGTGATGGGAGAGCCCCAAACTCAGTTGGGGTTGGGTTTTGTAGTAGCAAAGGTAGGGGTGAGAGGTTTCTAAGGTTCAGGACCCCTGATTAGCTGACATTTATCTAGGAAGTGTCCTGGTGAAAAGCAATGGGTGTGTGCTGGCAGGTGATTCTATCTACAATGGTTGGAATGTTAGGAATTTCCTTTGGATGGTCTGTTCCTAGGTGGTACCTGGGTAGTCTTAGTTTGTGGTCTTTATTGGAACCAAGGTAAACTAGTAAGACTGGGGCCTCTATTGAGCTTGTCATGGCTGGGTCCTATACCACCACGTTTTTGGTTTTGATCATTATTCTTTAGTATATATTAATAGTGCAGAGAACTGGATTTCATTACAACATTACAGTACATGTTTGCAATGTGCTTTGCTTTTCTTCACCTATTAGTTATTCCCATCCCTCTTTTCCCCTCTCTTCCTCCCAGTCTACAGGCCTTGCAGCATCCTGGTTATTTTCATATCATTTTATGCCCACCTGAATTCAACAAATGACAGAAAACGTGGGCTTCTTCTGTTTATGAGACTGGCTTAGTTTGCTTACCTGATGAACTCCAGCTCCATCTAGTTTCCTGTGAAAAATCTAATTTTATTTTTTCTTTATGCCTGAGTAGTACTCCATTGTGTATATATACCAGTTTTCATGTGTCCACTCAATCCCTGCTGGCCTAGGCTGAGTCCACAGCTAGCTTGGCTACCATGAGCAGTGTAGGAATAACCATGGCTGTGCAGGGACCTCTAGAACAAACTGCTTTTGATTCTTAAGAATATCCACCCTCTTCTTGGGGTATTAACATACTTTCTGTAAAATCAAGAACTGTCATATTTGATTTTATCCAAAATAGATATCTTCCCTGTCTTTGTGAGAAAGAACATGGTAAATACTTTTTAGGTCAGCAGAAATGAGAAAGGAGTTAGGAAAATTATTGAGAAATATTCTTTCAGAAGGGACAGGACTCAAATAAAAAAATAAAACAGACATGAAGGTGATCTGGCTACAATATCCGTCACCCATTGATAACTAGGATCCATTCCTTTAGTGATCTGAATGACTAGACAGGTATCCCCTTCCTCCCTCCATTCCACATGCATCCCTCCAAAAGATATGCATTTGTGCTCAGTCAAAGAAGACAATTTTCTTCAAATTGAGGAATACTAGCCTCTTGTGAAATATTATTTTAACTAGGCGAAGATGTGTTACCTTTGTTAATGCTGCAGAATGTTACTTTAACCATGTAAAGATGTGTTACATGTTTTTGTGCTGTATTTTTTAAAGATCTAAGGATGTGTGTTTCCTTAAATCTATTTCACCTTGCCTGCCTAAGGCACCTGACTGGTCTCAAAAAAAAAAAAAAAAAAAAGCTGAACAGCCAATAGCTAGGCAGGAGAGAGATAGGTGGGGCTGCTGAGCAGAGAGAATAGGAGAGAAGAGGAATGAGAAGAGAAAGAGAGGGACCTGTCAGGGCCAGAAGCCAGAATCCAAGAACAAGACATATGAAACGGTGAAAGTAAGATATACAGAAGGAAAGAAAAGTAAAAATCCCCAAGGTGAAAGGTAGATAAAGAAAAACAGGTTAAGTTAAGAAAAAAAGTTAGCTGGAAATGAGCCTGAACTAGTCTGAGCATTCAAAACTGTTAAGAAGTCTCTGAGTCATAATTTGGGAGCTGGTTGGTGGCCCAAAAGAAATGCCTGGTAAGAGGAATAATCTTTTGCCAAGCACCAGTCTTGAGCAAAAGCTTAAGCTCTTGCTCTCAAAAGGGACAGGACTCTATTTCCTAGGTTAAAATGGCCCGTTAACTCTTGGCGTACAAATGATTCTGTTAGTACTAAGGCTATACATACGATGGTCACCCTATATTTAAGTTTTATTTTCTACCATTTCAGTTACTGGCATCCAACTATGATCCCAAAGAATTAAATGGAAAGGAGTAGACATAAACACTAAATAGGTTTTAAGCCTTATGTCGTTCTGAATAATGAAATCTTTATCTAGTTATATATTCTGCTTGGGAGATATAGCTTCCACTGTCCAGCAGATCTACTCTTTATACACTGCATGTCCATAAGTGACTAAGTGGCTTGGTTTCTCAGTCTTGCCTGCTCTGTTCTTGCCTGCGGTATTTAAACACGTTCTGTCCTTCCTCAGTGTCCTACAACACTGGCACTTCTGATTCCTAGTGATGGCAAGGTGACTTGTACATTGTAGAATATTTGGCAGCATTTCTACCAATAATACCACTACTACCCCCAATGATGACAGCTAAAATGGCATCATCATTTCCAGGTGTGCTTCAAGGTTGAAGTCACCCTTTGCCTGGGAGCACCTGCTCAGATTCAGAATACTGTCCAATGTCTTCCTTGTCCTCATGTTTTAGCCCTCAATGCAAACGTCCCTTGCGCATAGACCCTCTCCTAGTGTCGGCTCTTAGACATGTCTCATCCGGCACGAACCTTTTGCTCTGTGCTTCACTTTCCCATTGAGTCTTCTCAGAATGTCTAACAACACATGCAGCGTGTTGATCAGCCCTGGGTCCATTCACTAGACAATAAGCTCCTTAGACACTTGGACTTGCTTTTTCTTCGCTGTGTTTCTAGCACTTACCACAGGATATGGACAATGCAGTACATTAATAAATAGATTTTAAGCACATGTAACTATTTAATGCATTTTTCATAGTCCTCTCTATCTAGTTCTATGTGTCTGTGTTTAGCTACTATGCTTGAGAACATTAACAGAGAACTGTCCCTGAATGAGTAGAGTTTGCTTTTATTCAGGGGTTCAATACTTCCCTATGCTCTTGACAACAAATTTAAACTATCTTCATATACGAAAGAGAGCAGTGTCTCATTCTCCCTTCTTTCATTGCCCAAGTCTATCTCATTTGATTAACCTTTCCTGGTAGCCTCTGTGTGCAGTCACTTAAGCTATGTGAAAAGACCTATTCTCTTTTATGTTTCTTATCGCAATAGTCTCTCTGTTTCTGTGGACTTTGAACTTGCCTCTTGAGTCAAGGTGTGTTGTTTTTGTAAGCCCATGGCTACTAATCACCTTTGCATCTCTCTCTCTCTCTCTCTCTCTCTCCCTCCCTCCCTCCCTTCCTCCCTCCCTCCCTCTCTCTTTCTATCTCTCTCTCTTTGGCATTGCTCCACATATCCAGTCCCCCATCATCTGTACTTGACTTGACATTTCTCACACAGAATCAGGATATTTCTCCATCAGGCTCTAGCCACTCTTATATTTCTGCTCTAGAATATTCCTATTCATAGCCTTCTAGAAATAATCTCTTAGTCACCAAGACAGATAGCTCATCTCTGCCCGCACAGGCCCCTGACAGTCTCAATGACTTTGTGCTCCATATGTCATCTGACAAGTGTTTGTTCACTACTTCTCCCCAATCACTTGACAAGACAGGGAGAAGAACAGTGGAGAGCTTCAAGAATTTTCTTATTAGGTGTGTATGTGAGAGAAAGTGCATTTTTGTGTAGGTGTTTACTATGTGTGTGCACACATGCATACTCCCAGATGCATGCTAGCCAAGGTGTGCTTGTAGAAATTGGAGGACAACTTTGGCTGCCAGTTCTTACAGTCCGTCTTGTTTGAAACAGGCCCTCTCTTGTTCGTTCATTGCTAAGTGTGTCCGCATAGCTGGCTCATGAGCTTCTGGGGATTCTCCTGGGGTTTCCACCTCCCACCTGGGATCCATTGGGGTGTGCTGGGATTATAGGTTAATCTACGGCTGCATTTGCCTTTTTTCTCTTCACACAGATCCTGGGAAGCTGCTTCTTCAGGTTTCCTGACTTGTACAGTAATCCCTTGACCCACTAAACCGTCTCACTATTCCCAGAGATGTTTTTTAAGGAATTAATGAATTACCTTATTTAGAAAGTGTAAATCTTCAGAGCTGAGAATGAACCCTGTACTTGGCTAGCCATGAACTTGGCTAGCTATGAAATCCCAGAGGAAACAGAGTGAAGTCACATTGTGGTTAATGAAAACAAATGCATGTGATCATGAGAAGATGGCCCTCAGTCCTTGAGATGTGTCAGAGCAGAGATGGGAAATATGTCAAGCCTTTAAGATCAAAGCTTCTTGGGATGGTAGTGACTCAGATCCTGGGGCACTGTGCAAAGTAGAAATTTAAGGCTCCTCTAAACTCAGTACTAAAGCATAACAGTCCTTCTTTTCCCTGGTTTTGCTTTCTGGGATTTTTAGCTCACCCAGCAACTGAAACTATCAAATGACAACAAGGTGAAAATCAGCAATCTGTGGGTTTGAAATCATGCGCTGTTCTAAGGAACATGGCGGCACCTGAGGCCGTTTCCTCTCCCACCTAGGACTCAAATCTCTCTTTGTCCGTGGTATCTACATAGGCCCCACATATGTTAGTCGCTTAGCAGCCGTGTCAGTGCACGGTTGCCATCCTGTCACATGTTTGTTCAGAAGGTTAGTGCCCTCTACAGACTCACACCTCTACCGGGGCTCTTGGACCATCCCCCCTCTCCGGGGTAAGGGGTAGATTATTGCGGTGTCATCCAGCAGAGTGTACCGTGAATATCAAGCAGGGCCTTCAGTTGCTTGACATCTACCATAAAGGAGCAAGTTAAAAATAAGGGGGGAATCCTAGCAGTCTGCCTATTCTACCTTATTTTGGCATCGGAGAATCACGCCTTGGAAACACACGCTCGAGCTAGCTGCCTTCCTTTATAGATGATGCAGCTAGGGTTCGCAGCATAAATATGCTGAGCAGGTCTCCCTGCTAGCAAAGATAGAACCAGAACAATGCCCTGCTGATTGTCTTTCGAAGAATTCTGAACCCTGCTGAGTTCATGGGGCAACATTCTTGTGCATGGCTTGCAGCTTAAATGGCTTCTAAATCCAGCATCCTTCAACCAGTGGATGAGAAAGCATGCAAGCAGCTCAAGGAGCAGTGTACTGATGATGTGTGTACAGTCATCTGAGCTAGGCTTTGGCTGAACATATTGCCATTCAACACCGCCCCGCCCATTCCAACACGGCTCTATGGTAGAAATTATCATTGTCTCAAACACACAAGTATGAAAACCTAAGGTTTATAGGACTAACTAGCTTAGGGGGAAAATCACAGAGCCAGAAACAGAATGAGGTAGGCTTTGGCTCTGCCCAGCTCTGAACACAATGCTTGAAAGTGCAGGACTGTCTCTAAGGTTAGGAGACAATTTCACACAGTGCTTCTGAGGACATCTTGAGTTCTTCACAAACATGGTAAGTGTGGAAACAGAACCAAATTTCCAATGACACTTGGTTTCTCTGAGCAGACAGCACAGAAGTAAAAGAGCACTCAGCCGAGAACATTTACAAAATTCCATCACTCCCTTGATAGAAAAATCAGATGAAACAGAAAGCACTTTCGTAAAGGACTTTCTTAAGATAGTTTAAAAATGGGAGTGTAAAGATAGGGGCCATGTGTGATGTATATTAAGATAGAAGCTGCAAGAGCTGCAATTCTCTGGGTACTTCGTACGTGTTAGGGAAAAGACCAGGCGTTTTAGAAGCACAGTCGCTTGAACAGCCAGCAACTCTTCCAGACGCCTTCCATGTCTTGAGCTGTGCCCTGCACCACGCCGCGTGGTCCCATTCATACAAATCATGGCAGGCACAGTGGCTTTGCGCATGAGGAAGTGCAACAGCCCTACACGCAAGACTGATGCTAGCATCCCACTCTCAATCACAAGTTGGCGGTTTGGTTCAAAGTTTTGTAGCTAAGCAAGCGCAGAGCTGGGTGGTCACCCAGAGCGTCCCCTGCAGAGTCCGTCTTTGTTCTTCACCACTCTTGGTACACTCGGCCCCAGTCAGTAGCAAGCTGATTAAGCCTGCATCACCACATGCGCCTGGTTTCTATGAAATCAGTCTTTCTAGGCAGCCCAAAGCCAGCCATTAATAGGAAGGCACCCTAAAGGGATAGGCACCCTCTGATGGTGGCTATCACAGCTCGGTCCATCTTGAGGTGATATGTTTTAAGTACAAAATAAACACATCCCCCCTGAGTGCATATTGATTCTCCATTCAGTGCCCTTATCCATCCTTTTGGTCCAGCATGTACTGGAAAAATGAAATTGCTGTTGAGAAACAGTACTTGGTGCAGCCTGACTCCACTGAGTTGTCTCTTTCTTGGGGGTGGGGGTGGGGGAGAGGGGAGGATCACCAAATTTTTCAAGGAATTCTAGGAAGAACAGTGTGTGAATTAGTTTTGGTTTCAAAAGAACAGCAGGGATTATTCAGGTAAAGAAATACTTATGTTAATACAATGCAATTGGCACATTTTTATCAGTGTGACCAGTGGTGCTTTCTAAACAACAGCTGCTAGAAAAACGTACACAAGAAATGTGGCAGACCTGAGCAAGATGTAATTTCTGTGTCTAGTCACAGTGTGTGTTGTTCCTGATCATTACATCTCTCCACCCACCTAAGCTGTGAAGTCATAGTTAAATGAGGCTCAGGCTGGACCCGATGAGCACGAAGCTATGAACATTCAGAACTTGTTTGAGAGGTAGCACTGTGATCATTGACCTTTGCTAACATGTTCCATCTATGAGGTTCAAGTTCCTCTGCATAACATTAGCACAGGGGAGCAGCTACTTATGCTTGCCTTGTGTGCTGCCATGTTCCAATGACAAGGAGTGAAAATAATGTAGCTCTGGCTTGAAGAATGTGAAACCCATTGGCTTTGCTCCCCACTCCTGTGTCTGAGTCTCTGGGTAAGGAAGCTGAGCTCTAGTTCCTATGTCCTAGTTGTAAAAATAAAAATGAAAATACAAAGCTCACAGGTAGCTCTGAAGATTGCCTAAGTTAATATGTATATGAAATGTGTGGCAAGTCTTTGGTTCTTAGTGGACACTAAATTATAGCTATTATCATCATCATCATCATCATCATATCGCATTATTCTCTGCTGTGCCCTGGGCAAGGGTCTGCCTATTATTTTAATGCTATCTGGTAATTTTTCAAGTGACCTTTGTTCATGACAATGTATGCATATGTTATAACATACTTAAAGAGCTAAAGGTAAACTTGGTTCTTTGAATGTTAATTCATATAATTTCTTCCCAGAGACTGTTGATTTTGGCGAGTATCTGTGTAGCCCGCTTTAATTACCTCATTAGGCTCATTCAATTTGAGGGATTTTCACACCACTTTGAAGATGGCAACAGTTACATAAAACTGTAAGGTGTGTTCCTTCCTTGACTTCAAAAAGAGCTGGGAAGGGAGGGGATTTTGTTTGTTTACTACAGAAGAGGAATGGCCCTGAAATACCAAAGAAAGCTGCTGTGTCTAATTCACGCCTTCCCTTTTTGTCACGGTAAATGCCCCTGATAAGATAATCTGTCCTTGCCTACCCATAGTTAGAAGGGGGAAGATGTAGTGGGTAGTGAATCCCAGTATCAGTTGGAACTGGTGATTTCACAGGCAAAGTCAACTTACTCAGGAGTCCATTCAGTAACAGGGAAGAAGTTGCACCTGAGCTGTGTGTGAACAACCAAATCCCAGGCAGGACCCTTGGGATTTAATATCATGTCGTTCTCATTCCTCTAGAAAGTTCTGCTCCCCACCCCACTGTCTGCTCTATTATCCATTTCTGATTTGACAAGGTATTTTGATGGAGAAGGGTCATCTGTCTATGTGTTACTTTCATTGGTTAATAAAAAAAAAAAACTGCCCTGGCCCTTTAAGAGGACAGAAAATTAGGTAGGCGGAGTAGACAGAACAGAATGCTGGGAGAAAGAAGCAGAGTCAGGCAGTCACTGTGCCTCTCCTCTCTGAGACGGAAGCAGGTTAAGAATCTCCCTAGTAAGCCACCACCTCGTAGAGCTACACAGATTATTTAGAAATGGGTTAATCAAGATGTGAGAGTTAGCCAGTAGGAAGCTAGAGCTAATGGGCCAAGCAGTGTTGAAAATAACACAATTTGGGTATTATTTCCGGGGCAAAGCTAGCCATGCGGGCGGCCGGGATCCAGGAACGTAGCCCGCCACTCCTTCTACAGTATTTGTTTCTGTACTGACATACTGGTTTGAGCCCTCCCTCTATCTGCAATACTTGCTACTTGGTTGGATTTCCTATCAATGAGAAAGTGCTGCTTTCTCCACAGTTTGAATCTGTTGGGCAGTAAATGCTTTAGAGGAACTTCTGCGTTCCTTTTCTTCCAAACTCATTGCTTCCGGAGCCTATGGCTGTACTTCTTTCTCCCTTATGCTCCGGCTCTTCTTGTTTCTGAGTTCCATCTTCCAGAATACCTTCAGTTGGATGTGTGCCCCTCAGTCGGACATATGTGTGAGCCTTCTCATAGTCACGCATAGACCACAAAGGGCTGACTACATTGTGGAGTAGAAATCTAGCAGAAGTCAGAAATGCCCCATCCAAAGCCCTGCAGAATGTCGGCTGGAAGGCATAGTCAGTGCCTGGTTTGCAGCAAAAATGCTCCTGCAGAATGAAGCAGAAAGGAAGCTGTATGTATGTGGTCTTTCCTCTTCAACAGGGAAGGAGCCACACTTCTTGGACTTGACATACAGGCAGGATTGTTTTCCAGAAAAGAGTAATAGACCCCCAACAAGCAACCCACTGAATTATAACCAGTCAAGTCTAGTCTCTATGACATATTCACTCAGAATGAAATGTTACTAACTATTCATGTGATATAACAAATAGCTGTTTAGTTATATAAATATATGTTCTTAATTTCTTAGTAAAATATAGTTGCAACCTCTCCCCACTCCCTGTCATCCCTCCAACCCTCCCATGCCCCCTACTTCCTCTCAAATATGTGGTCTCTTTACTGAATCATTGTCATTGCATATATATGTAAATGAATAAATAGATAAATGGAGTCTGCTAAGTCCACTTAGGTTTGCTTGTATCTGTATGTTTTTATGGTTGAGCGCTTGGTATTGGATAACCAATTAGTGGGCTTATCCTTGGGGAAGACCAATTCTCCCTCTCTCTAGTCATTAACTGCTTGTATCTCTTCATCTACATTTGAAGCCCTCTGAGATTTGTCCCACCCACATTGATATGTCAGCAAGTATTGGCATTGCTCATATCTTATTTAGGCTGCCATATTGTTGTGATCTCATGGGAATGGCGACCTTGTCTTATCTATAAGACGCAGGCTCACAGCAGATTTCTGGGTCCTCTGCCTCTTAGGCTCTTTCTGTCTCCTCTTCTACGATGTTCCCTGACCTTTAGGTGTAGGAGTTATGTTGTAGATGATGTGCAAATAGTTTTTCTCCTTGCTTCAAGGATAGATTGAAAAGAGAGATTTTTTTTTCCTCTCCATCAAAATACGAATTTTTGTTAGTGTAGTTTGGGGTGGTTTGTTTTCTCTTCCTAGCTCCTGCTCTTTATCTGAAAAGAGTGGTACAGAAGGAAGAGAGAGGAAGGGGGCAGTACTGGCAGAAGGAAAGGGGCTGTACTGGCAGAGGGAGAGGAATCCCACGAGTCCAGGCAGTTCTGAAGCAGCCTTCTCATAGGGCTGTGAGGTTGGAACAGGCCACACCATGAGCCTGTTGTGAGTTCGTGTTTGTAACATTTAGCTCCTCAGTTGAACATCTCCACAGTATGATGTTGGGGGGTCAGGGGAAGGTCCCCTTTGTTCCCTTCTCCCCTTGCTCTCCTCAACCACCTGGTCAGTTGCTTCTGCAATCTGGGCTCCTCCCTGTACAGAGAAGTGATTTTTTTATTAGTCCCAGCGGGTCATTTCTCTGCATGGAATCCTGACCAGGAGTTTCACTTAGCCACATTATTTTCTAAGAGCTATAACCTATGCATAGCACAGCCAACCATATCTGCTCTAGCCAATGCAGTTAACACAAAGCCTACAATGCAGAAATTAGTACTTCAGGTAAAGTCATTCCATGTGGGGCACGGTCAATGTCTCTAATAAAACAGTGCTCTGCCCTCACCCAATTCTACAATGAGGAAGATAAAATATATATTCTAGCAGAAGTATTAAATACCAATATTATGTGCCACACGATTGAGCACAGAAGCAGCGGTGACAAGAAGAAAGAGGCCAGCACAGGCCACAAAAATCAAGGACAAAGGAGGCTTTGAATAACAAGTGCCTAGAGTGACTTTGAATTGCAGTGACCTTGTGGGGGTTAACTGGTTTTGCTTCTTGCTTCCGTGTTGTCGGAGTTGAAAGAATCGGCCATTTTTGCCTTGAGTACTGTGTGTGTGTGTGTGTGTGTGTGTGTGTGTGTGTGTGTGTGCTATATCTGGCTTGTGATTCTTGATGCTGAAGAAAATATGATGTCTTCTGTGCTTTTGTCTAGGACACAGGCAAGTGACCCTGTAGGTGCAGAAACAAGCATGTGTTTGGAATGGGGAAGTAGTAGAAGGGAGGCAGATTGATTCTTACTTCATGTCAGCTCTGAGAAATGAATTATTGACAATGGAGGTTGAACAGTTTCAAGCTGGTAAAAGTCACTGTCAAGCTATGTGTTGCTTCGAGTTTGTAGGAACGCCCTCAGAAGACAAACCCTTGCTGTGCTCTGCCTATCCCTGGGCTTTGTGTGCATCGGGGTGAGAGAAGAAATGAACTGTTTTCCCTGCAAATATTGAAAGGAAAATTGTGAGCCCCTGCTCATCCTCTTAAGCATATGTGGTTGTCACGATTCTGTGGGCATTGATGTAGAGCACTATTGAGCACAAAATAGGCAATCAATCATTTAATATCAATGTACAACCATCGAATGGATGGACAGGTAGAATAATTATTAAGACCACGACCTTGACTTCTTGTAATTTTATATCTCAAAAATATAGATGAAGAGGGATAAGACTGTGTGTGTTTGTCTTATTTCTTCAACTGTTCTGGACAGAGCTTCAGAATGCATCCATGCCTTTTCCTGGTAGGGCATCCTCCTCATGCCTTGTCTGCCCGGAAATTCATTTCTGTATGTAAAGCTCGGAGCAGGTGGACCGTAAAGTTTTGCTTATTAGCTTCAGTAGGAGGGAGAGTATGAACGGCCCTCGCCCTTGCCTAGAAGTTAGTCCATCCAATTCAGGCCAGTTCCCCAAGGGCTTCTCTTCATCCACACAGAGAAGTGACTGGGATCGAAAGTAGAGAGCTGTTATTAAAATGACCAAGTTTCACAACTTGAAACAGCGTCTTCTCGGTCACCATCTCCTCATTTCTCACTCTTTCCTGATCCTCCTGTCTCAGCTTCTGTGAGCACGACTATTTCAGCCATGGTTTATAAGAGGAATCCTGGACTATTTGTACTTCTGTTTCTGGAATAGGTTACTAGAATGCTCTCCAGGTTCATCCCAAGCTGCCACAAATGACAGAATTCCTCCCTTTGGGGGTGAATAACAACCCAGGGACACATGTCCCACATTTTCCTTGCCATTCCTGGACATTTAGGCTCTTGCCATATCCTGGTCACTATGAATCATGTTGAAGTGAGCACTGGGGTGCAGATACCCCCTCAGAACCCCGATCTTAATTCTTTTGAGTGCTCTTCAGAGCTGAGCTCACTATATCGTGAAGCAACTCCATTTTCAGTGTTTGAGAATCTCTGCAATCCCCACAATGGCTGTACCCATTTACACACATTCTTAAGTACAGTTTACAGAGGTTCTTTTTCACAGCCTTCTCTAAATTTCTCCTTTAAAAAAAAAAAGTCACTACCTCCTACTTCTGGGGTGATATCTCATTGTGGTTTCCATTAACATTTCTCTGATGGATTAGTGATATTTGGTCTCTTTCTGTGTGCCTGCTTTGAATCTTCTATGGACACACATCTTTTTGGCGCATTTGCCTATTTCTTTATTAGCGCATTAAGATTCACTTTGCTATTGAGTTGTAGGTCTTGCTTGTATTTTTTTATATTAAGCCTTTATCAGTTGCTGGTATTATAAGTGTTTCTTCCCCTACTTTAGATTGCATTTTCATTGTGTTGATTGTTTTTTTTTTTCTGTGCAGAAGCTTGCTAAGTTGATGTATTTGACTTGTCTATTTTTTGCTTTTATTGCCTATGCTTTTGGGGCCATATCCAAGAAATTGCTGCCAATATGTTTATAGTATTGATTGTAGTGATAGTTTCACAGTGCAGACCTATTTCCAAACTCATCAAGTTGTGTGCATTAAATATATTCAGCCTTTTGCATGTCTTCATACCTCAGCAAAGTAGTTTAAGAATGCACTAATAGTAACAGCATGCACTTTAGCGTATAATAAACTTGGAGATACCCTTGTACCCAATCCTGAATGCTGCCTAGGATCTCAAGCAATCACACTGCTGTGATCAATGAGGCCGTGGTGTCAGCTGCTGGAATAGAGCAAAGATAAATATGCACCCGAGAGAGCTGCAGACTCTTCAATGCCCTCCTGTCTACTTCAGTTGTAACAACAGCCTGTAAAGAAGATGCTTGCCATCTAGGAAGCTAGTATCCAGAGACTGACCAAAATCAGAAAATTATCTACAGTTTGCCATAGCGCCAAGGAACACATAGTACCCAGAGTCTTCTGCTCTTCTGTGTGTGATCAGGATGCCCTTATTGTCCTCTTATATTTCAGTTCATGGGATGCTAATATGTAGTCTAGGGTTGGCTGGACAAGTCAATCTTCTCTTCAATTAGGAGTGAATTGATTTGAGATGAATATGACATCCTGACGTCTGATCTCATTAAAATGAAGAATGCAAGAAACATAAAAGCATATTCAGACTTATCTCTATTATTTTAAACTTTTGAGAAGTATTCCTATAAGAAGTCATGGTCTTAATAATTCTTCTTTTGCATTAACATATATGCCCTTCCCTTCAATGATTGCTTATTGCTATGAAGCGATCGCCAGTGTTGCACTCAGTAGAGTTCCACACCCTTGCCACAGAATCAGGGCACCCAAATTTGATTAGCAGGGTTAGTGTGGGCTCAAAATCTTCCCTTTCAGTATTTACCACTAAAAAAACCATCTTATAATTTAAAAAATGCATTCTGCCCCAGAAATTTGCAAAGTTTCAGGGCTAGGGATGGAGAGTAAAAGTAAGGAAGAGAGAGAGTGAAGCAGAGAAAGTTGTTCTATCTTATGACCAAATAATATATACATATAATAAGCATGTACTGTTTGCTGTATTTGTATGCACTGATGTTTGATATGTGCACTTTTAGGTTGGGGACAGTCAGTGTGAGCATAGAATTGTACCATGCAGCTGGCAGGGCTGTATAGCTGCTCACCAAAGCATTTCCCCTTTCTCTTAGGCAAACAAAGCAGCTGGGTCATAGTTTCAGGCCAGTTGACTTTAGGTGTGGCTGTCATGTGTCGCCATTCTATGGAGTAGAATGCACTGTAAAAATGGAATCCATTGCTTCCATATACGGAAAATAAATCTTCAACAGGATGGTCCTACATCCTGTCTCTTTACACACCAGCATCAGAGCTGCTGAGAATTCAGGTAAAGGACCTGCAAGGGAATGAGTTCCTGGGAAGGAGCGTGGGCTAGAGGTCCCCTCCCATCCTTACCTACCACCGTGCAGTGTCCTACAATGGACGGCAAATGCACAATTGCTGTGTTGTGCTATAGAATTGAGGTTCCTGGCCTTGGTCGACTGTGACTCTGTGTTTCACAGCATTTTATATGACATGAAGCAAAACACAAGTGTAGGTTATAAATATAAAATGAGTAAAAAACATGATTTCCTTTTCCATACAAATGCTGTGTTTTTATTTGGAGTGAGCAGATACCCCAAAGCATTCTCTGTCTCCCCCTAAATTGGTTGAACGGAGCACTTTCCTCCTCTCTTCAGAAATCGAGCTTAACTCTGTAAGCCCTCTGCACCCCTCCCTGATTGTCAGAACTTGAATCCAGCTGTGGCCCTGGAACCCATCTCCAGAGTTCTAGAGGCAGCTCCCAGGGGTGAGAAGAAAGGAGACACTTCTCCCTGACCACACCCCCTTAGTCACATGTACCTGTGACTGAGTCCCTCACCTGCTTTGCCGTCAGCCCTCTCCCCCCAGTGTGAGTTCACTGGGTGGTATTCTTTTATCCCCAGGTTATTTGATTTTCTACTGTAATTTTCTCCCCAGCACTTTCCTATTTAGTTTTTATAGAATTTATTTTTCCTCTCCTAAGTGTAATTTTTTTGTATCTATCTTATTTGAATTTCATTTCATGTTATCCCGTCAGTGCATCCAGGCCATTTTGGATGCTAAACGTGTTGTCTCTTTCCTGACAGCTGGGTAGTCATGGCAGAATATAAATATATACTTAACTCCAGTGTCCACAACACTTAGGAGAGTAAAACTCCAGTAAAAGCCAGGAGAGGAGATGGGAGCTGTCCACAGGGTAGCTCTAATTGGCGCTTGTTCTTGCATCATGACAGCCAGAGTGAGAGAAAGCTGGCACTTGGGACAAGCCCTCTGTCCAGCTGCCTTGGGATGCCTTCGTCCCTGGATATCTCCCTCCATCTCCTCTCTTTGCAAAGCTGCTTTTCTTAGTCTATGGTCCACTTGGCAGAATATGGCTATTGACTGCCCACACTTTTCCTCCTGTTTTAGAAACTGGCAATGACCATTAGTGGTTCAAAATCAGAGAGAAAACAAGAGCAAAAATGCTAGAGAGATCAAGACAAAGAGAGGGAGAAAGGGAGAGGGAGGAAAGGAGAAAGAGAGAGCACATGAGATGTATTCATTTGGGCTTAACTTGTTCAAACGTCTGTAGGTTCTCTAATTGTTTCCAGAACAAAAAGACGGGTAGGTAGAAAGGAGGCTCATGGGCTCTCAAACTGGTAGAGAGACAGAGTCTTTCTTATCAGTTACACATCCCAAAAGATATACTTGGGATAAGGATGAGTGATACCGGAACTTAAAAATACCAAATGAAGGAAGAGGAAGTGAGAGTAACTGATTATCATCAAACTTCTCTTGTGCCTAAATACAACAGTGATAATCACTCAAAGTGCAAAATGCTATCATTAGCATATTCTCTTGAATTCTGTTCAATTAATATATGTACACATGTGCACACACTACACGCACACACACACACACACACACACACACACCTGCATATACATGCAAACACAAAGACACAGTGAATTCACACACTATATAAGGGACCAGAGTAGCCTTTGTTTTGAAGAGGTTTTTCAGTTTCTAAATAAAGGAAATACACACACACACACACACACACACACACACACACACAATTGTCACAGGAGCACAGGGAATGATAAGAGGTGAGTGTAAATGACAGAAGAAGCTGCAGTCCAGTGATAGGGACATGGCAGACCCAAGAGTGGCCATTGTCTTCTGGGAAGGACCAGTCCAGAATGACTGGAGCATGGAGGAAGAAGTCAGGTGGGAAGCGGGAAAGGGAAGATTCTCAAGAGTCATAAATCAAGACAATAGTCTGAGGATATTGGGAGACCTCTGAGAGGTTTCCAGCAAGTGGAGTGGCATGGTCAATGACGATCACCACAGCAGACATACAGCAAACAAGTTTAAGATGAAGACGTGCTGAGGATGGGAGGGAGCGACCCTGGTGATCTGGGGAGAGGATGGTAAAGATCTGAAGTGAGGTGGAAAGAGTAGCAATACAGCACCCAGTTAACTAGGGATGCTTTTCCTATATCGTAAGTAGCACTGGGTGCTTCTCTTGGGCCATTTTAGTCAATCCCCAGAGGGATTCCATGATACCAGGTACCAATGTTACAGACGAGGAACTCAGCTTAGAGAGATGACTTTTTACCCAACTTGAGAACTTACAGCCAGGAAGTGGCAAATCCTATACTCAGAGCCAAGTCTGAAAATGATCTGCCCACCAGTCCAGTCACTGTAGCACTGGAGATGAGGAAAGGCAGATGGGAATATTTAGGAGGGAGCATTAGTGAGGCCATCTGCTGAACCCTGCTTCAGTAAGTAGGGGAGAGAATGCACCAGAGATGACTGGCCTACTTTGGGCTCTGGGGTGGTGAGTGCAGGAGTATTAGATTTCTATCCATATCAGAAAAAAGCTCATTGATGTTCATTCCAACTGAAGAGTCTTACTGAGAGAGCCAGGCCTTTGGCACCATGGTTTCTAGAACACTGGCTCTTCCATGCCCAACAGCTAGTCCATCTCTCCATCTCTCCAGCCAATATTTCCAGCTGCCTTCTTTACATCAGCTTCCGTCTCTGTCCTGTGACTTTTCACTACACTCACATGGCTCACCATCTTCCTTACATCAGGCCAACCCTTTGTTCCGTGTCAGCTCTCCGGGAAGTAGCCAGTGCTGTCTGTGAAATCAGTTAGTCTACCCACGGTCACTCAACCTTGTTTTCCTCTTCTCCATGGCAGCAGTTCTCTCTCCTAATGCCCGTAGTCTCTTCTTCTACCTTAGCCATCCACCAATCACCCATCCTTGCAGGTAGAGTTGAATATCAAGGTCCTAAAAACTAGATAGAGATCTTTAACTGGGCTATCTACATTCTACAGCTCTTCCTACCCCTGCTGTTCTTTCTCTTTACTTAGTTTGAAAAGAAAAAAGAAAGAAAGAAAGAAAGAAAGAAAGAAAGAAAGAAAGAAAGAAAGAAAGAAAGAGGGGGAGGGAGGGAAAGTGAAGAAAAGAAGGAAGGAGGAAAGGAAGGAAAGAAAGAAAGAAAGAAAGAAAGAAAGAAAGAAAGAAAGAAAGAAAGAAAGAAAGAAAGAGGTGTTTTTAATTTTCCCCAAATGAGCTTTGACCTAGTGTGTATGCCTACTGTTTTTCAAAACATTGTTTAAAACTTATTTGTGGTACCAATTCGTTTTGTTATTTTTAATCCTCCTTGTATCCAGGGAAAAGGGTTTGGCTTGTTAACAGCGCTCTCTTATGAGAAGGACTAAACTCCACTCATCCTTACCTCAGGACAAGACGAAGTGGGTTAAGCTTCAATCAGCTCCATCTTAATTAGCCCCCAAATGAGGCTGCGCTTCCATTTCTCAGCCTCAGCCAGTGAATTGCTACCTTTAAAGAATAATTCTGCATGTCAGAAAGGCAAAAATTATTAATATCTCAAAATCCCCCTTTTACCGTGTATTACACATGAACAAGTTTACAGGTGTTATCAATTATATGATTGTTTTGTACCTGAGAGGGTCAAGGAGAAATTAAACGTACAATGAAAATTTAACGCTGATTTCCAAAATGTGAATATGGAAATGTGAAGAAAACCAATAGGGTCTTCCAGTGCAGTGAGCAAAGGGCTTTTCCTTTTTGGAGTTATCTCTCCTATTCTAAATACGTAGCAGTTGTGTAGTTCGTTATTTTATGATTTCCATAATCATGTCACAATCTTCTCTGTTGAAAAAAAAATCACCTCCTTTTTTATAGAGAGGCGGCTCCTGGGATGCCTTGGTTTAGGATTCTAAGAATCTCTTGGTTTAGGAACTGGCTTTGTGGCTTTGCTCGGTGTCTTATTCAAACTATATGCATGCTTTAGTGATGTCTGAAACAGAAAAAGAAAATACAAGCCCGTGACTAAAGAGGCTTTCCTGAACATGGAATAAAACATGAATCCAGACGTGAGGAAATTAGAATCTATTTTTCAGTGTTCTGCCCCAGTAGGAGTTGAGTGAAGAAAACAATTTGCGAGGCCTAAAATGACAAAATATTTCTTTCCCCAGACACCCAGATGTGTTAGCGTGCCCATATTCCCCTTATTAAATACAGGCTCACTCTGGGCCTGGATTTCAGTGTCTTCTTTCTGGAAACATCTGAGTATGCATACCAAAACCTAAGAGGGTCTACAAAAGTATTTTCGTATCACAGGTGTTCACAGCTTATGTTTCTGTGCAAATGTATACCTGTATGTGTCTGTGCACATGTGGGTGTGTGTTTATTTAATGGCATTTGAGAATGAATGAGACAGAGTGTGTATCTTCCAGTAAATGTGCCTGCTTCTCGTCTGTGATTACTAAAGCATCCTAAATTCCCTGAGTCTCTGCTATGTTTCTACCGTTTATGAAGATGTTATTTTTCTTCTTTTCTAAGATATAACATGGGTGTAAGGTGCCAAGTCAACAGCCCAGCAGTCAGGAAGCTGCTTTTTAGCTCCCATCCTGTAGTGCTCCCTGTGGGTTTCTGTGCCAAAGCTGGCTGAGAGCCCTCTAGTCGCAGCTTCCTATTGAATTTGGCTTATACTGTCTTCCTGGTGAATCACTGTACTAGTTTGGACATGAGTACATACTGATCTTGTGTACCAACACAAAAGCTCACACAGGCAGAGCACACCCACAGCCTTAAGCACAATATGCATGCACTCTATGCCCCGTCATATGTAAATGTGTGTATATATACTCTAGCACAGATACATGAATGTATACCCACAAACAGGTGCACAAGTTTATGCACATACTTTATAGCCCCATACATATAAAAGCTCACACACACATACAACACAAACTCAGGCATATACACACTCTATACCCCATTCACATGCACTTCCACATATGCATTTGCACAATCAGAACTCAAGAACACTCTGTATCATCACGGGTATACAAACATACACACATATGCACTCACATACAAGTATGTATGCACACCTATTCAAGGACACATGTTCACACTCATGTACGCGTATATATGCACATGCATGAAGGCATTCCCACACACCCTCCTCATACCCTTTTCTTCTTGCCTTCCCCCTACACATTTCCATTTGCTTCTCTTTTCTCGTTTCCTCCCTCCTCATCAACATTCCCAATATTGAGACCTTCATGATATCGTTCAGAACTGCTATGAATATGATATCTCTGGCGACAAGACCCGGATTTATTTATCCACAAGGTGAATGAGCCGTCCCATGCACACAATGTAAAGCTTTCATAACCTGCCTGAGCAGAGGGAACATCAAATCATTGAAGCTTAACCCTAAGGAAGCAAGGGCCATTTTAGCCTTGCCTTCTGGTGCAGGCTGCCTGTGTTTTAATAAGTGAGAGGCAAGGAACTGAACGTCTCACAAAGCCTTTTCTCCATCAGCAGAGGTGTAACCATGTGTACGGATTTCCATGTAGTCCCAGGCACTTTTTTCCCTATGGCTCCTTTATGAAAGAATTTTGAGTTTTTTTTTCATGTTCTAGCACTAAGCCAAGGAGTGCTACACTGTTTTTTATAGAAAGCTGATGGCAAGATATTTTAAAGTGGCTTCCTCTAATGCCAGAAGGAAGGTGGTGTGTCTGGAGGGTCTTTGTCCCCACCACATAGATCTCACGTTTGATCTCTTCTGCTTTGGTGTGAAGCCCCGAGAAGGGGTGATAGGTGTGTTCTTTGCTTAGTGAATGGAAAAGAGACTCCTGCCTCTTGACTGAGCTTTCCATGTTCTTGGTACCCACATTCCCATTTGGGATTCCAAGCGCTAAGCCCCGAATTTTCTCACTATCAGTATAAGCACACAAAAATAAATTGCTATTCAGGATTCAACCTCTAGCTACAGCTAAGTGTGGTCATGTACCATAAACCACATTTTGGGGCATCTGTGTGTCACATGCATTAGGGTAATCCCATAGTATTTTCTGTTTTGTTTTAGACGTTGATGTTTGATGCTGGGTATTGAATCTGGGCATATGATAAGTACATGCTCTACCATTAAGGTACCCCACCCAGCATATTTTAAATCGTATGTTTGCGTGTGTGTGCTTTTTTTTTAGTCTCTTAAGATAGCAATAGAGTTTAAAAATGGCTTGTGACTTATAGCTGTGGTAGTGTGATGTGGTCCTATTTTTGTTTCTGTTACTGTGATAAAATGTAGATAGAGACTACTCATTCATTTCCCAGGCTCCCAGACACAAATAATCACACAGAAACTGTATTAATTGCAGCACTGTTTGGCCAATAGCTTAGGCATATTTTTAGCTAACTCTTAAATCTTAAATTAACCCATTCCTCTCTATATATCACCACGAGGCTGTAGCTTGCCAGTAAGGTTCTGGATAGCAGCTGGCATCTTTCTTCTTTAGCAGCTACATAGTATCTCCTTGATTCTGCCTGCCTACTTTCTCTCTATATCTCTGTTCAGCTTTCCCACCTGGTTTTACTTTACTAAGAAATTGACTAAAACAATTTCTTAATAGCCAATGGTAATAACAACATATCCATAGCATACGGAAAGGAATCCCACATCAATAAAAATTCCCTGATGGAAAAACTCAGGAGATAAAGTGTTTATTTTAGCTAATGTCCACAGGACATCCTTGCAAGGAAGTCACACAGCAGGAGTGTGAGATGGCCATATTCCATTCACAGCCTGGAAGCAGAGAGAAATGCATTACATATGCCTGCTGTTGGGCTATTTTCTATGCACCTAATGGCTCAGGCTCTCCTGCCTAGAGGATGTTACTGCCCACAGTGGACATGTCTTCTTGCCTCAATTAATATAATTAAGATAACCCCCCACCAAGATGCTCATAGGTTGACCTCATCTGGACAGTCTCTTGCTGAGACTTTCTTCCTGAGTGACTCTAGATGGTATCAAGTTGACAATTAAAAGTAGCCATCACAGATGCCATAGCACCATGTCTTTGGTGACACTGAAATAAATGCACCTACAGCACCAACAGCCGTGGGAAAGCATAACTTGACTGATTGTGCATAGTAATAACGCTTGATGATACATGACTGTGCTTTGCATACTTATTTTTAATTCGAATTTTTACAAGGTACTCCTTCACCATGTACAAAAAGTACTGTGAGCAGTTTTCCCACACTGTTCTAGTCTCAGCCTCAAGTGCCTCATGCTTACTTCACCTCTTGACCACATCAAGAGGCTCTATGGAGTGCCCAGCCACACCAAATCTTTCTGTGTGAATCCACTCTGAGATGGCCGTATGCTGACAAAATCACCCTGCAAGCCCATTTCTCAGAGTGTGTCCTCATCATTGAGCCATGCGTGACTGTAATGGGAAATGTTTTTTTTTTTTTCTCTCAAAGTCTGATGTAGGAAGGATATCAACTTCAGAGATAAGCCTAGGAAACATCTGCCGGCTCAAAGTCTATGAGGTCCTTAGGTTCTCCTTTGCATACTTCATTAACTCTGTTTCTGCTCCCCAAACACATACCACTGAGGTGCTCTCCACTACCCGACACGGCAGCATATGTGCAGAGGTGGGTAGGATCCAGAAATCACGACAGGTGAGGAACTGACTTCCAAGATAGCTTGCTGGTGTATGAACGGTGTGCTGTTTTCAAACCTACTCCTCAACTGTTGTGTTGTTAGTGGGACTCAGTGCGAGCCTCTGGATACTGCGAAGATTCGGATGTAACCCCTGGCCTCAAGGATCTAGTAGCCTTAGAAAGGAAAACTAGGAACATTTATAGGATGTCATACCTGGAATAGAGTAGAGTGGAAAGTGACAGAGAAAGTCAGGGTTAGGAGACCCGGGAGAATTCAGCTTGGCGTGATGGACCAGGTGAAACAGGCTGGCTTGACAGAGGAGCAAAATTGGTCACAGCCATATATAGCTGGAATGATGGGTTCAAGCAGATAAGAACGTTTTGGTAAAAGGTAGTGGCTACCCATTTCTCTGAATATTTTTCAAGACATCTTCATTGGTGATACTGCTTCTAGGAGCCCAGATGGGAAGGTACTGGAGAGGCCACAATAGCCAGCCCATTTTTAGATATCTCGAACAAGAAGATATTTTGACTTTGTAGTTATGAATATAGAAATTTGTCACAAAATTCATCCAAGATTGCTAGTACTGAGAAAGCATTTCTGAAGACTCAAAAATTACATCAATTTATATTTTCAATTAATTTCACATACTTTTTCATCCGTGTGTTCAGAACGAGTGAGGTAGCTGTAACTGTTTGTTTTGTAACTTGTTTGCTTTGGTTTTCTGTCTTCCAGTAGAATCTGGGTCTAAACAGGCCCAACTGGCAGGCCAGTGAGCTTTACGTATCTACCTGTCCCTGTTTACCAAGCACTGAGTTTACAAGCACGTAAGACCACGCCTGACTTTTCCCGTGGGTTCAGGTCCCCATGCCTGAGCAACAGCACTTCATTGTCTGAGCCATCTCTCCAACCTCTCCGTTTCCTTAAGCATTAACGTCCCTTGTGAACGTTTCAAAGGGAACCATTTTGAAGACGGAATATGGAAGTCCAGAGATTGGAGACATTTTTCTTGTTGCAGGAACTGAAGCGAGTAGAGAGGGTTCGGAGTGAAGGGAAACTCTCCCAGCTGTTGAACAAACCCACGGTTAGTCAACACTGTGTGTTGCCAGCTGGGCTTCTACTGGGCCACACAGGAATGTGACCGGACACATTACCCCAGGAACACGGAAAAGCATGGAGGGCCTTGTAGTAGAAACAGTGGCTCTGTCGTGCAGCCTCGAGTACACAGCCCGTGGGCTTGATGATGGAGTGGATTTGGAGGCTCCCAAGGTGTCTCTTTAACATTCATGCCTTCTCCGGCAATCTGCTCCTCTGTCTGTGTCTGCTTTCATCTCTCCCAGTGCCACCCACCTCTCCTTGTCCTGTCACGTCTGTGGAGTAAACGTCACTCCAGCTCCTTTCCTCTGAGAGTCTGTACCAAGATCCGAGTTTCCGTCAGCAATGGGCTGACGCGGGTTGGCATGAAGAGCCATTTCACTCCTTGGCTTTTACTGTTCGTATTTATGTACCGTCTCGATTATGGCCCTTTGGGTCAGGAGACCCTTTGGAATGTGGTACGTGCGAGGGGTGAGGAGCTTAGGAAGTGGCTTCTTTCACAGAATAAATAATAAAATAAAAACAATGTGCTTTATTTATGTTTTTAATAAGTGAAGTGAGTTGACCAGCTTCCAGTGAAAGTGCCAAAAATAAAATAGAGTCTCAGCTTCCCTTGAGTCCTGGGAATCCAATGGAGACTGAGGAAAGAGGGAGGGTCTGTGGGCTGGATAAACTCCCTTTCTGAAGGCTATTACCATGCCCATAATCCAGAAAGCTGGAGGACAGATGGATAAGAAGTCCTTCATGATACCCAGTGAGTAACAACTACTCACAGCCCTAGTTACTTGACTTTTGCACATTTTTCTGCACTACCAAAACCAGTAGGCTTCATCCACGTGTTTTAACTTGACCTTCACCTTGGCATATATATATTTTTTTTAAAAATTGATATGCACTAGTGTTTCTGCTTTCGTGTATATCTCTGTGAGGGTGCCAGATCCCATGGCACTGAGTTACAGAACTGCATTGTGAGTGCTGGGAATTGAACTCCGGTCCTCTGGAAGGGCAGCCGGTGCTCTTAATTGTTAAGCCATCTCTCCAGTCCCCAATTTAGTATTTTGAACGCTTCATGTTCAACCCCAAACTGATACCCCCATTTGAAATTCTTCAAGATGGCTGTGAAGGAGGTTGAACATATTCTCAAGCAGCCTAAAATAACCCATGAATTGCATTTGAATGATTTTATCAGCACATTCTTCATATTCTGAATTATTTGCCTCCTTGAATGCTTATTCATTTCAGCTAGAATGCTATAGTTTTATGTCATTCACCTCTTTTGAGGTTTTATTAGTGTATAAATACAAAAGTTCTTTCTCTGGTTCTCGAAGAAGCAGTATTTTCCCTTCCCGGTTGATGGACTTAGCAAAGGAAATGAACATGACCTTCAGTGTGCGCTCCCGATAATGATCGAAGCTGCGTGATTGACAGGCTTTGTGCCCTTGGGGAGCCTCTCCGAGACTCAATTTCGGAATCTACAAGTGGGGATTAAAAAAGGAATATGGACTGTGGCCTGACAGTGGTCGGTGCACGCCTTTAATCCCAGCACTTGGGAGGCAGTTGGATCTCTGTGAGTTTGAGGCCAGCCTGGTCTACAGAACGAGTTCCAGGACAGTCAGAATAAGGGCAGTGATGTCTGTGGAAGAGAACCTGACCATTTGCTCCCAGACACTATCTCGTTCTGAAGTACTATAATGTACTCCAATTCGGACTCAAGAAGCCCTTTCCCCTGTGTTTGTAAAGTGGCTACCTGACTTCTTGTCTTTTGAGATGTTAGCAGCAGTAATTCCCAAAATCATTTTTAGTTTAAATCAGTGATTTTTTCAAGGTCTGGGCCAGTCTAAAAGGCTGAACATCTAGCATTCATATATTGATTCTATTTTAGATATACAGTCACCTTTATTTCCTGACCCAAAGGGGACATGTTGACCCCATCCATCATAACTTGAGGACTTGAACTTCCCCTGTGAAGAAAAACTTGGAGAGCCTGGGACCAGTTTGCTCTGGTCTGTTTTTGACATTTCTTTATGAATGACTCCGTTCTCCATTTCCGTGTCTGCTCTAAGGGCCTCTGTAAAACAAGGCTCAGCTTTTTGCCTGGTAAACTGCGTCCTGTTCCTTGGCCTCGCGGAAAGGCCAGGGAGGGATGAATCTCAGCTGTTTGGTGGCTGTCTCTTTCTCTACAACCAGGCCATCAAACCAGGCCCTGTCCCTCAGCATGACAGTCTACATGATGTCACTAGCGAAGAGTCTCTTGGGATGGTCCCATTGAGGATGAGCATTGGTGGTATCGCAGATCCCCTGGCTTGCTTAACCCCCAGTAAGGGATGGGGCTAACCTTGTAGTGTCCTGGACAGGACGTGTGATGATTGGTGTCTGAACTATTGTATCCATTTTATGGTGAGAAAATCAGAGTGTATAGATCAGGACTTCTGCACCTTTTAGGATGAGTCAACTTTCCAGCATCATCTTGCTGGTTTCAGTAAGGAAACTCTGTGTAAACTACATCTGTGGCTTGCATTCCTTTTTTTTTCTTTCCTTCTTAACCATCTGCCAATCTGGTTACTACTGATGTTTCAACCTTTCTGAGTCCCAGCTTCCTTAATCTGCACCATGGTGAGACTCTGCCCCATTTTTCAGCTTATTTGCATATGAATTAAAGACAGACTCTGTAAAACGCAGGCCAACAGTGAGGATGTGCAGTCCCCCAAGAAGTCCCGATGATGGTGTCTAGCTTTCCTGGTGCTGAGGCAAGGAAGATGTCTTTACATCCCGCAGCATACTCCTGCTATTACATAGAAACCAAAGAAGGATGGAAGGGATTCTCCGAAGAGAGCGAGAACAGGTTGGAAATGCAGTGAACTGGAAGGGAAGAAGGAAGCTGGCAGTTGCTAATGAAACATGCATCACCTTTCCAGGTAGACTCTGCGTTGGGACCATTTTTTGAAATTGATTGGCCCACATGCTTATGAAGTCCCCACGACGCCATGTTCTTTCCTTGGATCAATACCCCTGGTTTCAGTGACATGCTGCAAAGAACTAAATAGAAACAATTCTCTTTGGGGACAAGGATTAAGATTTTAGGACAGTGCCGGGGGATGAGAAGATGTCCTCAGGGTTTGAGCCCCGAGGATCCTGGAGATGGAACGGAAGGTTTGAACATCTGGAGCTGGGTTTCCAGAGGGACAGGTTGTGTTTCTGGAGAGAGGAAAGGTGAAATGAATGTTTGATGAGCTGAGAATGCTTGCAGAATGACAGGCACTAAATCGCCTAAGTGTGGCTGGTGTCTAAGTGTGGTATTCTAACTAGTAGAACATAGAAAAAGCACAGCAACCAAAATATTTGCAGTAGGATATGCAAAAGAGAGGCTTCTGCTTCCCCGTGCAGGTCTTCTAAAATGCTGGTTCTCACCAAGTAGCAGTGTTGCCCTGACCACCGCCACAAGAGAGCTTAGGTTGTGTCCAGAGGCAGGGTTTGGATGTTGTCGTGTTTGAAGGGCAGGCTGTGACTGGCGTCTGGTGGACATATACTACAGGAAGACTGCTAAATGACCTGATGTGTGCAGGATGGTCCTCCAAACCACCCACCACCCAAGGCGGAGAAGTCATGGCTCAGAAGGTCTGCTATGCAGGACGAGGAGTTTTCCTCAAAATCCGCTTCTTAAACTGAGTTCCGCCGACACGCTGCTGGGTAGTACTGTACGGCCAGCCTCTGTCCCTGCAAGCTGCATATCTGTGGGCCCCACATACATGGACTGGATCAGCCAAGGTAATAGAGATATATAACTTATTAACATAGAAAATAGAAGCATCTCCACAAACTTTGCAGATTGGTTTAACATGGATAGATCTTTCATCATTAGGTCGTCAACAATCCAATACAATGATTTGTGTATCACTCGTTCTATATTAGGCTTTGGATGTGATCCACCAATGACAGCAAGCATCTGGGAGGATGCACATTGGTTCTGGAAAAATACTGTCATTCCATGTAAGATTGTGAGTGCCCATAGAGTGGATATCGGTCTCCCAGTCTCTCACAGATTTTGAATAATGACTATACTTTCTGTAAGGGATAATTGCGCTTCAATAAGGGAGATTATGAACCCCAAATCATTTGGTGACTCTTTGTGTCCAGCCAATTTTCATCAACTTGCCCATTGCACTGTACCCCCAAGTCCCCAAAGAGAAGGCATTACCAAACCAACTTTCCATACATTACCACTGTTCCACAAACATGGAGCAACAGTTCCTAACCTAGTCTTTTCCGTAGAAATTGCTTTTGGGTGGCCAATTATTAATTACCTCTATGACAATAGTGGACTTAGTTAACCTTAAATTGTTAACAAAAACAGTGAAAACTAAAACCTATACCCACGTCTATTTTTTAAAAAAAAAAAAATTGAAAGCCTAGAAGATGACACGGTGACAGAGAATCCAGTTAGCCAGCTGGAGGGGTGATGGAACCAAAGAACGTTCTAGTCCCTAGTTCTAGCTGTCATGGCAAAAGCCTAAGCGGTCTCATCCATATGCCCAGATGTGGGTGCAGCCACTTCCTCAGAAGGCAGCCGCTTGCATTTGGTGGAGTGGATTTATTGTGGCTCCTTAAGTGAGTCTCCCCACCCCTCTTCTAAGTAAGTGGTTCCAGCAGATGCTCCTGTCTGATTGCTGTGTTTGTAAACGGGTTCTGTTCGCGTGCATTTTCCCCTCAGAAATATTGCATGTATTTATTCCAGTGCATCTTTTTTAGGCAATGCATTCAAGAGAGAGCGAGAATAATGGATACTCTCTGGTTGAATGGGAGGCCGTAATTTAAGCAGAGGTGTTGGGCTAATATTCGTGCTTTTGAGTGAAAGTAGAGGCTCAGAGGGGGGGAAGGTGGTGATTTATTATTGTTTACGTGTTAGAGCACTGCTCTAAATTTCCTTAGTTACTCGCATGCAATATGCATTACTCAGAAGAGTTAGAAGCTCAGCGCGTGTCGTGCGAGGACGAAGCCTACAATAAACTATAACAAATGGCAGTTTGGTGGGAAAGAAGCATGCGTATTTAGCATATACACCCCTGTATTTTAGTTGCCCAATTACTTCACTTTTAAAAGCATGTTAGTATGCAAGCTCTCTCTTAATCCAATAGGTTGTAAGATCGGGAGTCCTGCCAGCCTGAAGACCTTTTGTTTGTTATTTGTTTGATATTGCTCTTAACTCCATTTTCCACGTAGGGCAAGATTCGTTCCTATGCTCCACTGTTGTTATTTAGGAAAATCTTATAAGCATACCGGATAATGAAGGGCGGTGAAACGTTGCGGAATATTTGCCTTTTGTGCCCAAAGCAACTGAAAATCTTCAGTATTAATTTCACCAACCCTGCTAGTGACCAGCTGCCCCAAATTTTGGCGCGTTTAATGTGACTGTGGTTCTGTGTGCAGGAATGGAGTTACAGGAGCCAAAGGTCAAGGGGTTAGAATGTTGTTTCCTTCTCAGGTTTCTCAGACAAAACTGCTTCCTTCCTCTGGTCAATGGTTGCCCACATCTGTTGGGCTATGACCCCTCCCTCTGTCTTCAAAACCAGCATGATGGAACCTCTTTGGCCTTCTTTTGCTTTACCTATTTTGTTTGAATACAGCCAGCAACATTTCTCCACTGAGAATCTCCCATCTCTAGCAGCAATACCCGTGGGGCTAATCAGGAATCATCATCACGACCCCTGCTGCTCTCCAATATCACCTCTTCCCAAGTCTACAAATGAAGATGTGGAATTATTTGGGAGTTCATTATTCTCCCAAGCATGCCTTGGGTCCCGCTTTCCAATATGACCTGAGAGAATGATTTCCTCAAAATCAGATAACTATGTTTCATATGGTTTTTGGAGCCATTAGCTGTGACCGTGACTGCTTTAGCTTTGAAATTAAATTAACCCGGACACAAAATCCTCAGGTCAGTTTTACTCCCATCCCCCACTTACGCCACACATATAAAACTCCCAAAGATGCCACAGAGGCCTCACCCCAGGACCAGCGACTGGCAGTAGACGGTGGTGGAATCTCCCCTCTCACAGCTTCCAGCCACCAGCCCCATGTGTCACCCTGTAGCCTACATGGCGCGTTCAGAGAAGCTCAGCTGTGTCACTTCTGGCTTCCCTCAGGCACTGATTCCTACAAGCAGACAATTACTGGTGTCAGCAAGCATGTGGCTACGGCTGGCTGCATGATTAGCTGTTA
The DNA here is from genome assembly GCF_037038515.1 of Microtus pennsylvanicus. Classification (NCBI taxonomy): domain Eukaryota; kingdom Metazoa; phylum Chordata; class Mammalia; order Rodentia; family Cricetidae; genus Microtus; species Microtus pennsylvanicus. Next base: position 83,559,233 of record NC_134589.1, read on the forward strand.
ATATTTGGAAAAAGGAATCACTTGAGCCTCATCCATGTACCCATCCAGAGATAAACCAGTCTGTGAGCAGGCACTTGGGCTGCCTGGTATGAAGGATGCTGTGTGGTCAGAATGAGGTGATACTTATTTTTAGGGAGAGGTAGAAGGAGGGAAGAGGCGGGGAGAGAAGGAGAGAGAGAGAGAGAGAGAGAGAGAGAGAGAGAGAGAGAGAGAGAGAGAGAGAGAGAGAGAGAGGGCGCACAAAGCAGTGCCATATTAATTTGTAACGGGAATCTATGGACCCTTCCTTTCGGGCTACAGAGGGGTAGAAGAGGTGGGATCGCAAGAACTGAAGCTTAGCTTTGTGTGTTCTTAAATAGGTTTCTATTTAGGCCTTAGGTCTCTTGCTCCTTTTCCAATGTGGGTCAACCGAGAAATGAGGCGATGTCCTTGGAGCGAGCGTGATGAGGCAGCCAGCTCCAACGCTCTCAGGAGCTAGAGAGATAGTGTGGGACTTCTTATCCCTGCAGGACGTGAATGCTGTCATCGCCGCATCTGTCGTTAAATACACATGAGGTTGAGTGTTGAGTAATTATAACTCTATTGGAATGCTATTTAAAAATCAGGCATCTTTCTAGTTGAGGCTGTAATAAGATCACTGTTAATCCCGCTGCGGACAAAGGTCCACTCAGCACAGGAAAGTGTGAGTGGGTAGCCCTTTGCCCAAGGATCGTGGATCCTAGTATTGATAGCTATTTTTTTTCAATACAAAAAAATACATTCCAGATTCCCTGCTGGAATTAGCCCCCGAACCCTCACTCTATGGCCCCCAGGCCTTGCTCAGTGTTCTGGGGCGGGGTGGGGGGTAGTGTAGGGGTAGGGGTTAGGCTGCTGTCTTCCATAAGCCTTTATTCTCTAAATCCATAGGCCCTGGCTCCTCCTTCTTTCATAAGTGCATTCTCAACACGACCACCAGAGGGCGCGAGGTACAGCCAGATCAAGTCCCCACGGTTCTCCAATGGCCTGCCAAGTCTCTGGTAATAAGAAACCAGGGTCCTTAGAGGCACCAGAAAGCCTTTCCCCATGTACACTCAGTTACTTTTCTGACTGCCCCTTGGTTGCAGTCCCGGATGCTCTAGGTCCTTCACATTCGTTGGACAGTTCTTCCTCCTTCATCCACACCCTTGTCATCATTATTTCCTTTGTCTTAGGGCCCTCTCACCTTTGACGGGTATCCGTTTCCTCCATCACTTACTTATTTCTCCTGCTGTACTTTCTGCTGCAAGCCCGTAGTAGAACTCAGGAAACAGCTCTTGCATTAACGGGAGGACATGCAGAGCCACCCCTTATAGTCCTCAGAGTCCCTTTATTGACACTCCTACATCGTTTCTCATACATGTGTGTCACTCATTGCCCTATACCGCCCAGGTCTGGCAGACCTCACCCAAGCACCCCATCTTCGTAGCTGGAGTGAGACACTGCCTGACCATCAGTGCACTCTGGGCCTCTTCCTACTTCATTTTACCTTTGCGTGCTAAAGTGCTATGCCGTGTGTGTCTATTTCTACTGGTCAGTGTATTTTGTAGAAAAATAAATCCCTCGGCTAGAGGTTCTATCCTCGGGTTACTGCTGCAAGGGCCCGTCCTAGACATATTACTTGTTGCATGAAGGAATGAATGACTGAGCAAAAGCCAATGTGACTTTCACAGAGCCCTGCTGGCAACCTTGTTTAAGTGTTTCCTACAGTCTGTGCCTGTCGATCCTTCAGAGGACTTGCTCTACACATTTGGTGGGTTCTTTCTCTCATACAAACAACTTAGCTCCCAGGCTTGAGGGCGGTGGATAAACACTTTTCACTGCTGTCCCCAGGACTTGGTAGAACACTGTCACCCAAGCCAAGCGACATAAACTATCGGTGAAGGAGTAAATCCGAAAGAAAACAAGCTTTCATTTACCAAAATTGGGTGCGTGCCTCACTTGGCAAGCCCACGAATGTAATGTATAAGGCGGTGTCTGGGCAGGCTCGAAACTGGTATTCAGGTGCTCGAGGGTGAAAGCCACAGCCCTTCCGACTGTGTGGGTCACAGCAGGTCTCTTGCACACTCTGTGATTGACACAGGGTGCGACTGGGGGCTTCTGTGCCCTTCCATTCTTGTTTCAAACATGTCATTGCATCTTGCATCATCACTGTGCGGATGCCTTTACTGATAGTGTGGCTAGACTTAGAAAATCTGTTTTAGCATACCAGTTTGGGTCCATGTGATGCCTCCTCTTCCCCCGTCCCCCGTCCCTGCAGTGGCTTGAAAAATGGCTTTAGAAAAAAAGCCGTGAGAAGAAAATAGCAGTTTTCTTTTTTTACATGTTGTGAGACTTCGGGCAAACTTCTTAACCTCTCTAAGTCTCCTATATAAAACAAAGGCTTTTCTTGAATAGGTCCTGGGGCTGGAGAGAAGCTCAGTGGTTAAGAGTGCACATTGTATTTACAAAGGATCAGAGCTCGATTCCCAGCACCCACGTCAGCAGTGGATTCACAAGGGCCTGCAACTTGTTCCCAGGAGATCCGACTCTCTCTTCTGGCATCCACAGGCACGGTATGCACGTGCCCAGATCCACATTCACACACACACACACACACACACACACACACACAGAGAGAGAGAGAGAGAGAGAGAGAGAGAGAGAGAGAGAGAGAGAGAGAGAGATGCACACAACATACAAAGACATCTTTACATCTTTTAAAATGTGCTTAAATGGACCTTACATTGTCTTCACTTGCTCATTCATTAAGTACTTTTTGAAGACTCACTGTGGTCCATGGGTTGCCTAGGAACAAGTGCTGAGCTAAGTACCACTAGCCTTCATGCTTGTCCTGTAGGGCAGGGAGGAGATAACTGAGGAAGACATTTTCAGTAAGTGGAAGGCAGCCACAGCAGGGTTTCGAGAAAGAAGGGAGAAGAAGGCTGGAGGAAGGGAAGACACCACTCAAGGTGGGTTGTCTAGAGCATACGTTCTTTGTGGTAACCTTAAAATGCTGAACACACACAAAATAGGGGATCCTGGAGAAAATGTGTCAGGCAAGGCTAAATCCAGCCCCCAGAACAGACAATGTTCTGTGGTTTGGCGACCACACGAAAGCTTGCTGAGGCTGGCACAGGAGTGACACCAGTTCCCAGGGACCACGGAGCAGTGTGCAGAGACTGCCACCTATTAATTCACCTCTCCAGCCAGGCCCAAGACCATGTGTTTGGGCCACCGTCCCTAACACCATGTAATTGTCCAATAAATCCAAAGTTTCTATTTCACACTTCAGCTTTCCAATTAAAAGCACTTTAGTTATTCTCCAGTGAAATAAAGGCCACAAGCAAAGTTGTGTTCCTGTAGTTTGTTGTGTTCATGCAAATTCACATTTATCACCAGTCACTTTTATTTAAAGGCACAGAAAATTGATTCTCTGTAACACCCAATAATTCTTTTTATCTGCAGCCCGGTCAAGTACTGTAGTCTGGATTAACACAAGCATGGTTCCTGTGTTATGGAGTCAAGTGAATTGAGTAACTGAATGGGAATTACATCTCATCAAGAGAAGTGTAGTTGTTAGAGCAGGTCAGTAGATGTGATAGTGCCCACCTATAATCTCAGCACTTGGGAGGCTTAATCAGGAGAACTGTTGGGATTCCAGGCCACCGTGTACTGCACAGCAAGACCTGTCTTTAAAAACCAAAGAAATGAAAAGACAAAAGGAAAAGAAGTATGTGTGCATGCATACATACACAGAGACACACACAAACACGCATGCACTCACACAAATGGTTTGTCTGAAAATCTCTAAGCTGTAAGTTTGTTTTCGTCACTCTGGCATGCTTGTTCTTCTAGCAAACACTAAGTGCACTACACTCTGCCATATCCCGTGCTAACGGCTTACGCACTGACTGCCAGATTTTGTGAACTTTGCCCTCACTGAGGTCTTCTTCTCATCCTCACAGACACTACTCGCTGTCTATCACACTCCCACCGTCCCCCTAGCACTTCGGCAGCATGACCCCAGGGGACACTCTTGAGTAGACCCAGACCCTTGCTCCCTGCTTGAACAGTCTGCTAGGGTCCCCTGTGCCCTTTGTGGTACAAAGTTCCTTATTTCAACATTGTTCATCTTGAAAGGCTTCTCTTCCTGCTTTCTGCAGGTCAAAGTCAAGCTGAACTTCCTTCCATCCCCAACTTCCTCTCCTGCTCCCAATGTCATTTTCCACCCTCTCCATTTTTATCAGACTAATGTCTTCTCGTCCATGAGGTCCCAGCTCGAGCCATCTCTCCCAAGAACTGTATTCCATGTCAGCCCCATCCATGTCATTCTAGTCGTTCTCAGGACATCTTTCTAGAAATTTCAGTATCACAATATCCGTTGAAGCCACGACTACTTTCCTGCTAGATTATTAGCTGTTGGAGCAGGTGGGGTGACTGTGGGCACTCTCTAAAATCCCCAGTGCAGGGCACACCACGGGGTTACAGCAGACAAAGAGGGTGTCTTGAATTTAAAAGGTGTCCTTCCTTGAAATAGCTCTGAAAGGAGCTAGTTAAATAAGATATCCCTCTCCTTACGATCCGGATTCATTACAGTGCAAGCACACAACTGACCTCAGGGTGCTTAAGCAAAAGCCCCAAAATTTTCTTCCTTCCCTTCTTCCATCCCCTTTTCTCTCTTCTATTCTCTTATCGGCTGTGAGATTTCAAACTGCAGAAACCCAGAGCTAAACTCTGCCTTCCATCCCATTGGCCTCTGGTCATGATCACAATGCCTGCACCATTTCCCCTGTCCCCCAGCTTCTGACATTGAGTGGAGAATGGATTGCTTTGAATTTCTATTGTTGGTAATTAATTGAACGAGTAAGTCTTCATGATAGGTTAATAAATATGTTTTATTGAAGAAATAGTAGCAGTTCAGATGCAAAGGTTTTAGGTTTTAAATTTTAAATCTTTACCTCCAGGAAATCCCCAACTCTACCCAAAGAATAGCTTATGAAGTCAGTTAGGAATCCACTACTGTGTTGACATTGCCTTCACTATGTCTTGTTTCAGCTCCCCAGGCACCTGCAAAGTTCCTTCTAAATCAAAGACGACTTCATACAGCTGCAGTTGTTCCACTAAGCTGTTGAAGTAGAGACGCTCATGGATCTTGTAGTAAATCCATGCACATCTACTCAGATCTAGTTTTCGACATCACCAACCGAGGTTTGAATTCAGACCCATCTTAGATTTTCTGCAAGCATTTGAAGCTAATAATAACTTAGAATAACAAGAAGGATACTCTGCGCATGACAGCTTGACATGGAAGGTATTGTCCTAACCACACAGATGAGGATCCAGAGACCTAGAACCACCCAGACATTTGATTGACTCCATACCTCTGGCAGTAAAGTATGCAAAAGTCATTTAGGCTACAAGGTAAACACTTTTCTTTGTCCTGGCGATTCCACTCCCCCCTCCATCTTTACAGTGTGGGTGTTGCCATAAATTTTGCGGTCCCTGTTTCTCCTTGGGAACTTGCCTTGAGATCCTGAACGTGTCACTTAGCATGTCTGGCTTTGATTTATAGACTGTGTCAACATCCTAGCCCCAGGCTGTGGAGTGAGTAACAGTGTCAAGCTTGGCTTACTTGGCAAGAGGGTTGAGAAGGCGGGAGGAAGCAAGGCTGATACTGGGGTGGAAGCTCTTTGTGATGCTACTGCCACCTAGCTTTGAATTCCTCCGCTTCTGCCTCCCTCTCCCCACCTCCTGTCAAACTAATTCTAGGTGACCCGTTGAACTCAGAGGCCCACCCATCCTCCATTTTGCCAAGGATTCTTCTTTGCCTACATACACATGGGCACAAATCAAGGGTTCCTTATTGTAACCGTAGTGATTTAGGAACAAGTGCTACACACAGGGTTCCATGCACAGCCCCAGAGACCAGGGCATCTTTTCCTCTACATCATCATTTATCCCCAGCAAAATGAGCTTTACGTCATCAATCGGGGACAGTAGTGAAGAGAGCCAGAAGGGCTCCTTGAGACATCGGGTCTTTGGCATTGTTGAGGGGATCTGGTCAAAATAAGTTATGCAGATAAGGCCTTCCCTCCTCACACAGCAGGTGTTCCGAGGGGACACTTACCATGTTCCAAAGTGGACATGCATGCGCTTCAAGAAGACCAGTCATTGCTATTTCTAGAAATATGCAGCTACTGTGGCCTGCTACCCATAGTCACCTAGTTTTGGGCTATTTCCTCTTTCAATTGTCCTTTTCTAGCTGACTATCCTATGTTCATCCAACCCCATAGCAACATATCACAAAAGGCATGGGTGCCATTTCTTTGGAACTTTTTTCTTTTTTCTTTTTCTTTTTTCTTTCTTTTCTTTTCTTTTTTTTTTTGAGACAGGGTTTCTTTGTATAACAGCACTAGCTGTCTTAAAACTCACTTTATAGAGTAGACCGACCTTCAACTCACAGAGATCCACCTGTCTCTGCCTTCCTTGGGGCATTCTTAAGGATCCTCCTGCTCACCTCTTCTCCCTTATGAGTTCAGTATCCAGATGGCAAAGGTGAGGCTTATTGAATGCCCAGCCAACCAGCCCTTAGCTTTCTGTTTTCACCATTATAGAAACAATATTATTATGAAGGCTTTTTTTCAGGGATGCATAGTTTAGTGTTCATGTGAACAGGCCACTCTTCTTCCTATATTAGCAACTGCTTTCTAAAGCTCTTGTGTTCTATTAAAATAACAATATCAAATTATGTAAATGTGCTAATTGCTTTATTGAAATTAATACCCTTATTTAGCAAGTTAAACCTTGCAAAATGGCCATTTTTATTAAAAATTACGGAAGTGTGCCGGCTGTTTAAAGGCTAATGTAATTGGGTGAACTCAGCAACTGGGAAGTGTCAATTAATGGGAGATTGTTAAATAATATTGTTTAAACAATCCATTTTTGCTCATAGTTTGGAAAATGGTCCTGGTAAAGTAATAATGACTGTCTGAGGCCTGAGGGAAGGTTTGTAAGTATTTTGTTCTGCCCTGGTTTTGAATATGTTGCATTTTGCTTTTTGGTTTGTCAGAAGTAGGTTTTGTTTGGTAATAAAAATTGAAATTCAGCAGCTTATGGGCAATTAGACCCAGGATGTTTCTCCTTCGTGAGAGTCACTGTCTAGGTGGCAAAACACAGGCGTGTGCCTCTCCATTGCAGTACTGGGTATACTGGTTCAAATATTTGAAGGCACTTAATTCCTTTCCTTCTTAGACAGTGTCTGTGGTCTTAGAGGTAGATTTGAGATTAAAAGATCTTTGTGTATTTGTCATTAGTAGTAGGAACGACTGCATTCCTACTACGGAAGATGTATGTGTGCCTTAATTTCTTTTAGCGTAACCTCAGAAATGACAATCAGTATAAAGCCACCTTAAAATCCATCTCATCACAATGGCTTTTAACTGGAAGGGGGAGTTCCTCTTTCTTAGGATGGCAACATTCTCATTGGAGCATGCTGCAGAAACCTATTTATGATAATATCTTGTGGTTTCCAAATAGTTGTAGGGAAGGGAATTTTTGGTCACTTATGCAATTTACAGAATTGAGGTCAAGGGAAGATGCTGGGATAGTTCTGACTGAAGCCATGAAGACAGAGGCATGAGTAATCCTCCAGATCTCTAAGCTCATTTTCTATGTCCCAGTGTCTGTGAGTCACAGGCTTTGAAAACCTAAAGAGGGCCTCAAGTTTCAGAGTCTCGCTGTAAACATTAGTTCTTGGGGCCATGTGATATTCGAGAGTAATCTAATCCTGGTGGGTGGTGGGTCGTGTAGAATGACCAGGGCTTTCTGTGAAGACTAGATGGTAAAGCCCTCCATTGTTAGCATGACATACCATAGCCTTCCACCCACTCTCGAGTTCCGTTCCTCCATCATGCTGGAAGGAAACCATTGCACGGTTGAATCTATATCAGTGTTCTTAGCTGGCATTGGAGATGCACTGGCTTTGTTCCATGGACTTCTCATGACTAATAAAAAAATGTATCGACTTTATCAATCCAATTACTTATGAACAAAGGCTGACAATTGTATGGTACAAAATGAAAATCAGTGACGTCAACGGTGGAACTCGACGATTCCCTAGAGGAATGTACCAAACTAGCAGTTGTGTTTATTCTTTCTGCTGTTAATCTTGTCCAAGGGATTAGCCATAGCACCTAACCATTCCAGCACATTGTTACTTGTGGTAAAATTACTTAATTATAAAATAGTCCTAATTTCACTACGATTTCTGGGTGTGTCTGGAGATCCTCTTTTAGACAAAATCTCATCTATTCCAGGCCAACCTTAAACTAGCTAAGTATCCAAGGATGAGCCTGAGTTTCCAACCCTTCCACCTCTACCTCCATACTCCAGAGCACAATGATGGTCGGCCTTACCACCACGGCCAGTTGATGCGGTGCTAGGAGGGCAACCCAGAAGCTCATGCATGAGAGACAAGAACTATACATCTGAGCTACATCCCCAGTCACAGGGACTCGTTTAATAGAACCATATTTCTAGTCTCCATGAGCAAGGGTGTGGTGATTTAAGTGAAAAATGTCCTCTGTAGATTTGAATAGTTGGTTCCCAGTTGGTTGGACTCTTTGGGGAAGTTATGAGGAAGTACATGCTAGAGGGAGGAAGTACGTCACTAGGGGTGGACTTTGAGGGCGTAGACTTGGCCCACTTCCAGTTTGCTCTCTTACTTCTGCTTGGTGATTGCGTTTGAAGAGGTGACCTCTCAACTTGCTGCTCTGGTTGGCCTTCCCCACCATTATGGCTTCTCTTCTGAGACTGTAAACCGAAACAAACAAAAGTTGCTTTTGGTCATGGTCTCTCATCACAGCATCAGAAATGGAGCTACTACACCGGGAATATGAAACTAACTAACACTCTTAAAAGATGCCAAGACTCTACTACTTTGGGTACTAAATACCACATCAAGTCTAAAATGAGTTTTTACCCTGTAGATATCTTACGCCCAATTCTGGAAGAAAGAGTTCAATTTTCAGTTTTATTAACAGGGTTTTGAACAAAATGGAAAATGTCTGCCGCTGCTATAGAGAGAGCTTCATGCATTGCATGGAGCTGAAATTCGCTGGCACCCTCTGAATGAATTTGTCTAGTCTGAGCTCTGTAAGCATCTTTTATCAAGTCCACGATACTTTACTCCGTTGCTTGTGCTCTAACCGAGGTTATTCGTCAGTCTTCATTTTACTCCTCCCTTTCTAAGGTTGAACCAGGTCAGGGTCAGGTGACTCCCAGGCCATCGCGAAGGAGGTCCTGCTGGCACTTCCATCCATCCTCATGCTAGCAGAAACTGTTCCTTCTGCATAATCTACCTTATCCCTTGAAAGCCACATGGTTTTGTTTCTGCCTTTTCTGGAATATGTAGAGCATAATTGAATCTCTCTTCATGGCCTCTGGGTGGTCGCTAAAGCATCAATTTCTTAGAGGATTTTTGAGATATTTAAGGCTATTTGCTTGCCTCCTAAATGGTCCCAGGCTCCCGTATTTGATGAGTTTTTATATCTTTTTTTAATAGTATTTCTTTCCCAGTTGTTGCTCTCACGCTGTTACCTTGTCACAATGCCTGGCGAATGGTAGGTGCTCATTAAATATTTGTTAAATGAATAAATGATCCTCACTTTTCACTGGGAATACAGCATCTCTGGCAGTGAGCATTTCCCCTGTCTGTTTCCAGATGCCCACTTCTAATTTTTTAGGCTTTGCAGGATGGAGAGCCGTACATGATAATATCAAGATTGTGTGCTATATGAATGAGGACTTTATTGCCCCAGGGAGGAAGCAGCCAGCACTGGTTTTTATAATGCTGATCTCTGTGACATCTGTTTTGACTACTAAGAAGTTGATTTAGAGCTTGTTTCAGCCTTTGAAACGATCTGGGCTTGCAGTCCACGCCTTTGTGATGTAGTTGAATTCAAAATAAGTAAAGTATTTTCGCATTTAGTTCTCCTTCAAATGGTCATTAAAACACCTAGGAGGACAGCCTGAAGCCTGCTACATACAGATTGCTAAGCCATTACTGTGTTCCTGCTCACTTTAATTAGATTTCTTTTATTTTTTTTTAAAGCTGTCCAGGGAGAAATGTGTCCCCAGCGAACATAATGTCCATTATGTAAAACCTAAGTGCATCTGAGGATTTAGAAAGTATAAAATTTATACTCAGGGCCCTGTTTAGTCAACATGATAAGATTGAAGATCAATTATGGGGTGGGGAGGAGAACCACTTGAGAACATAAAGATGATCAGAGTAGGCTTGGTTTTATTTGGGTTTATTATTATTATCATCATTTTATTATTATTATTATTATTATTATTATCATTTTCTTCTTCCTGCCTGACGGTTGACAGATTGTTTTCCTGATTTTCAATTGTGTTTTTAGAGCTGCTGGAGAGGGACGCTTCTGCCCCCTTCCTTGGGCCTTAGCTCCAAGTGTTGGGAGGACAAGGGAATTTCTCATTAGTGACATGTAGTGACACTTCACTTTATTGTGCATGGACGATTTTCTGACAGAGATAGATGATATGGTTGGACTTTCCAAGAAAATGTTGTTTGTCTTTGAATGGGGAAGCCAGGGCCCAATTGTTCCAGTTTACAAACAGGCCAGGGATGTGCCACCCATCACAAACCAACACAGAAGCTGGACCTTCTGGACGGGAGATGCTACCTGGTTGGTTCTTGTATTTGTTTGCTTGCTCACTTGTTCGTTCGGATGCGTAAGGTTACAGGCAACTGTATGCATTAATAATATCATGTCTTCACTTTTCTTAAGTAGTGCTATCAGTCTTTAGAAAAAACACTTCATTAGTTTGAATATTTGGATATGAGATTTTTATTCTTGGCAACAGGAGGGTGAAAAAGGCAAAATGGTTTCTTCCGTTTTTTTCCAAGCTCCAGCAGTTGCTCAATTTGATCCCTCAGAATAACTTGCTGGTGTCCAGGACAAGGACACATTCCCACTAGGGGCGGCTGTGTGTGTGTTCCTTTCTTGTTCCCCATTCCCCATCTCAGTAATGTTTGGCTCACGACAAATCCTGCTACTATGCTACTAATTCCCAGTTCCTGCCCTGGAGGATCCAGGACAGGAATGCGCACAGTGGGAGCTGAGCCCTAAGGGTCGATTCTGTCCTTCAAGCTACATGGTCCTGTGGTCTGAGCCCAGCCATCCAGAATCTCTGAGGACTATTCATTAGAACTAGGAGATGAGGCAGCTCAGACTGTGAGTCACCATGGCACCAAGATGTGAGAACAGAAACAGCTGCAGGCATTTTAGCTGCTGTGAGCAAAGATACACTACAGATACAATGAGCCCAAAAAAGGGACACTTTAGAGACTGTCAGAGAAAAGCCCAGGCCAGCACCATTCCCCTACCTTAGCTCATAAGGTTGCCTGGTTTCTGTTTTGTCCAGGTCATAAATAATCCTTTCTTATTCATGCTTGTTGGGTTTTTGTATTAGTTTCAATCAAAAGATCCTCAAGAAGCCATGTTTAATTCAGTCCCGCTGTAGTATGAGAAAGCCTCAAGTGAATCCGGTTCTGGCAGACTCTCTAGTTGGTGCTGTGCTGGGAAATAACTCTGAGAGCATGAATGGGGACTGGCGTGTGGCATGCAGGGATGGATGTGACTTCCGCATAGTAGATAGTCTCACCGTGCCAATCTCAATAAACCACTGGGACACTGAATCTGTTCAGTAGAAGGCACAGTGACAGTTGGACCCCACACACTCATACTAGCCTAGGCCAGCACACCACCGTATCTGGGCCAAGGCTGCTGTTTCATACTCAGCTACAGTATGATCCCAAAGAGTTCACCATCCTTCCCAGGATCACAACAATATATCCAAACTGGCAATGCCTGGCTCCTGACACCCAGGTTTAACTAAGCTGATGATCCGATATCCATAAACTCACATCTGTGGCTTCTGGTGTCACTCCATTTCTCTGCAACAGGGGGTCTGTGAGACTGAGGAGATGTTTCTCTCAAAAATAAATAAAAAATAAAATAAAATAAGCCACTTGTCCCCTAACCAGAAGGACTTTAGTTTGGATCTGTAGATTTCACATAAAAGCAAGGCATGGCGATTCATATCTACAGTTTCTGCACTAGGGAAGTAGAGGTAGATAGATTCCTGGAGCTCAGTGGTCAGCCTGTCTAGCTGAATTGATGAGTTTTAGATTCAGGGAGAAGAAGCTCTGTCTCAAAAGTTAGATGAAAAGCAATTGAGAGACATCCACAATTAAACACTGGCCAAATACACACATACACTTGCACATGCAGAGACATACACACATAAACAGGTGCATGCATTCTACACACATAGACAGGCACACATACATACATACACACACACAGGAACACAGGCACACACACCTGTGTGCGTGCACACACAAACACACACACACACACACACACACACACAAGCATGTACACAGGCAAAGGGCCTGTAGTTCTCTGCTTAAGATCAGAAACCTATCCTTGTTTTCAAAAAGTTCACATCTCAGATTCTTCTTCCTAGTTGACTAAGAATTCCAGTCTCACTGGAAGTGGTCCCTGCGAATTAACTGTGTATATACCAATCACTTTATGTATGTTAGCTCCACAGATGCTGCAGGAAAAAGAGCTGTCCTTTCCACTGCATATTAGAGTGAGCAAAGATTCAGAAACACAGACACCTTTGCCAAGGTCATGTCTCACATCTTAAAGGGGTGGAGCGAGAACAAGAATGTGACCCAGGTGTGCCTTGCTGGAAACAACACTTAGACCACCTCACCCTCCCTATGTCCACTATACCTATGGGATTTTTCTGTAATTTAGGAGGCACCTCTGGGAAACAAATCATGTCGAGTAAAGGTGCTCGAGGAAACAGGCATTTGAGGAATAGATAGATAATAGCATCCATGATTCTGTGACTTTCTGGTGTTTATTTCCACTGATCCCAGACCCCTCATCTTGTCATTGAGACACGCTAGGGATGACTTGATACTGAGACAAGAGCCTTCGTATCTTGTTTGGGAGGCTGTTTTTCAAAACACCTCAAGAAATATTCAGCTGCTTCAAGAAGCAATTGTGAGCAATCAGTAGTTTGAAACATTTAAAGCAGGCGAAGGGGTTGCGTATGTTAAATAAGTATCAATGAGAATTAATAGCAACCTGGGTGATTAAAGGCTGCTTGCATCCTTCCTGGGCCCAATATATACCAGTTTTCTATGACTCCCATAGATTGTCAACAAGCTCTCTCTACATTGTTCGGAGGGACTCTGCCATTTTCCTGTGGTCTCATTTATTTGAGTGGTACGTGACTGTTCCCTTAAGAACACAGAAGCAATTAAATACTGCAATTTGACCCACTGCCCTCTTTGGTAAACAGAAAATTCTGCAGAGGTGTGGGTTGGGGGATTGGGAGGGGAGTGACTGCTCATGTTTCCACTCTCTTGCCCCCCCCTCCATTATCTCTTCCTCTCTACATGGAACACACCCAGGTTTACCCTTCAGAGTTGGTGAGACACTTCCTCGCTGTGTTTCTGGGGAAGAGACACTGGGATCTTTCGATGAACACTGAGAATGCCAGGCAAAAAGGATCTTTAAATATCTGAGAGTAGATGTTTAGAGCGAGGTAGACCAATCACCTGTGCATTTGGTTCTTTTCGGAGTCCTGTGGAAAAATTGAGTGTCTACACATGAACTGATAAATACTAAGAACAAGCAAGTAGTTACTTTGGAAGTTCCGCCTGCAGTCAGATTTGCTTTCTTGGCACACAAGTTGGCATAGCATCTGTAATAATAGATCTTCCCCATTGGTTCCCATGCTGAGTTCTTAAAATTTTCACAGTCCGAGGGATACCCAGGAACATTTGATATCTCAAGAATCCAAATGGAAGTACTGCTCTGTTCCATGCAGACTAAAGCTCAACATTCTTTGCTTGTGTGTTTGTGCATATGCGTGGGCATCGGTGTGTTCATTTGCACATATGTGTGGAGGCCCTCGCTCAATTTTGAGTGTCTGCCTCAATCTTTCCCCACGTTACTTTTTGAAACAGGATCTCTCACCAAACCTGACACTCGCCTATTCAGCCAGACAGACCAGGACCTGCCTGTCTCGAGCCACCCCAGTGCTGGGGTTGCAGTTCCTTGTCACAGCTCCTGGTTTTACATGGGCAAATGGGATCCAAACTTAGCTCCTGGTGTGTATACATCAATCACTTTATCCACTGAGCCATATTCCCAATCCAATTTGTCAGCTTTCTTTAAGATAGAAAATCATAAACTTACTTCTGTGTTAATATAGAGGAATAATCAATTGATATTGTGTTGATTTTTACAGACAAAAGCTTTCATTACTAAAATACTTAGCCATCTAGCTTTAAAAATGGATTAGATGTGAGCAGTAGTTATCAAGGTAGGGCTAAGAGCAGGTCTTACCAGTTCAACAGTGTCTCACTGTCCATATGTCGGGAACCAAAAAACACAAGACATTCCAGATTTCCTGTTTGGGCAAAACAACTCACAAATCCTGTATCGCTCAGTTCTTTGGGCTGAGGTACATAAGGTATTGGTAACAAATCCTCCCAGATCCAAGAAAATGATGCCATCATTGCAGAACTTTAAAATGCTTCACTAATGAGTGTGTCAGATTAGCTTCCAGAACCCAGCATGAGTGGGGATTCAGAGAGAAACCCTGGAGCTTTGGGGAATGGGCGCATTAGGAGTCCCTGACATGAATCCTGTGCGGGCAACTAGGAGTGTGTGCCAGTGTGTGTTGGGGGGGTGATACCCCAGGGGGACCAGGAAGGATTTATTTCTCTCTATAGGAAGGCTTGAAAGCTAGAAGCTGTTAACAGGAAACTGCCACTGTATGCAGCTAGGAGGAGAAGTCTGGTTTCCTCAGTAGCAGTCTCTTAGACCTGCCCACAGATGAGCATAAGTCTCCCTCTTGGATGGCAGAAAAAATGAAGCTGAGTTTATGAGATTTGCCCAAGGCCATCGACGCAGTCTATATCACAAGGGGGACTGGCATTCAGATCTTTCTCCCTTCCAAAAAGACAAGCCCTGTCTCTCTCGATCATGTCCTATTTTTAAGTTCATTAGTTAACCTCTGGGTACAGAGCCGGTTTCCAGAGTCAGTCCGTCAAAGCGTTTTAAATGGACGAGCCTAAAGTGATCATCGTTTCGTTGCCCGGCTCGTCCTCTGAGCCCCGGCACTGGTTCTGCGCTTCATACAGGGACAGGCTGCTCATCAACAAGTTTCCCTGGGAGGTGGGAAGCATCCTTCCTGTGATCAGAACATGCCTGTCACATAGCGCCGGCGGCTACCGAGCAGCGCCTGCTCACAAGAGCCACCGGCCCAGCCGGGGAGCCCCAAATCTGTCTTCTGGCAGAGGCTTAACCGTTTGTCTGCTGCTTCAGAGGGTCCATGCTGATACTTCCCAGGAAGAGAGACCCCAGCTGGGAAGCTGCCAGTTGCAGGCAATCTTCTCCTTCATTTCAACTCAACAAGGATTTAATGTGCTCCTGCTGAGGGTCCGGTCCTGAGGGGTATGCGGCCCTCTAGGGGTCTCCCACCACGCTGAGGAGTCCAGACATACGAGCAGGAGGCAGCCAGATGATGCACCAGGCTCTCCATAATTAAGAGCTCTACAGTTGGGGCTGCAGGGATTCGGGACTCGTTCTCAGGTCTTGATGTAATGCCGTCCCTGAAATCATACCACTGGCCGTTTTCAAAGACCCAAAGACCCCCCCACCCCTGCCCTATTGGGATTCTTTAAATCCCTTTAGGACACGAAGAATAAGACAAGGGTTATATTGTACTTCTGTCAGTTGGGGTGGAACACCCCGTAGTCAGTCGGTTGTTCTCTGCAGTTTGACCGGCTGTAGATTTCTGTAATGGCTGCCATCTGCTGCGAAAAGCTTATTTGATGAGGGGTGAGAGCTGCATTTTTCTGTGGGTTTAGGGACAGATTTAGGATGCAGTTAGTGTATGCCAGTGTAGAAAGGTGACAGTAGCATTTTCTTCTCTGGGATTCAGGCCCCCACAGCTACAGGGAGAAGGCTCAGCTACAGGGCCAGGCATGATTGCCCTCCTGTTGAACAGACCCTAAATCCAATTGGACAGCTGTGGGTTGCCCCTTGGATAGAAGAACCACTATTGCACCGTTAGGGATATCTCGGCATACTGGTTATTGTTGTGGTTTGTAGGCTTACGGCTGGGTAAGCCTATTGACTGGTTTTCCTCCTTGGTAGTTTGTATAGCACCTTCGGGTTCTATGAGAACTAGTCCTGGGGGATGAGGCTTCCAAGTCAGTCAGAGTTCAATTCTGCTAAGTCTTTGTCTGAAGTGGGTGGTGTCTTCAGCAGAAGGCTCTAAGCTTCAAGTACTGGGAGGCAAGCAAGAACAGCAGCCATCGAAGGACCTCTTGGAGTTTCCAGACCACCAACTCAAGGGAAGTTTCCCATGTATGGAATTAGGGTTTTTGTTAGATAGTCTGTGGTTCTTGGGGCAGCATTATCCCCCAAGTAACATCACTACATTTAAATTATGCACACAGGTGCACTCAAAGACTCACGCACACACACACACACACACACACACACACACACACACGCATGCATGTGCAGTCATGTATTTTCAGTCAACATATAACAATGCTTCTCAATAGCTTTTTCAACCATCCTTGGTGTTTTTTATCTCCCCCTCCACCTCAGTAATGCTCTCCCTCCCAGTTATAGCCCCCCCCCCCATTTTTCCCATTCCTCCTTCCGAGCACCTGTGTCCCACTACCCTCCTCTCTGAAGAGCCCTGTTCCCTGCCATTGCCATGGTTCCTCTTTACTTTCCTTGTTTCCGCTGTCACTCAGGGAGCCTCAGAGGGAGGGGTGGAAAGATTGTAAGAGCCAGTGGAACGGTGTCTTCTGTAGATGACAGGGTGAGGCATCTGTAAAACCTGAGCAATACGGTTGCCTAAACAGGACCGCACAGGGACAATACCAACCGACAGGCCAGCGTGGATGGGAAAGCTCTCACAAGGCCCCACCCCTAGATTGAGAGCTACATACAATCAATGGCTGTTGAGAGAAGGAAAATCAATCCGTATCCAGGGACAAGGACCCTGGTAGGTAATCTAACCCTAAGTGACCAGTTCCCCGCTCGTGTACTGTGAGCAACGTAACTGAACACAGCAGGTTGTGTTTAGATATACATATGGATGTGTGTGCCTGTGTGTGTGTCTGTGTGTGTGTTTAACAATGATAAAGAAGCCATGAATTTAAGAGGGAGTGGCGGAGACGTGGGAGGAATTAGAGGGGTAGAAATTATGGAAATGTAGCATTCATTCTGAAATTCTCCATTAAAAAAAAATAACATAAGAGCTAAGGAGATGGCTTAATTAGTAAAGTCTGCCCCCCCGAACCATGAGGACATTAGGCCTATCCTAGAACACACATATCTCAGAGCTTATAGCTCTCTGAAGCTCACAGACCAGCCAGACCAGGCCACTTTGTCCAGGCCAGGAAGAGACCATGTCTCAAAAACAAATGTGGCCTACTCCTGAAAAACAATAGCCACACAGCTGAGCTCCATGTGTGTATATATGTATGTCCTCACACGTGTACAAACATATACAGAGAGAGATATAAGGCAAAATCAGGCCTGTGTTGAAGGGAATGGAGCTGCCTCTGATCATAGTACTATTTTCTATACAATTCCACAGGCAACAAAACTGATCCACATCTGAGCTCAAAGGGAAGATGCATTTGGCCCACGGGCTGCCACTGGAAGCCTACTGCTCCCTCCGTTCCCTATCCCTGTTTCTTACACTGCTGTGTTGCTGTTTTCCTAGCGCTCATAGAGCATCGCCAGGGTTCCTGGTGCCCCACAGTTACGAAGTGCCTGGGTACCGTGAGTTCATAACTCAGAAGACAGATTGCCGGGCCTCACCGCTTCGTATCTGGCGGTGCAATGGCGTGGTAGAGATTCCTGGCTGTTTGAAATTCTGACTTTGCAATGGTCTGAATGTAGCAGGAGAGATTGTTGTAACAGAAAACAGTGCTTCTGCCTTGAGTTTCCGTGCTCCGGTAGGAAAGCTTTCACAGACGCCCGACAGCCTCTCTCTTCCCAGGGGACAGACATCATCAGTTGGCGGGCTTGTATTTAAAAGACTTAGCATAAGTCTAATTAAGTAATTCTTAGTAAATATTTAGTCGTACTTCTATGCCTCTTGCACTACTAACTCCCGTGAAGGACTGACAGTCTAGAGTTTTCCTCATGGTAGCCTCCGGGTCTTAAGGAGATTTGACACGGAGCAAGCACTCAATAAACGTTTGTTAAAGAGATCAAATCACTTCTTAGGAAGGTGGCAATAACATTCCATAAGTTCAGCAGCTCGAACACCTGGAAACTGCCTCCTGACAGGGTGGAGGCTGGAAGCCCACAGTCAAGGTTTTGGCAGGGTTGAGTTCTCCATAGTCCTCTCCCCACAGTTCGCAGAGGGCTCTCTTCTTCACGCGTCTTCATGTGGCCTTTCCTTTGTGTTTCTACTTCCTTAGGACCTCTCGCTTTGGATTAAAATGTCCTGTTATTTTAAGGGTGTCACCCTAGGTCCTCATTTTAATTTGACCCTTCCTAAAGACCCTCTCACTAAATATGTTCACATTCCGACACGCTGGGGTTAAAGGGGATGCTGTTGTTCAGTAGGGAGGGATGCTGGAACAGGTTCATAGCGCAGTAGAGATAGGTGAAGATGAGCAGCATTAGCGTGGGTTAAGATGACCCTCTGCAACGGCGGCTCTCTCCATCTGAGCGGGAAAAGACAGGTGGCTTCCCAGTGGCCAGAATAGTGTAGTGGCTTTGGCTAGTCATTAATCAGCTCTATACCTCTGTTCCTGTTTGAGGGATTCGGGGTCTTTCATTTAAAGGATGAAGGGCGTTGCACTATGGAGTCACTAAGTCCTGTGCAAATCGGACCAGAATGAAACGATCCTCTGGCTTCTCTGTTTGACTAAGAGAATTACCCTCGTTCCCACAAGGCTAGTCAGGGCAAAGTGAGAGCCCAGACAGTCTACCTGTCTACCTCAGTGGAATTCTAGTCTCAGGTAAGCCAGAGTCCCAGTGAATCCCAATTCCCTACCTTCTGAAGCAATTAGCTTTCTGAAGGAGGAAGTGTTTGGGATTCCCAATCTTGCTCACTGGGACATTTTTTTTATGTGTGTTCCCAGTGACACGTTATACTCAAAGGTTCCTGGGTAGAAACTTGGTCCCTAGTGTGGAGATCGTTATAGAGACCACAGGGAGGTCCGTGGGTCACTGGGGATGCACCTGGAAAGGAATGTCTATCTCCTGGAGCGAGTTTTCATGACAGAACTGCTTTCAAAGCCTGAGAATGCTCCAGCATCTCCCTCTGGCCTCCCGTTGGAACAAGATGGCACACTCATCTACTCATGCATTCCTATCATGGTCCTCAGCAGAAGCCAGATCCACGAGGCATTCAGTCTCAGCCTCTCAGCTTCTAAAACGGCAAGCTAAATGACTTTTCATTTAGAAAAGTTAACCGGCCTCGGGTATTTCATAACAGTAATGAAAAATAGACTCATACGGGAATATAGTAGTCAAGGCAGCCGTGAAACCACCAATCACTTAACCTTTATTGCCCCCACCAACCTGCTCCAGTGCTCAGTGTATAGAGCTGGGGCAGCTTCAAAAAGACAACGCCTCATTCTTTTCCGGTAGCATTTCTTATTCCCTTCCATCTCAAGCATCGAGTCAAGACATTATCGTGAATGTCGAATGAACACAGTAGAAACAAGTGGCGTGGCCTCCCCATGCTCAGCACACCCTCCCGGTAATGTGTAATAACTAATTATTGACAGCCCTTTCCTCCCCCTTGTTATCTTCTGGAAATAGTTGTTTCTCCGTGTTAAGAGTGCGCTACAGATGTTACTAAAATAAAATTCTTGGGATAATTAGCAGATGCGGGGCTTTCTGGGATGTTTCATTAGTGAGTTGTGCTGGTCTAGAAGTCTGCCAGCTTGCTCACTGTGCTGAAGCAGAGCTGTAGCGCGGGCGCTTTGTTCGGATTTGCATATGTTCTTCCCATTTCCCATTTACCACCCCTCGGCCCAAGAAATCAGCTCTCAGAATCGACAATGACTTTGCAAATCTGTATGTCTTTGCCTTTCCAGTTACTGCCTTCTCTTCATTTACCCAGTCACATCGGGTTATGGAAACACAAATGCAGAAACTTGCCCAAATAATTGTGATCTCAGAAATCCAAGACCCATTTGCATTTCAGCCTAAGACAGCAAGCAGCCGCGGAAATACGCTGAACAGAACTTGGGAAGCCCCGCACATCCGCGGCTGATAGAATGCTTCTCCTGTCTGCTCCTGGATTGTGCAGTCAATTGACATTTTGTTGACTCTACTTCTCTTCAATCTCCCCTTCTATATAACTTCAATTCTCCTTCTGCTAGCATTTCCCATTGCTATTCCCAGTGGCTTTGTACCTCTGCTCAGCCGGTCTTTGAGAAACAATGCCATTCCTCTCTCTTGGTTCTTTTCTATCCCACACCCTATTTGATCTCTATCTTACCTGTGCAAACACAATGGGGAGAAGAACAACCCTTTAGCCTCAGTTACTGGGTATAGGAACCCATGAAAAGACCCGATACACTTCGACCACAAGTTGGCCCTCTGTGCTTTATTGTGAATCACTGAGGTTAGAGATAATCATTATTCTATCTTACAAAAAAAATAAAATGCATTCTTAACCTACTTTGGTTTTTGTTTATTTGTTTCCCTCTTGGTGATCCCTATGTCCCTCTTTGACTCCATGAACTCCTATAGTACCTCTCCCCATTTGGCTCTAACCACTGAGACTTTTCAGCCAAATGTGCCGTTCTTGCATCGCATTGGAGAGCATCCGTGCTCGCTGCTTCCACTTCGGTGCTCCCTCTTTCCCTGTGGCAGAAACGATGAAGTGAGTCTCCTGAATCTCCTGAACTGGGGGATGGCTCACAAGTTCCCTCTTCAAAGAAGCCACCCATGGAGTTCAAACGAACTCAGCACCTCTGCCAGTCACTCTTTCCTACAGTTACCATCTTCCTTTTTTTCCCTGAAACGTCTTTAAACCTTCTTCCTGTCAAAAGGAAGACTCTCGGGGCTGGGATCATATGTTTCAGGCCCACTTCAGTGTTTTCAACTGAGACTGAGCCTGTTAGATTAAATATTTAAAAACTGTCTTTACTGAGGAGCTGGAGAAATGGTTCAGGGGTTAGGAGCAACTACTGCTCTTGCAGAGGACTGGAGTTCCATTCCAGCACCCATGTCAGGCGATTCACAAGCACTTGTAACTTCAGCTCCAGGGGATCTGGCACCCTCTTCTGGCCTCTGTGGGCAAAAGCACCCATATGCACACACACACACACACACACACACACACACACACACACACACACACTGGCATCCACATAATTTAAAAAACAAGCATTTTTAATAACTTTACCAAATGATTGTTCAGGAGAATGGAGGTAAGGCAGATGGATGAAGAAGGGACACGCAATTATTGATCCCCCAAAAGGAACGCTTGCAAAAATCACCAGCTTGCTTCAGGTTTTCACACTGACGCTTATTGTTCTTTGGGGATAATGAATCCTCTCTGGGAAGTGGTGGTGTGTCAGCCCACATACATTACTCAAAGGACACGTGGATTTCAATTTCCAGGGGTCAGGACATCTGATCAGCATCTTTCCCTCCTTTCTAGATGAACCTTCAATGGAACATTTTGAAAAGATAAGCATTACTTTAGGTACGGCCAGTAGCTAGAGCTCCTCAGTTCCTTAGTCAATGCGTGGCCCATATTCTTGTCTCATGAGAAGGGAAAAAAATGAAGAAACTCACTTGACTACTTGTCTCCGTCTCCAGTCTCTCATTCTTATATGTCAGAAAGCAGTTCTGTCATGTTTAAAGTGAGATGAAGCAAGCGCTCATTCATTTGGTGGCTGTGATTATTTTAACAACCTGCGCTAAGTCTGTGAATGAGCAGGGCCCTAGCTTTCATGCAGACTGGAGATGCATTCACTGTCTCTGTTGGATGAGAACACAGCGAGCGGTGATCACCCTTAGAGGACCCAGATCCAAGCACTCATCCCAGCAGACCCTCTGGTGCTCCATGACAGTCCTCTATTCGGGTCTTTAAGATTGTCACCATAAGAAGTGAGCAAAAGTGGATATTTAAATTCGTCTACCATAGGCCACTCTTTTCTTCAGTAGCTATGTTCTAACCTCCACAGTCTAGAGACACTGGACAAAGGGACAGCTCATGCCCCCGGAAGTATGCAGTGAGGGCCTTGAGATTTTTACCATGTGAGTCAGAATGGCATGCAAGTTAAAACTTAGACTTGATTATTTAGAGAACTTTCTGTTTAACTTTTCAGGCCCTATCTAACCAGAGAAAATAAAGCCGAAGGTAGAGGTGGTTTCGCAGGAACCCCCAAAATTTGTATTTGGGGCTTAGAACTTGCTAACAAAGCATCACTAGAGTTCATTATCGTTTCAGTTTCACCCCACTTTACTTCCGATTTTTCTATTTCATTCCTCCTTTCCAACCAAGCCGTCTGCCTCAGTATCCTCTTGGCCACGGTTTTTATGCCTGTGGTGCCAGTCATAGAGTTTAGACTCAACATCTTACAAGCGATGTAGCCCACAGTATCAGAAGAAAGTTCCAACTCATAGACTAAAATCAGAGAGCTAGTCCTAAAATGACTTTTTCTTGAATTTTAAGGTTCTTTACTCAGTGAGTGACCATTTGTGCTTGCTGTGTCTGTTTCCCATGCAACTAGCCACACCGGGACCCTGTTACGGCTTTCAAATCAAGTACAGTTTAGGGAGCGGCTTGTTGAGTGACTTGGAGAGGAAGAACCAGGCGAGAAGAGAAGAAGGTAGCCACAGGCTACAGGACTTGGTCTTTATAAAACCAAGCATTGGTTCTGTTTCTTTACATACCTAGTCTGGGTCGTGGGGATGTCACACATATACACACATGCGCACGCACACACGTGCATGCACGCGTTCACTCACACACACATCCATTCAAAGTCGCCCTATCTTGAGTAATCCAAATCTTTGCATTTGTCTCAATAGAAAGAGAATCAGGCACACAGCCACAGGAGTTTAGGCTCAGCGGAAGGTGTAGGAACACACTTGCAGGGGGCTAGCTAGGGCTGGGGTTTAAAAGTCCAATCATTGTGGACTAATGGTGCCTCGGTGGTAGTTCCAATATGCCAGTTAATGCATAATGTTGCCCTGCTTGAGACCTGATCAAAAAGCTTTAAAGCTGTTCCGCCCCTATGGTTTGAGAAGGAAAACATGGGGACAGAGGGCTTCCAATGGAGGGGCCATGTGGATAGGCCAAGGGACGGGGCAGAAACACGTTAGAAAAAGAGACACCTAGTGTCTGGAACCCTCCACATTATAGAGAAACTTGTGATTCAGAAGTGATGTCGAAGGTGACTGGGAATCGACAAAGGGGCTAGCAGGAAATAAATACGTAAAATGAAGCAGTCTTTTCTTTCGCTTCTCCGTGTTTGAAAACCTTCCCATTAAAAGGAGACAATATGCAACCTAAGCGTGGATCAACCTCATTAGGAAGAAACTGTCTGAAATAAACCTCAAAGAGAAAGAAAAAAAAAGCTGTCATTTTCTTTAAGGACACTATTATGTTCTTATTGACAAGACAAAAGAGTAATAAAGTTACATCAGAGCAACCCTAAGCCTTAGAGTTTGGTTGGAGGGAAATAGAGACGCATTTACTATTACGGTGAGGAAGAAAGGCGAGGGATCTTTGACTACGCCTCTAGTGAAGTAATGACGACCTTGACCCACAGTGAGAGCATTCTTGAGTCAGTTCCAGGGGCAATGTCCTTACCTCATTGATACAATCCAGGAATTTAAACACTGGAAGTGTGCTTGAATGAGCCTTGTGCTGCCGTCAGTCCTTTGATAACTGGAGGGGCATGTGTCTACAGCTCTTAAGTGACTTGCCCACGCTCGCTCAGCTTCCGAATTTCAAGGTTAAATTCTAGAAATCAGCAAGAACCAGACCTTATTTTTCTCCCGAGATGCAATCTGCTTTTAGAGTGATTAGGAAATCAGCATACTAGAATCAGATTCTCGGTGATTATTCTGAACGCCAGCTAGGACAGCCGTGGGGATTCTAACTGCACCCTGTTGAGTGCTCAGGAAAACAGGGTCCCCTATTCCTCTTCCCTATCTGGCTCAGACATTAGCAGTCACAGAAAATGTCTCCCGGGACCACCATTCTTTGTCTCCTCTCTTCCTATTGACAATCAACACCTTGTCCTCAGACACTGCCCTTGTCGAAAGAGGAACAATGCTTCTCTACCCTGTGTCACATGAAGAATGGCGCAAAAAAGAGCCTCCTAGCCATCTGTGACTTATAGGACTCTGCAGAGACAAAGCAGAAAAAGTCAGACACCTTGGAAGTGACAAGCTTTCCCCTATAAAATATAGTAGGAGTTCAGAAAAGGGAAAACGCAATAATTTTTTTAAGTACTTTGGGCCATTTCCCTTCTGGAGGAGTCCAGACACGTTTTTATTTGGAAAGGTGCATTGTGACATTTTATATCATTCCCTCCACCTATTAATAGCTCTGAGTGCCCCCCGGTACTCATTTCAGGACACCCTTGGAGAAGGGAGACTTCTGCCAGCCGCTCTGCAGCTGACAGCTTCCTGGGAGCAGCGGGTTTTAATTGATGTGTTGTGGGCATTGGATTCCCTCTCTCTTCAAAAGTGCGATGGGTTTAGTATCCTCCCAGATTTGGTATCCTCCATTAGATTTTAACACGTCAATGATCCCCCTTTTATTGGAACTTTGGTGTTGTGGCTGACTGGGGGTCCCCAGGTTTCTTTGTGCCTCCATGTGTCACTGGATACCAAGTGCCAACTTCGCCTCTCTTTGTGTCTAAGCTTCCTAGAAAGGATGTAACAAACAAGCCTCCGGTATAGATTCTCAACGTAAGAGCTCATTGGATGAATTTGTAGCAAACTTGCTCTCTGCTAGTTAAGAATCACAGTGACAGCCATATGGGAAAGCAGACTATACGGTGTGACACAAGACACCAGTCTCTCACCTTGATGTGATGATCCCAGTGGAAGCTCATGACCTAGCCCTAGGGACCAGCATTATCCTATAGCATTATGGGATGTATCATCCCTTATAATACTGGGATGGTGCCAAACCTACAGAGGCAACAGGACATGGCTAAGAGCCTCTGAGTATTCTGGCTGTGCCATCACTGCCCCAAGAAGCCAACCCCTGGGGGCAGGCTGCCAAGGAGAGTTCCATTACAGGCCTTCACACCCTCCTCATAGGGTCAAGTCCAGGGGTGTTTCTTGCTACCAGATTCCCCTTGGCATACTAATGAACCTTTGAAAAGTGGTTTTGTAAGATACAAGTGACAAGGATACCTTTCTATGAGTTTATTAAGTAACCGTCAGCATCTTTCCAACTGTAAGAGCATGCCCGTCATCCAGATAGTGCCTGCTACCATTTGCTGATAATCCCTGCTGTCTGAGGCCACCGCTAATCAGGTTTGCTTGTCTCTGTAAGTGTATTTTTTTCTTGAACATTTTTGTCAATGGAATTATTAGAATACTCAACGTGATATTTTGGAGGTTCATCTGCCTCATTACACAAGCCACTCCGTTTTTGAAATTTTAATTTTTCTTAACAGTTTTAAATTGTCACATAGGAATTCAACGTATTTCCAAGGGTAGTGTGGGACTTGACACGCATATGTGTGTAGGAACAGCTCACAATAAAAGGGGCCACAAACGTGAAAGAGAACAGGGATGGTGTGGGAGGGGGAGTTTGGAGAGAGAGAAAATGAAAAAGGAGATTATATAATTACATTATAACTTCATAAATAAAAAAGAAATTTTAAGAAAAAGAACTGGAGAATGTCACGTGAGAAGGTATACATCTGTTGGGGCAGAAGGAGATGGGCTGGTGTTCTGCTTTGCATTCAAATGAAGTCAGGGGAAACTAACATAGTCAAACAAAAATAAATCCAGGACATTTTCAAATCAATGTAGGGAGGAAGAACTTACAGGGGTGCAAATAATCTATCCTGGTGACAGGTTAGGGACCCAGCTGGGGAAAAGGAGAGAAAAGACACGTTTGCAAATGGAAAGCCTCTTCGCCTGTGTCTTCTGACAACGCTCTGCAAATCTCTCATAAAGACTGGCAATTTCCCTATCAAGACTCGGTAACCTAATATATCAATTCTCCATTTTTCCTTCCCACCTTAGTGATAACATATCTTCCATTAACCTATGCTGAAAGAACCATTTCTCGTCTAAGAATCTATTTATGTCCCTCTAACTTTCTTAAAGATGTGCCTCTGGACTGCAATACTTCAAGCTTATAGGCAGTTGAATGGTGAATACTTTTGTCAAGTTTCAGGAACATTGATAAAGCCTTTCTCGAGTCACTTGATGGTGGGGAGGTGTGGGTGAGAGACTGTCTAGTCCCACCCATTTTGTCTGAACACACTAAGGACTGAGTTTGCTTTTCTGCTGCTTGCTGTGAATTTGGTCTTCGCTGTCAGTGTAGCATATGAGGTCTTCTCCCAGGCACTTCACAAATTCTTAGAAAACAGCAGGTCATCTTTGTTCTGGAATTCTTTGAAGAAATCAGCGTATCTTCCCGTCCTCATTGTTCCGTTGTCTTACTCTAAGTGACACTCTGGGCATTAACTTGGCTCCTTCTCTCGGAATGCTATCATTTCCTAGCAGGTTCCTCATGAAGCCTCTCACACTAATTCCTGCTACCTTCAGGTTGTAACCTTTAGTTACATGCTATTTCTTTCTGAAATATTGAGTTTTTCCTTTCATGATCTGTGCAACCTATCGTATGTATTCTAAAGTTTTCTAGTCAACACCACTACTGCCTCTGATAAACTGGGTATCTGTGAACAGAAAACTCTCCCATTGTTCAATCTTAGACTTCTTTTCCAAACTCTCCTTAATGCTAAGAACAGTGTATCAAACTTTGCTTAAATAATTTTATGATATAGATTGAAAACTTTCCTAATTCCATTAAACTTTCCTGACACATATTCCAAAAAAAAGATAAACAAAATAGACACAAAATTTATCTACCGTAAATCTATGTGTAAAGCCACCCTATTTTCACAAAGATAAGAACAATTACTGGTGTGTGTGTAAAATATTAAGAGAATACAGACATAATAATATGGGTGTTCTTATTATCTCAGAATAATGGAGAGTCCTTCTTGCCTTAATAATGGGGAAACTGATGCAGAAGTTTAGAACAATGACTATGTGGGGCATTACACTAAGAAGTGGAAAGAACAGAGTGACAAATACAGTGTGGTCCCTGCCTTTAAAACACTTAGACTTTAGTAGGTTGGGGGGAGGAGACGGGATGTTCCAATATCCATAATAAGGTGAGCATAAGGAAATTCGGTTCAAAGGAAAGGGAGGGCTTTGTAATAGACTGAGTAGATTTGTGAATCCAATACTGAGTCCCATGACCCACATCTGTGAGGTCACCATGGGAACAGTGGGAGACACCACGAAGTCAGGAGTTGGCTACACACTGGCATTTGAAATCCATCCTTTTGAATGAGTGTCTTTTCTCTTCACCTAAAATCTCATAAACCATGCATATCACGTGACTGATGACAGGCCCTTCTGCTAATGGAGGAGAGCTGGGTAGGGACTTGGGATCTAGAATGACTTGCTTCCCAGCTGCATTACCCAACTAGGAAGAGAGAGAGAGAGAGAGAGAGAGAGAGAGAGAGAGAGAGAAAGAAATCATCTTCCTGAACTTTGTGAACTGGACTCTGTCAGCGACAATGGTGGTGCTGTTTCAAGATGAAAGGTTTAGGAGGGGCAAGGGCAGGATGGCCTCGTGTTGTCCGGGGCATGCTAACTGACTGCCTGGAGGATGCTACAAAGGAAAGAATGGGCCACAAGATATGGAGGATTAACAGAGGCAGTGGGTGCACAGCCTGCGGCAGAAGGGCAGAGTACTTTTCTGCTGCCTTTCTCCCGCCCGGCTCCAGGAAGATGGGCTGCTTTAGTTCCTGTACTTGTAGTTCTGTTCCCAGGGGCACAGGTGTTCTCCCTGCACCGGCAGAGATACCTGAGTCCATCCCTGGACTCTGGGCATGCCTAGTAGTTTGTGGCCAGGATGATTGTCACGATCATCCTGTCTAGGGTCCCTTTTCTAGACCCAGCGTTTTCTGAAGTTGCGGGCTGGGTTCTAAGGATGTGGGTCTAGGTGCGGTGTGTTTGTAGTGTCCTGACATTTTTACTCAGGTGATGTGTCTACCACAGAGGCAGTTAACCAGGGAGGGCCATGGGACTTCCAAAACACACAGAGTAATTCACCTCCACTTTGATCCTCTCTCTAGTCTTCTGGGAGCCTTTTTGAATATTAAACTCATTAACCAAAGAAACTAGTATGCCATTAAAGTACACATTCCAGCCCGCGGCGCTTTTTTTTCTAATAAAAAATGATGTAGGTAGCTGATTCAGCATTTAGATCCCTTCCCACCCATCTCCAAAAAGATGTCTGGACTAATACTTTATTTCTAAGATGGAGTGGAATTCCTCCTTTAGCAGCATGCCTGTTTAGAGATGGTTTCCGAGAATTTAGGGCTGCACATTCTCCTGGAGCAGTTACATCAAATTCTGCCAGTGTATCAGAACACGTGCTGGGGGAAGGTCTCGAAAAGAATTTATAGCATAAGACCACTGCATGTAACATCACGAGAGCATGACTTGAATATGGTATCGGCAATGGCTACAGGAATTCACTGATTAACAGGAAGAAGCCACAGGAAGGGTGAGGAGGGAGGAAAAAGCATGCAGGCTCACTAAATGTGTTCCAGGTTCTCAAAGGACAGTGTTACGGGGGGGCAGAGACAAAGAGCAGCAAGTGACAGAAATGGCCAGAAAGGGAAAGGATCAGACTTCCCTGAGTTTTGTGGGCCACCTGAATGTGTGTGCCAGAGATACCTCCCTGGAAATACAGACATCAGTGAGGAGAGGGTATAACGAGCAGCCAGATTTGTTTGGAAGAAATCATTTGCCTGTCGTGTGGTTAAAAGATGAGAGAGGGAAGCAAGAGTGATACCGGAGAAGTGATTGGAGGTTGTCCCTTGACAAGATGGCACGGATGGCAGAGAAGAGCATAATTCATCCTCTTCCCACTGGAGTCCGTGATCTAGTGACGGAGAGGATGTACGTCCACAGAATCATTAAAGTGTAAGGGAGTGGTGGGCTGTGAGAATCGAGCAAGAAAGAACGAGAAAAGGGAGGGGTCGCAGTTCGCGAAGAAAATCGGCCAAATGCCTCCTCACAGGCCCAACCAAGAGATGGGAAGCTTGCGTTGCATCATTTTCTTTTCTTTTAAGTCGTCTGTTGTTATTTTTATTTTAGCTACAACTGCTTCCAGATTCAGAGCCGAAGAGTGGCTTCCTTGCTATTTTTAAGCTACACATACACCGCTTATATTTAGTTCCACATTTTCTTTGTTGGGCAAGTGGGAAGCTGAATTTTTAACTCCTTTCAGAGTGCAACTCATGAACAGTCCCCCTCCACTTGCCACGCAAGGCATCCTGGAAAGGTTTACAGGTCTCTGTCTCTAGGTCCCTGTCCTAGGGACAACTGTCACTGTGCATGTCACACAGATTTAAGCGTGCCTATGACACGGAGGAAGATACTTGCACACTAGGAAACCTGGAATGAACTGCTTTTGGGAAGACCAGCACAAAGTTTCCAATTGCCCCCGGAGCACCTTCTTTCTGTAATTTAAATTAAACTAGGTCTTTAACTGGAAATTAATAACAAAATATTAAGTGGAGGTAGGGTGTGATACCTAGTCAAACGTTTATCATTACTCTGTAGGGAAAACATTCAAATCTTTTCTTCTAGAATTTAAAAATGCACAGCACATGAGTGTGAGCATTGGACTTGCCATTCATTTAAGACCTCATCTGTATACAGGTATATCTCATGGAATTTAAACAATCAGGAGCACTAACTTCTTATTACTACAGATCAGTCTGTGGATGTGTATAGTTCCATGTGTGGGGGGATAAACTTGCACAGATGAACAGATGTGTCTGTGCATGTAGAATCAGAGGACAACTTCAGCTCCTATTCCTTAGTTCGTCATTGATTAGTTTGCTGATTAGTATTGGTTGAACAGCTGTTGAGCTCCAGATATCTGCCTGTCTCTGTTTCCCTAGTGCTGGGATTACAAGCATCTTTTACCATGTTTGACTCTGTGTGTGTGTGTGTGTGTGTGTGTGTGTGTGCACGTGCGTGTGTCCTCAATCCTCATGCTTGTGAGCCAACCACCTCGCCCACTTAGCTATCACCTCAAACCCTGAAAAATCTCTTTTGAAGACAGATAGGATTGCAGAGAGATCATAAAAGAACACTGTTGATGGGTCATTAGGACTAGAACATCCCCTGACTCCTGATTGGCTCAAGTCTCAGTTCTACCTACAGTTACCATTGGGTAAATAACTTCAACTCACTGAGGTTCTTTAGGAATATAAGCATCTAAGTTGACTGGCCATCTAAATCTATGACAGACTTCCGTTCGGGTGCGCAACCTGGATGTGTAAAGACGTCTCAAGAGCTTCAGTTGTGGGAGCCTAAACCTAAGAGAGTGCTTGACTGTGCCCTTTACATTGTGTCAGGAAAGGGGGCAGAGAAAATTCATTCATTTCTTTCAGCATCTCTGCAACACATTTCGAGAGGAGAGCAGGTGGATGTTTGCGTGTATATCTGACAGTACCAGTGGTGTCTATGATGGATGGTATTTCTGGGCTTAAAAGTGAAGCCTCCTAAAGTTTCCTTCTTCAACCACACCCAGAAATTCTCTTCTATTTGAGACCACGCCGTTTAAGGAAGCTGGCAGATTTGAATGCATCCAAAGGAAGGTGAGAAAGAAGAAGGGAAATCTGGGAAAGTTGCCATCCAAGGGAAAGTTGCTAAAAAACTGAAAAGGTTTGGCGTTGGGAAGGCTCGAGGATACATTACAGCTGTCTCAAATATTGTGGCGGACTGTCAGAAGATGAGAAATGAGACTTATCCTGGCCCTGGCTTTCCTAATAGATGGAGCAGGTTGATGAAAAGTGTGGGGAACTTAATCTGGGCCCAGTGCAGAGAAGCAAATTTTGACAGCTGTAAGTAGACTGGGATAGAATGGTACTAAGCTGTCCTCACGTAGGGAGTAATCAAGGGCTGGTTATTAATAACTTTTTATTGTCAAAAGCCATGTTCCAAGCGGACTTATGTGCACCGATGCAGTCCTTAAAAGTTTTCGAGGTGTGCCTATCAAGGGCATCTCATATGCTGGAGGAGGACATCGAAGCACAGTATGGAGAAGGGGCTTGCCTAGGAACAGCATCATTAATATGTGACAAAGCTGACATCTGAACCTGCGCATCCTAAGCACTGAGTCTCTGAGCCTCTATATGTGTTTCGCTGTCTGTGAGCAGATGTCCCTGAGAGATGCTGAGATGCCTGGGGGCCTTTGGGAAGAGCCCAACACTGGTGACGTAGTGTGTGCTGCTCGGCGTGTGAAAATTGTGTGACGGGACAGAGATGGAGGTGTCCTCTGAGTGGTTTGTGCCCAGCATCCTTAGTGCTCTCCCCACACACAGCCAGCTCGTTGCTTTTCTCACACTAGCTGGAGTTTGGGTTGACTATTTCTTGGTCAGATTTTCTTTGTTTGGCATGTCTATGTCAGCCATTCTGTTGAAAAAAAAATAACAAAACCCTGAAAATATCAAAAAAATCACAAGATGCGTAATTTGTCAGTAAAACCGCTTCTGGGTCCAGAGGCTACAGTTCTCTCCTTTGGGGTAAAAGCTGCTTTCCTCGTCTGTGTCAGAGGCTGGCCCTCATGTGGCCCTCTGCAAGTTAGGAAATACAGCAAGAAAGGGAATTTGCTGCTTGGTGCAGGAAAGGAGGACGAATTCCCTTGAGGGTTGATAGGTCTCCGGAAAGGTGACTGACCAGGAAGGACAATGGGCCCCATGTCATAGATAGGTGCTTTTAAAATAATTTCCCAACAGGTAGTTAAAAATGGAAGCATGCCATGCTGCCAATCACATCTCGTCCTTCTGGATTTTAACGCTTGTTTTACTTGAGGGAAGATGATATTTGAACATTTTCTGGCACCCATCAACAGCAATGTGCACATGGTTTCAAACAGGGGTTTTCAGCCTTCTGAAACCAATTACTTCTGCTTAAGTGGAAATGCCAAAGCAGAGATGTGTCTGCAACTAAGAGAAGAATTCTTTTTTAAAAAATTAAATGCACACGGCAGTGCCATGAAACGGCAGAAACCGTGCGCGCGTGCGCGCGTGCACACACACACACACACACACACACACACACACAGACAAACCCTTTTAAAGAGAAATTTTAGAAAGTCCATGTCAAAGAATGTTAACCCAGAGAGATGCAGAAATGTCAGACACATTACATGGGCAGGGTGTGCGGCTGGCATTTGGCTGCCAGCGGGGGAGGCGTCCTCCTGCAACTAATTCCTCAGGAACGTCCCGCTGAGCCTGTCTACAGGGAAGGGAGCAGAAAGGGAGGAGAAGGAAGGTACTGTTTTTACCGATTTCGTTTTTCCTTACCACCTGGAAAAGGCCTCAGTGGTGTCAGACTTGGGCAGCTCTTCTGTGTTGTGTTGTTTTGTTTCTTAGGAGAACAGGAGAAGTGGACCATTGTCCCATCCCCTTCCCCAGCTCTTGTGGAGAAGGAAGCCAACCCCTGTGATTGGGAAGTGTGGCGGACACAGTTGAATGCTAGCCAGGCTGCCTCTCATGGAGGCTCATCAGTGTCTCACCTCAGCCTGTGACTTGTCTCCGTGGGAAGGAGGGGTTGCAGTCCCTGGGTAGGAATGACGGATGTGCGTGCAGATGGGGTGTCCTGGGTACCTCTCCTAATTGGCAGAGTACTTGGAGTATTTGTTTTAACCCTTCAGCAGGTCTTCAGGGAAAGGCGGGGGCTTGGCGTACAACTGCTTGGTTTTGCCCTACAGTTCTCGTGGCGTCGTCAGGAATTCTCGTCAGTGACTGTCGTTTCTAATTCCTAGCAGACTGTTGATCCAAAGTTTGTCTGTTACCTTCACGAGGGCTGCCAGGTATATTAGCAGAAAAAAAATATTCTGTGAAAAAAAAAGATATAAAATGAGATTTATTAATTGTAAACATCTGTTAAGTCAAGTGCCCTGAATCTATTGCCAAAGTACTTGATTTCAAGTTTCCCCATGTACATCTGCCACACATTTTCCATCCTCCAGGGACCTATTTGTGGGAGTTCTCTGTGTACTCACAGAAACGTGCGATTGGCTTCAGCCTCCATTGTAGCTCTGCGCGAAAGTCTTTTTTAACATACGCAAAAAGGAAGAGGGGAGAGTGACCCGTTCTATCAGCCAGGCTTTTTTCGAAATAGCAGTTCTTCCAGCTCTTTGCCCCTGATACTCACTACAACAAGCAGGTTTTCCAGCAACTCCTGCTATCTCCTGCGGCAGGTGCCAGGGTGGCTGATGATTCTCCGGGCAAGCCATTTGCCTTCCCGCAGCAGGCTGCTGTCACGTCACCTTAGACGGAGTAATGATAACCCCTTGTGTCTCAGAAACAGCTTATGTTTTACAAAGTACTTCTAGTTACACTGTCTGATTGATTTGCTTGGATCACTCCACCACCTGTGTGGTGGGTGTCGCCATTATTAGGAGTTGCACGTTTTTGCCAGTAAGGATGCTAAGAGCAAAGGATTCCTTCAAGGCTGTATAATCAGGAAGTGTCAGTATGTTTGCCTATTCCACACCGCAAGGTTTTGTTTTCTTGTATATAAACCCTGTATATGGAGGAGTCCACCCTCACCTAGAAAGAGCATATACGTTACAAGATCATAAGAGTGTGTATGAAACGGCAGGCAGTATTGAGCCCTAGAGATAGAATGGTTTTTTCCAATACATGCATATCTATTTAAAAAATAACAATATTAACAAGAAACTAAATTTTCTTTCTAAAGAGTAATTTTGCAATATCCTGTAACAAATTGCCTAGGTCACAACCTTTATACTTTGGAGGCTATTATTAAGTCAATTAAGGCTGCTTAAACACAATCACAGCAGTCCATATATTAATGAAGATTATATATGGGCATGTAGCATATACAAAGTGGATACCCTGGACAGAGCATGTCATAGGCAGGATATTGTGGAACTTATATGATTTTATGACTATTCATAAAAATATAGTTTATAATCTATTTCTAGATATTTCCATGTAATGATTTTTAACATAGCTGACTTAAGTCACTAAAATTATGGAAAGTGTAAGCATGAATATATGCATTTATCTCTTTTATAAATATATATATCCCGCATGAATAAATACCATTATATACATCCTTTATAATAATATATATAACATTGTCTTCATTTTTCCCACGTCCTTTTTGTTTTCTTGCTCTACTAGGCATATTTGTAATATAAAGTAAATTCAATTAGAGATGTGTCACCTGTCTTTGAGAGGCCAACCCCTCCAAGACATTTATGTACATATGCTTCATTTGCCTACAGAGTCTAGGCATTTAGAAACGCCCTGGTGTCCTCTCAATTGCGGAGAAAAATCCGCTGTAGATCTGGTCATTGGCTAATATCCGTGGGTCTCAAGAACATGGGTCTCTGATTCTCTCATTTCATTTACATTTATTTAAATAGAATATAAGAGTCAGCACACAAATCATAAACTACCCCCAAACCATCCCAACAATCTTTTCAGATGCCATGCTTGAGTTACGTCAACATTTGGGCATAAATCTGTCCCCAGAAGATAGAGAGGACGGATGCCCTCATCTGTGGCCTGTGTCTATCTGCGTGGACACACGTAGTATTGTCTCAAGAGTCTCAGCAAGAAACCTTAAGACCAGCAACAGTTCAGTGAGCACCTAGGAGCACATTGTCAGGGCTACTTAGACAAGCCCCATATGACTCAGGGAGGCACTCTCCCTCCTCCCACTCCCACTGCCAGCTGTCCCCAGCCAAGGCCATATGCCAGACATACCCGTTCATTGACCAGCAGCATGTGACCACTGGCTCCAAGTGCAGGGATAGCCTATGAATTGCCATCACACAGACACCCACAAAAACCCAGGGCATCTGTTTGGGTTTTGCAGAGATGCTGAGTGGTACCCACTTGCCTCCGTGCCTCTGCCTTTCATCAGAAAGAGAACAAATACTTTTGTATAGCATTAAAGCCTTCACTGGGGCCATTTTCACATCCTCTAGCATTTTCCTTGGGCCATTTAACAGTACCCCGCTCACTTTTAGGAACAGGCAAACGCCCTCCTACATCAACCACGCTTAGTCCTCACGCATTCAACACATGTGACGCAGCACAGCACGCGAGTGTGTATGTGGGGGCTGCTGTTCAGACTTTATTTTTTGAAGTTATTCTGAAGCTCTCTTGGGAAGTCAAGGGAGGTTGGATTCATAAAACTTTAAAATGTCAGAGCTGGAAGGCAGTGTAAATTACATGTGGTCTAATTGTCTCATTATAATGATGAAGAAATTGAGTCCCAGGGAGAGGGAGGTTTGCCCCAGTTTACCCTGACAGGGACTGCACTGCACAGTGTCTGTCTGTCCTTCACACTGCTATCAGACCTTCAGGATAGTGAGAAAACTGCCACATGGGCTGTCCCTGGGTGCCTTTGTCCTGTAGCTACTTACCAATAGGGAAAAGGGCAGAGGGCAGGGAGAGAAGAGAGGGTGGGATTAAGGGGTGCAAAGCTATTGATTCCCAGGTTGTCATTTCCCTATGCTTCACATATAGTCCTAGAGCATGCCTGGGTAGTTGCCTTATACAGTTTTCTCTTTCCAGAGTCCTTTTATTGCTTAGCCTATGAAATATTGGTAGTGGTACCCGTTTCTCATTTTTGCTAGTCTTAAAGCATCGCAGCCTCCGTTCTGGTGGCCTTAAACCCTAACCACATCTCTAAAGAGATCCTTTACGAAACTCTCCTCACATTTCCCAGTTTGGCTGTTACCTAATTATGTGTGAGTACCTTGATTGATACAACATAGACTAGAGAAAAAACAAAACACTACAACCTGGCTGGTTCTCTATCTCTTGCCCCACACTGATGGCCTCCCATACCGCATTTACTATGGACGGCTTAATATTTGGCATAAGCATGTAATAGTTTTATAAATATATACTACTTTTCATAGGCATGGTAATCCCATGGAATGGGTCAAAGTTAAAAGCATAGGCTCCGAGTCTTGAATTCAAACCATGGGCGGGCCTCTTGCTGGTTGTTCCTTAACTAGCAAATCACTAAACTTCTCCAAGTCTGAGTAAAGCTGTTGTCAGGATGCAATGGTACAGTGTGTTCAAAGAACACGGGGCGTGTTCTTAAATGTTCCTAAGCTCCCCTAGCATGTACTCAGTGCTAAATAAATGTTAGCATGATCATTGCTCACTGTAAGAACTCATACTCTGTACACAGAAGCTTTTAGTGGGACTGTGAGTCTTTAAATGGAAAAACTTGCAGATTGTCCCCAGTCTTTACACTGTCATAAAAACCTCATGAGGATAGAGAAGCTAGTTCCCAGGGACTCAGGGAGAGCAGGGTGTGAGTCACCAGAATGTGAGGATGGATGGGATAGGAATGTAGACATCACCATGCCGGACAAGCCAGGATGTGCCTGGGACCTCTGATGTGTGGAGAGGAATGGGATTCAGCCCCGTTTCATCCAGATGACAGGGTCTGGAAGGATGTAAGTCTTAGGATCTGTTGCCCCATGATACTCCTTGAGACCAAGTCATGAGCTGGATATTCCTGCATGCTCAGTGACACTATGGTGACTCACCTAAGGTTCTGAAGGGCACCTACATGGGGACAGGAGCTGTTCAGTTGTGTTCTTTGGAAGAACAGATTTTTTTTTTCCTATTCGTTCTTGACCCCGGTGTATTGGATGAACATTCGGACTTGGGAAACTGACCACACTTGATCCTAGCATTCCATGGTCTTCCTTAAGACATACTCATGCTGGTATCATACTCCACTTGGAGCGTAGCCGTGGGTGTTTGGGAAGAGGAGGAGAGCCCTTAGCTGACCCATGCAGCGGAATGCCTAGCCAGCTCTTCCCTGCTGTATTTGGTCCTCAGTGCTTTTCTCCCTTCCTTCCTCTGGGGGGCAGTAAATTCTGCCACGGCCCAGTTTATTCTCCTGTATCATTAGACAGAAGCCTGTGACATTCTCCTCGAAGAAAGAGAAATTAAGTCATCCCATCTTCTGTTGCCCAGGACAGTGACAACTCTCTGTTATTACTTTATGTCAGACAAGGAAAGAATTTAATACCCTTTGGAGGGCATGAGGACCTCAGCAGACGGCAGCCCTTTTCTATACAGTCTCCAAGTTAGACTTGGCACCCACAGCCAAGTGCAGATGACCCTGGCATCTCCCGATTATCCTCTTTTTGCTTATTTTCTCTCTTGCTTTTATTAGAAATTCAATTATTGGCCCAGAAGGTAATTACAGGGTTATTAACAGGCTATCCTGCTAGGTAGGAATTAACAGGGTCCCCTGAATTTGAATGAGTGTTAATACCCAGGGCTATCCCTGCATCTGGCTTCTTATTGTTCTAGCCACATTATCATGCCCACACTTTGGCCCAAAATATGGTGTGCTGAATGTCACCGTGACACAGATGTTCAGGACTGTTGATAACTAAGTAGAGGAGGTCTCTCTCCGTTTGACCTCTTCTCAGACTGCCTTTAAGTCACAAACCCCACCACGATTACACTGTTGAAAAGGCCACCCTTTCTCCCCCACATCCCTCCGCTCTCAATACTCCTGGCACTCATTTTTTTCCTTATCCCTAAGAGATTCTACCATGTGGTATTGTTTATTGAGAAGTTATCTGTTTTCTTTCAACCACCAATACATAAACTCCACCAGAACAGAAACCTAGTTCTTCTTCACTGCCCTGTCCAGTGCCTGAGATACCATGAGCGCCCCTCCAGGGTTTCGTCAGTGGACAAATGTCCCAAGGAGACTACACTAAGGAATTTCTCAACCCCACAAAGAAATGTTCTGACTTTCTACTTTTGAAAAACATGGACTTTGATTAAGCAAATTTACCCTGAAGATCATATTCTGTGATCGTGTGGGTATCGCTGCCGAAATGGTTTTATTTTTCCTTTGTAAGCAGCTGGTATATTACTTTTGGGTTATTAACAAATTAGAAAGAGGAAAACAAGCTCACTAAAGCTACTCCAGAGCCATGAACAACACTGCAGTCCTGTATTGGGGACCCTCTGCCTCATAAGATCCTATCCCAGGACCCTCAGAGGAATCCGGAGTTTCCTGCTTAATTTCTGAAAAGTTCGCATAGCCTTGCCTTCTGGTCTCCCCCCGTAGCTGTATCCAGAAATTATCATGTATCTGCTAGACCAGGGATGGAAACAGTCATGGTGCCAGCCCAGCTACATCCAACAAGAGAAGCACCTGGGAATGTTTCATCAGCTCTAAATCATTCATCGGCTTTCGCCAGTGAGCTGTGCGTGTGCCATGAGAAGCCCGCTCCAGGCTGGAGAGAAGGAGGCAGATAGGAGCACCGGGCCTGATGCAGGCCTCGCTGGAGGAATGTGTTGGTTTTGACTCTCAGATGGCTCTTTGGACGGGAATCAAAGTGACTCTCAATCAAAGCATGCATACACACACACACATAAACACACACCTGCGTGTGCAGGCACACACAACTCGGGATCTTCCCCAGGCGAGGGAGGCAGGAACGTGCCAGCTGAGGAAGACAGCTTCTCTCCTGCACGGGGGAACTTAGGCTGTCTTTATCACGTGGCTTTCACCTGTGCAAAGTTTTACAGCTTCTCTAGCAGACAGGAGAAATTACGTGAAAGGTGAAAAGGAAGTGGTGATGTTGGCGCTGGCTAATTATTTTCCCAGAGATCTAAATGCCTCCCTTTCCTTTCCTCTTGTCTTTTCTTCCTGCAGTGTTTTGCCCACGTGAGATACTATGGGGACCTCCATAGGGGTCTGAGCCTCTGTACGGCGTTCTGGTTGTCAGTAGGCCACGGTGAGGTTAGGGACAAAAAGCTGATTTTAGATATTCTGCCTGTATTGATCCCTGCTCATCAGAAAGGCTTTTGCTGCGCTGGCTCACTCTGTGCTTAGGCAAAGGCTTTTACACATTTCCTGCCACAACTTATTCTATCGCCTACAAAGTAGCATCAGCATTCAGGGCGGTTTTCCCCTTTCTTTGACCCAGTTTTAAAAACATCCAACTAAAAATGCTCCATTAAGTTTATATAGAGGTTGCAAGGCAATCAGAATCCGTCCTATAGCTGTTCCAGAAGGGATAGTGTAAGACCTCTACCCCTTCCCCTCCCAAAGCCTCTGTCTTTCGAACTGGGTGGGGGGGGGGGAGAAGGAAAATGGCTGACATTGCAGAAATAGCTTCCTGAAATAGGACTGAGCTGCCAGAGTTTGGGGGGCTGTTGTTTCCTTTATCCCTTTTGCATTTTCTCGGCGTATACAGCATGTAAACCCCACATAAACACTTTGTCTTTGGCCTCTTACAGAGCAATCCCAGAACCCAGGACTGTGGCCTTAACGTACACACTGCGTTGGCACTCAGAGTCACAGGCCCAGCTAACTACTGTACTGGCTCGCTGCTTACGGCAGCCTGGAGTCACATCAAGAAACTGTTTCCAAAGACCTTTTATGGGGTGGAGAGAGGGTTCAGCCAGTGATGCGCTTGCCACAGAAGCAGGTGAACTTCACTTCAGATTCCCAACACCCCTATGAAAAGCCAAGCATGGTGGCGTGTGCCTATGATCTCAGTGCTGGCAAGAGGGAGACAGGAGACTGACTCTCTGGAGCTTGATGGCCAACTACTCTAGCCAAGTTGGTGAGCTCTAGTTTCAGTGAGAGACCATAACTCAAAAACCCAGTGAGAAATTACAGAGGAATGCACGAGACGCCAGCTACTAGCGGGTATACACGTGTGCATGCTCACACTCATATGAACTCACAGGAAAACCCGCTCATTGACGGATACACAGACACAAAAATCCTTTTGTATCCTCTGTGTTTGTGTGTGTGTGTGTGTGTGTGTGTGTGTGTGTGTGTGTGTGTGTGCATGTGTGTGCATACACAATCTGCAGAGGCTAGATTCCCTGTAGTTAGTATCAGGAGTTTGTGAGCTGCTGGACTTGGGTACTGGGAATTGAACTCTGGTTCTCTGGAAGAACAGCAAGTGCTCTTAACTGCTGAGTTACCCTTTAAGCCCCACGTCATTCTTGGGATACACTGCTTCAGGTTCCATCTTCCCTAGTGTGCTTTTCCTGTTTTCACTTAGTGGCACATAGACAAGCATAAGTTTTATTTTCCCAGCATGCTTTTCCCAGTTCACAAGTCAAAGGTCATTTTGTTCTTTGCCTTAGAAGCCTTGTGCTGAGAGTCTGGAATCACAGCATCAAGCTCTAGGGCAATGAGCAAATGTCAGCTGTCCGCAAGCAAGCAGAGCAGCTCGCTGAGACATTGAGGCACTCTGTGGAATGGAGATGGTACTCTTGTTAGTATACTGTTTCCAGTGGAGTGAGGAACAGAAAAGGAGAGAGCAGGCATCAGGCTGGCATGCTGCCTCCAACCATCGGGTATCACTAATAAGCAGAGCACCTGCCCACCTTAGGGGTTTCCTTAGCTCCTTTGCCACCCAGGCCAAGAGGAAACAATCAATGGCCGTGAATGCTTCTAAATTTTTAGGAATTTGTTTTGAAACCTGAAATTTTTCTCCCATTGAGACTGAACTTTCAATTGTCTGTTTACTTTAATTAAGCCTTCCCCTGGCTCGCTCTCCAACTTGTTGAGCCTGTGAGGCACTAATTTACAGTGAGATTCTCTCTCCCTCCCTCCCTCCCCTCCCTCCATCTTTCTTCTGCTCTCTCCCCCCTCCCGCTCCCTCTCCCTCCCTCTCATCCTGTCTCTAACTTAGCCTCCCCATCTTTGCCTGATGCAAAAGCAGCCAGGGAGCAACTGCTAAGCAGCGCTTTGGTAACCCCTGCTTTCTCCATGGGAAAGAGACTCAGTCAGTACGAGTGAGCAAGGATTTCTGAACCACTTCTGCTAATGGTCTACATTACATCCCTTTATTTTGGCTTCTTAGCGTAGACATCTTTGGATAAGGTAAGGCAGCCAGGGACGCGCTAGAAAATTCTTAACATTCCACCTGTGGCCAAAAGAAAGAAAAGAGACAGTCGGGAGTCAATCTGAGAGCCAGCAAAGCCCGTTTTCCATTGCGTGCACCCCAGTTTTAGGCTGCATACTGCTGTCTGTGTAGTGTCTCAATCCACATTGTACTTCTCCCGAGAAATTTCCAGAGGACCACCCCCCCATGCCACCCACAGTTAAGTAAGGTTCCTCTTCCTGGCTCTCAAGGCACCATCTGTTTTGCCTTCATAGAGCTTCTTATATTCTATTTAAATTAACTTCGCAATTTAATTTAAATTGACTAGATTGTCAGCTCTCCAAGGAGTGAGATCCCGTCCTCACTCACTGTTCTACCCAGCCTGTCACACAGCAGCTTCTTGAGAAAGAGGCCTCTCTGGGGTGGGATCTGGATGGCCTTTGATCTGGAGGTTGAAGGAGCCCTCTTCCTCCCTCTAGCCTTTGGGTTGCAGTAGGCTGGTGGGTTCTCACACCTGGCAAATTTGCCGGCCTGCTTAGATCTAAATAGAGCGCATTCTTAGGCAGAGGGAGCTCTTGGAGACCGTGGCGATGAGGATTTACTCTTGCCTGCTCCAGTCTATCACCCGCATGCAGAGAAGATCAGGGCCAAGATGCATATTTATGAACTCCGGATGAATGTGCCTTCCCCACCTGCCCACGGGGAGCTCTCCTGCAAGTCTCCCTCACCAGCCACGCTGCTGGGCTCTGACGGATGAAGCTGACTGGGCAAATTGCTATGCTGATGAACCGCTCAGCTACCTGAGCAAATGTTCCAGGGAGACCTCCAGGGATCCACAGCATTGGAGAGAAGGCTCCACCACAGCCAGGGGTGAGCCTTTTAGCCCTTAACTAGTCGAGTCTGGCCTGGTAAGGAAGATGAAAGGCTATGATTGGGCTAGCCACTTTTTTTTTCTGGCAACCAGAGTGCCTGTCCTTGGGCTGGCGAGAAGCCTTATTGCGTGTTTTTTTTTTTTCACTTCTCACAGAAAGTTATTCAAATTGAGACCTCGAGGTCTGGGTGTTGCTGTGCTCATCAAAAGAAGGAAAGCAAGAAGCTGAACCAAAAGCACTTAAAGGAGGGATGCATTACCTTAAATTATGCAGATGGAAAACTGACATGATTGTCAATGTCACAAGTCACCTTTCTGAGTAAACATTTACCTCTGGGCAAATGCGGGGATGTGTTTCTTTCCCTTTACAAATGACTGGGTATGCAGATGCAGGGAGTGAGCCTGGTGCCCCGGAACGTGGAGATGTCTTCTCCCATCTATCCGTAATGAGGAACACGCAGGAATCTGTCAAAAAGGGCATCCTGGATTTGATGTGTGTCTTTGGAATAAAGGGGATTGCACTGTTGGATCTGCCAGCTGGTTTTCTGCCTGAGTATGACATCAGTCTCT
The DNA here is from genome assembly GCF_037038515.1 of Microtus pennsylvanicus. Classification (NCBI taxonomy): domain Eukaryota; kingdom Metazoa; phylum Chordata; class Mammalia; order Rodentia; family Cricetidae; genus Microtus; species Microtus pennsylvanicus. The sequence continues at coordinate 83,601,999 of NC_134589.1, forward strand.
CGGATGATCTTGCATCCTGTGTAAAATGCAATATTTTGGCCTAATGGGCAGGATTAGCAAGAGCTGGGAAGCCATAAATGAAAGTTTCTTGTTTCTAGAGAGCAGGTTGGAGCTTTCATATTATCTGCCGCAGAGCTCTGTGAATTTCAATGTATCTCTTGGGCTTTGGTAATATTCGTGTTAATGTCAAAATTGATCCCATTGTTATTGAGATGTGTGGGTTTTTTTTTCTTCCAGGCCAGAGATGCACAGTGACTGTTGCCAGGGCTGATGCATGGGACATGCTCTTTCCAATCCTTTCCCAGAACTGAATGAGGTTATCATATGTGCTGTGGCCTACCATGTTTTATTTGTAGATTTGATTTTTGTATAAATCCCTCAGAAGTTTAATTTATATTCAAGGAGGTCCTACTGTGTGCTTGACACTCTTCTAGACTATGAGGGCGCAGCAACCGTTATTGTATCCATGGTAACAGAATCTAGATTTTCCCCCTACAATTCTTACTTAGATACAGAGAAGGAAGAGTAAATAAGTGGACAATCAAAAGAATTAGCATTGCATATTAATGTGGTGTGGGAGAGGAATAGGAAATAGAAGAGAGTCAGTTGTACTCACAGGGGCTTACTTACTTATTGGTCACTATCAAGGAGACATTTAGAATGATCATGACATCCAATTCCACTTTGGGGTATACGCCCATAATGATGGAAAACATTAGGTATCTGGGCACACATGTTCATAGCAGCCTTATTTACAACTGCGAGAAGAGGAAACTAGCCCAAAGCCTCAAGAGATACCTGATAGACAATTGTGCTTGTTCATACAGTGGAATGCTAGTCAGTCTTTAAGAAGGGAGAATGTGCTGCCTTGTGCTATACAGTAGATGAAGATCTGAGCTAAGCAAAAGGATGCTACTATGTTTCTACTTCCTAGGGTAAGTAAAGTCACTGAGATTGAAGATAGGAAGGTGATTTCCAAGGACTGGGGAAGGATACAGAGGAGAATTACTATTTGGTAGGTTTGGAAAGATGAAAAGGTTCTTGTCGATAAAGGTTGAGAATGGGTTCTCACTTCTGTAAACGTTTTTTATTTTATTTTGTTTTCTTTTCAACACAGGGTTCCTCTGAGTTACCCTGGCTTTCAGGAACTCACTTTGTGCCTCAGACTTACAGAGACCCATCAGCCTCTGCCTCCTGCATGTTGGGATTAAAGGCGTGTGCCACCATGGCTGGGTTCCTGTAAACGTTCTTAAAGTCACAGAACTTTGCACCTTGCAATAATTTGAAAGGTGAATTTTGCACCACTATGTTTTATCACAGTCAAAAATCTCTCATCTCGCTAATTTATGCTAGAAAGAAAGAAAACCCAAGGGCAACAGAGGATATCAAAGGAGGCTGTTGCTTTAGCACATACTCAATGTCAAGGCAGTGGTCCCGGTCTAGAGGCGTGGCTCAGTGGTAAAGCACTTGTCTGACAAGTTTGGGAGAGCTTGGTTCCACTCCCAACCACCAACCAAAATAAAACAGCAGACAGTGGTGGTCTGGTGGCAGGCAATAGGAAAGCAGAATCTATGGATCTGAAACACGTTTTAGGGGAAAAGCCGCAGGTCTTACTTACGGATAACACTGCCGTTCTTTGTAGTTTGAACTTTCACACACTCGAAGCCAATAGACCACTCATGTAGCAGTAGAAGACGGGCAAAATCCCTTCCCCTGGCAGGTGTGCTTAAGCTCGCTGTCTTGGCATGACAAGGGAGCTTTATTTATAAACTCTGCAGTCGTCTTGGATGGGTAAGGGAGCTGCTGTTGCTGCTGCTGCTGCTGCTACTGACGTGAATATTTGGCTGCACTGTCACGCAGCACGCTCAGATGCTCGGCGCGAACACGGCTTGACTTGTGATGCGCAGTGATAAGGAGCACGAGGCTAGTGTTGTTCATTCTCCTCCTCATTAGCGATGCACGTCTTCCATTAGCATATGCAACTAACTACTCCCTTTCCCCTGTGCAGTGTTGACATTCATTGTAATGATTTATTATCCAAGCTAAATAACCCTCAATATGAAACAACAAACATGCTTGTGTTTGTGTTTTCCATTTGTTTTGTTTTGGTTTTTTTTTCCTTGCTTGTTTCCACATAAGTAGATAGCTTTTTTTAAAAAAATATGGTAATTAGGTGGTACAATAGACCACTTGAAAGGTTAAGAAACTTGGCAAGGTTTGTTTAGAGAAATTCAGCAAATTTTAGTGACATCCCACGTTATGTCCTTGGAATTTCAAAAAGAAGAAGAAACAGTAATGGCAGATTATTAAAATGTTTGTTATGAGCAAACACTCCATCTAAGACTTAATGATCTATGAAAGGGCCACATTTGGGCCTCCCGTGGAGCCTCCACAGCCCCCAGAAGTCTTGTTTTATTTATTTGTGATATCTCCACAATGGGCTAAACTGTCAGGAGCATTTAAGAGCTAGTAAGTACCGGAGAGTAGTGGCTGGGATCCAGAGCTGTTCAGTTAAACAGCCTGAGTTTGTGTCCTAGCAAAGTCACCCACCAACTATGTGACCTTGATGAGCCCCAATGTCCTCCTCTATAAGACAGAGTAGGCATGCCAATCTCGTGAGGTCTGAGTAACACGTGAGAGAATACACGCGAAGGTCTCGCCAACATTATCTGAGAATAATCGCTCAATAAATATTAGCTGTTATCATCATCGCCATCGATGAGATGCAAGCGTGCCCATAATAAAGACAGTATATGTAAAAATAAACACGTGAGGGCATCCCATAGAAATTCAGAGAAAATAAACAGATATCCCATCACATGAATCCGTACCTCCAACAGAGGAAATGAGAAGAATGCTTGGCAGAGTTATGGAGTAGTCTGTGTTCTGAAGTGTTTGGCACCGTCTCTTCCTGTACCCAGAAGATGAGCCCCTTTGTTCTGCATTATTCCGGTTATTTTGGAGACACAGTCTCACTCAATCTGATCACCCACTCGTTACTGAGTTGGCATTTGTCCGTTTTCATCACTGAGACGACACTAAGTCTTACTTTGGGCACTGGAGACTTTTCGTTGGTGGCTTAGTTACTTTAATGCCACCCTGACTAGATCACCTGACACCCATGATTTAAAGCAGGAAGCTTTATTCTGGCTTGTGATTTCAGGAGTTTGAAACGTGGTAGGGGAGGGAGGCTAATGCCAGGGAGCAGCTCCGTCATTGGCAGCAGAAGTAGCAGGCAGCTTTGTATCCAAGCAAAAGAGGAAAGAGAAAAATCAGCCTGGAACCCAGTGCAGGTAACTGCTTCAAGGGCCTGCCCTTGGGCCCACTTCTGCTAGCCAGGCTCCACCTCATAAAGGCTCCAGGGCCTTTAAAATAACAATACAAGCTGGAGCAGGCATTCAACTGTAGAGGCCACGTCAAATTCATAACTTGGTGAAAGATAATCGCCACACCCTGAAAGTCGTCTGCATTAGATTGCACAGCTGAAGCTGTCCTACCCAAATTACAGTAGTACTTCTGCTTTCTAAAGAATAAGAAAACACTCATTTCTAACTGTTCCCACTTAAAAACCTGAGCAGGTTATTCTCGCCTCGGGCTTTTCCCCAATAGAAAATTGTTATTGATGTTTTGTTAGCGTCATATCCCATTCAAAGGTAAAAGTCTCCCTCCACTTGCCACTTTTCTCGTGTTTTTTTTTCTACAGTGTCTACAAGTCAACACTCCTGGGTTCAATTAAAATATGAATTTAGCCACTGGATTCGTATGGAGGTGATCAAACTTGAATACTAATACCTTAACTATTTCCTATGAATGCCAGGAGGGGGGCCCATTGAGGAACAGTTTTGAAGACAGTGACTGGGGAGCCCAAGGTACCTGGGGATGATTATAGCTCAGCACAGGTATATTGGACTTTTCTGGACTTTTTTTTTATTTTAGCAAACACAGAACATTGCTCATTAGACTAACAATTTGCTGGCAATTATATCTTTGTGAGAAATTCAAAGCCATTGAAACTTTCTGCTTTCCCAATGCCTCATACCCCACAGGGCAGGGATTAATTCTTCAGACCCCTGTTTCAAAGACTTATTGCATCATGATAAAAAAACCAATACCTGTTGAGTTCTTAATATGTGCCAAATCCTCTAGACTTACTTGTCAGGGAAAAGAATAGACCAAAGGTAGCTATAGCTCTTCCTCAAAAAGCATCCATTCCAAGGCAATGTGGAGACGAACAGGTTGTATTATGAATCAGTTGGGTTGAACTATGAAGACGTAGGAATGAATGTTACAAACAAATTAGATACAATCCTGCCATAAGTAGCATGGTCAGATGAAGAACTGAGAGAAATGGGCAGAATTCTAGGAAAGATAGATTTAAATGGAGCTATAGAACTGATAACTGACCCACTACCATCCTTAGTACACGTCTAGATGCTGTCAATATCATTGCAACTTGAGTTGTATTCAGACTTGCAAGCTTAAAGCTAACGTCATTCTTCTAGGAACTGGCGAGTGTGGGATTTGAACCAGAACTTGAGACTGCAACCACATGGCACTTCTTCCCTGAGTTACTATTCTAGCATTCAGTGCGAGTTCTGACTTACAAAATCAGCATCCAGCATCAGTGTGGTCCTTCCACGGTCTGGTACATACATAGATCTGCTCTTGGCTGACTTTGGGTCAGAAAGAATCTAAGCAAGTTGCTGGCAGACTAAACAAGCCATGTAGATGAGCTTGCACTTAATCATGGGTACCAAATCCTACCTAAGTTACTCAGCTCCAAGGAGACTTAAAATTAAAGTTTGGATGCTGTTGGTCTCACATGACTAAGACAGGACAGTCTTAATACTCTTTCTCAGCCCTGACTCCTATAAAGTCTAAAAATTGGCTTTAAAGAGACCAAAAACTGTGTGATATTCAGAAATAGTTTCAGTGTATTAGAAGAATGAAAATAATCTTTTGAGGTTCAATATGTACAGAAGTAGATGAGAGAAGAAGAAAGGAAAAAGACGAGAGAGAAGCTTGCTACATTGTAAGCCCACTTCAGTGGGCCTCTCTCTCTCTCAACTTTTGCTTTGAAGCCGAACACTTGAGGGATTAGCCCGGCACTAAAGAAAATGCCCTCTTTTATGTGTGAAAGCTTGGTAATTGCTGCAGAAAGATACTTAGTGGCTCATAATATTCATATAATCAGATTAGTTTTGAATCCTACCTCAGCGGAGGACGCTGGAGTAATCCAATTCTCGCCTGTTTACCTTGTCAGTGTGTGTACTTTTTTTTTTTATCCTCAGTCTCTCCTTTCTGAGCCTCGGTAGATGCTATCAACAAAGCTATTCCAGGATCTTAGAAAGCAAGTCAAGTGCCAAGGCAGAAGTAAAAGGAAAAAGAGGCATTCTCAATGTTTGAAGAAGAGTGGGGTGTGCTCTGTTGGGTTGACTTTGCTACCTTGCTTGGGCCATTGACTTCCTTGCTAATAAATAGTTCAAACAAGCCCGGTGGCTTTCAGCCTGCGAAACTCTACCTCCGCTGGGCAGTTAACATCTCAATTCGAAGACACCTGTCTCATAACCAATCTTTGAGCATATGGCTGTGTCTGATGGCTTCGCTGATTTCACTAGGGAGAGTTTTTCTTCTTCTTCTTCTTTTTTTAAAGATCGCTATTTGAGGGGTAGATGAGTGATACACGGCTGGAATTAATTATTGCTTGCCAAGTTTGAGGACTGATTCATTCTAAATTCAGAGCCAACCCTCATCTTAATGCTGGCATGCTTTTGGTTAACTGAGTCTAGCTCCTTTCCTACCCACCCCCCCCAGTAGCCATTTGTGTTTCGCTGTTAGTGGTGGACTGTGTGTATTTGAGCGCCCAAGTTTGAAATTTGCTTTCTAATTATATGAGCATGAGGGTGGCCATACATTCCCTGGACCTGATAATTAAGGATGATCTTACCTTGTAATCACAGGGTTCCTCTTTTCTAGGAAAGCTTCCTTTCTTCCTGAAATGAAAGTGGCATTTCAGCCATCTGGCATATGCTTCTGTCAATTAAGGACTCCAATCATATTTTACCCACGTTATTCTGCGGAAATAATGAACTTGGTCTTCATAAATAAACGTGTGCTCTCCGGAATACGGGAGTGCCCTTCAGTGTTTCTGAACTTTCCTAAGATGAATATCCCTTGAGCAAATAACATATCAGCAAATATCCAGACAAATGCCGTGATCTAACGGGGGAAAGTGGTGCCGATTACAGATAATAGCCACCAGTCAGTCTTGGAGACCGCCCTAAAAGCGTGTTGGTTGGGTTAGCTTCCCCCCCACTTCCAACCAATGTCTAACTGTCAGGACACCCCCCCTTATGGCTTGATTAACTTTTTCAAAGCACAGTGGATCTCTAGTGGTTTTGGAAGTTATCCCAGTGGGCATTCTCCTAGGCTTCCCTGGGGAAAGGGTATAGGCCAGTGTCTCTCATTTTGTGTTAGGGCTTTGAAGTCGAACCATTTTCAATTACCCACCAGACCCGGCATTTTCTTTGGATAAAACACTTACGCAGTCTCCGGCCCACATTTTTGCAGTCCCTAATACAGACGGTGCCTTTTTACCAGTTTGCTTCATGGAGATTCCCCCATGCTGGTATAAGAATCTACAGTAGCAGAGTTTGCATTTTAACTGGGGTCCGGATCCTGAAGCCAGGGGAAGAAATGAAATCACTCTCTATTTTCTATGCATTTAACTTCTTTGAAACCGCAGACAGCTCTTTTATTTTGAAGTATATTTTACAGGAAAGAAAGTCTACTAGAAATGATTCAATTCTTCTCTTCCTTCCAGATAAATAACATTTAAAACTTGATGGTTTTACCCCTTCCCCAGCCCTGTCCCCCAAATGGTTCAACCAGCCAGAGCCAAAACATCACAGAAGCAAAGGAAAATAAGAAAAAGAAGAAAAAAAAAAGGTGCTACATTGACTCAAAGTCAAGATCTGTCTCTTGTGACAAAGAGAATTAAATTCTCACCCTTCACCAAGTGAGAGCAAATCTGAGTCATTGACTATATTGAAATGTTTGAATGTTTTCAAGTTTAGCGAGTGTGTATTTGT